>NW_006299479.1:1072037-1073991 GCF_000327345.1 Myotis davidii | reverse complement strand
TATAATGATATTTTTATTGCAAAAGAATTAGAATACGTAGAGGGTTCACCGTTATGCTAGCACTGTGCCGAGGATGGTGAAGGAGCCACCATATCCTATGGCATGGCGATACCACGGGTGAGACCGCCACATGGCTTAACATCTTATTAGGGAGCTACACCTACAGAACTATTCAGGAATACTAGGAATCTGAATATCATCACATAGAAAACCACGTGCTACATACGAGAAGCTCTCTGAGAGTAACGAAGGGATGGAAAATCATTAAATGCTACACTTGGACATCCATCCACCCCAGCCTCTCCTGTGACAGAAGGGACTTGAGGCCAGAGATGGCGCGGGTCCAGCCAAGGCCACATGGGGAGCGAACAGCAGGTGGCAGAGCTTAAAGTCACTCAGCACTTTAGTCAGGAATGGATCGAGTCTGTGATCCCTGCCCTTCTCCACTCCATCGATTCATCTCTTCATTTATGAAGAGCCCACGTGTAGGGGATGCTAGGCCCCGCCCAGGAAGTAGGGTGCACAGCCGGCACCTATCCTTAGGGGCTCACGGTCAGAGTCACCCATGGGTCAATAAGTTATTGATACTGTGCATTGGAGTGTGGGCGATATAGACCATGCTATGCCCTCTCTGGGCCGTCCTTTCTGTCTGAATTGTAGAGGCTGATGGGAAGCCTCTAGAAATATGCAGCATGGTCGTGCTGGGAATGGGTATTGAAAGGAAGGGATGATGGTAAACAAGGAAGACACCGGCCAATGTGCCGGGGTCTGTTGTGCACGTATGGGAGTTGTGGTGTGGGAGCTGTGTGTGTGTGTGTGTGTGTGTTCATGTATTTTTATTGATTTCAGAAAGGAAGGGAGAGAAACATCAGTGATGAAGGAGAGTCATTGATCAACTGTCTTCTGCATGCCCCCTACTGGGGATCCAGCCTGCAACCTGGGCATGTGCCCTGACCTCCGGGTTCATAGGTCTGGGCCTCCCTGACTGTGACCTTGAGTGCTCAGTGGGCCGGAGCTCCATCACCTCTCAGTGGCATTTCGCACTTACTAAGTGAGCCACTGGGGTTTTTGCATTTCCAGTTCATCTCCAAATTCTTAACTGCTACTATTTTAGGCCTCCCATCTCTACCAACTTTCACGTTGACTCACATTTTCCATCCCATTCCAGATAGCAAGACTAAGACTCAAAATGAAGTTGCCTTCGGTTGCTATAACTCCATTTCCACGACCATGTGGTCTTGGTTTGTCATAGAAACTAGAAGTGACCTCCTTTGGCTTTTTTGAGGAGTGGGGCCCCCAAGTACTTTGGAAATCAAAGGCCAGGTCTACAAGTGCTCCCGATGGCCCACCTCAACACAGAGTATTCCAAAGGCATGTGTTCTGCTACAAGCACTGATTTCGAAATTCTACAGGGAGGTTCTTTGAGGGCAGCAGGAGCTGGAGAGTACTTAAAGCTTGCTTAGTCTCATGCTCATAAAGCAAATTCTATCCATCCATCCATCTGTCTATCTCTCTCCTGGAGAAAGAGAAGGGAGCTTCTCTCCTGCCAGACAGTGGTGTGGGAGTTTGGGGCATGTTCTGGTAGCATCATCAGCTATCTATAATAATAGAAGCGTAATATGCTAATTAGACCAGACAACCTTCCGGGTGAAACCAGGGCTGCGAGGGAATCCCGGGTCCCGGTGTGTGTGTGTGTGTGTGTGCACGCAGTCCAAAGGCAGGATTTATTATTACAGAATAGACAGTAGCTTGCTCTCTTGGTTTTTTAAAAAAATTGTTTTCCTTTGAAATTCCAGAGTTAATGTTTTGTCTGCTTTCGATCTGACCCTTTTTGGAGAGCAGCATGCTTTTGTGTGTGCCTTTTTTTTTTCTTTTTCGCCAGAGAGAGAGATAGAGAGAGGGAAGAGAGAGAGAGAGAGAGAGAGAGAGAGAGAGAGAGAGCTGGAAACAAAGA
>NW_006299479.1:1067489-1068409 GCF_000327345.1 Myotis davidii | reverse complement strand
CATGTGGTCTTGGTTTGTCATAGAAACTAGAAGTGACCTCCTTTGGCTTTTTTGAGGAGTGGGGCCCCCAAGTACTTTGGAAATCAAAGGCCAGGTCTACAAGTGCTCCCGATGGCCCACCTCAACACAGAGTATTCCAAAGGCATGTGTTCTGCTACAAGCACTGATTTCGAAATTCTACAGGGAGGTTCTTTGAGGGCAGCAGGAGCTGGAGAGTACTTAAAGCTTGCTTAGTCTCATGCTCATAAAGCAAATTCTATCCATCCATCCATCTGTCTATCTCTCTCCTGGAGAAAGAGAAGGGAGCTTCTCTCCTGCCAGACAGTGGTGTGGGAGTTTGGGGCATGTTCTGGTAGCATCATCAGCTATCTATAATAATAGAAGCGTAATATGCTAATTAGACCAGACAACCTTCCGGGTGAAACCAGGGCTGCGAGGGAATCCCGGGTCCCGGGTGCCGGCAGCCAGGAGAAGGAAGGCCTACTCTTGCAGGAATTTCATCCATCAGGCCTCTATTTTTAATATAAAACCTTTCCCCAAGTTCTTTTTATAGATATAACAATTTCCTCTCTCTTTTTAAAAAATATATTTTTATTGATTTCAGAGAGGAAGCGAGAGGGAGAGAGAGATAGAAACATCAATGATAAGAGAGAGAGAGAGAGAGAGAGAGAGAGCTGGAAACAAAGAATCCTTGTCTGTAAGCGAAGCAGGCAGGAAACCCCAGTCCCCAGGGAGCTCCGCCAGCCAGGCCTGTCCCGGAGTCAGACTCCAGCCTCCGAATTCAATCTGACAGCTTGTCTGGGACACTTTCTAAGTAACTATTCTCCTTCCTTTCTCTGAGGAACAGAACCACTATTTTTTTCGCTGGGTGTGCTGGGTGTGCTGCGTGTGCTGTGACCGCACGTGTGTGGGTTGCGCAG
>NW_006299479.1:1061805-1063611 GCF_000327345.1 Myotis davidii | reverse complement strand
GTTGTGCAACCACCACTTCAATCAAGTTCCAAAACATTTTTTTAAGATATATTTTTATTGATTTCAGAGAGGAAGCGAGAGGGAGAGAGAGATAGAAACATCAATGATAAGAGAGAATCATTGATTGGCTGCCTCCTGCACATTCCCTACTGGAGATCGAGCCCACAACCTAGACTGAAATCAAACCTGGGACTCTTCAGTCCACAGGCCAATGCTCAATCCACTTAGCCAAACCAGCTAGAGCACAACTTCCTCTCTTTAGAGAAACCCCTAGCTGACATAAAAAAGAACTTATTTCTTTTGGGAGAAGATAGTCTTCAAGGAAGAAATACTATGGCTAGAAACACTAACCAGGACATATATCAGCTTTTCCTCTCGAGCAGCGGTTCTCAACCTGTGGGTCACGACCCCTTCGCCCGTTTCCTGGGTCAAGTGTAACCGTGTTCCGGGATAAGGAGGCCAACAGAGCCCGGTGTGTTGCTGTCGCAGGTACAGAGGCATGTGGCCCGGGCTTGTCTTCTTTTCTTTGGTGCCAGTGACGGCGTGGATTCCCTGATTGGAAACAAGGGAATTCGTCTTAAGAATAACTCACGTTGGGCAGGTTTTATGCCTTTGAGGATCTTTTGCAAAATATGCACACAAAAGTCTCCTAATGATCCTTGCCCTCAGCTTCTGGGTTTAATTCATTCTTTTACAGCGTATATCCCAGACGTGTCCCTGCGAGAGAGAATTCGGGGTTGACTCCCTACCATTCAAAGTGGGGCCCTTCTCCCTCTGCCTCCTCCATCCAGTTACTCAGACCGGGTGACTTTGCCACCAGGGAGTGAGGGATGGTGAGGCAAAGCCGAGCTTTCTGGGGTGCTCATTTGGAGGCCGCCCCGCTTCAGCTATGCGGGACCCCCAGAGGCACAGAACAGTCCCAATCACTTCCGGGTCAGGGACCTGATCACTGTGCCCAGTGGGGCAGTTTTGCCCATGTAGGATCTGATCAAAAAAATTCACCCTTCAATTGTGAACGATTCCTGTCTTCTCTGTCTTCGACATTGACTGTCTCCGGCCTCTCTGTCCCTCGTGTATCCCTCCTCCCCGGTCTCACTCCCCCGCTTCTGTAGACTAGGCAGCCACACTCCCCTGAAGGCCCAGATGACCTAGCTTAGCAGGGGCTCAGCACCCCTTCCCCACGTACTTTGCTTGGACTTCCTGTTTTGCAGTTGAGCATTCAACAGATCCCATCATAATGGTCTTTTGTCTTCCAAGACATCAAGCCTCTTGGAGATGGGAACTCAAGCAAGGCCATGGGACGGATGGGTGAAAATTATAGGCAAAATGCTTGGAACCGCTTCCCAAGAGTGACGTTTCTCAACATGGGAATGATTTGGTTTTGTCCACTGCAGATAGTGCTTGCCTTTTCCTCTCCCTTGCCCTGAATTCCCCGTCATTGGACTCCCAGGGGATTCCGCTGATCAGTCCCATCCATGAGCAGGGGAAGAGCTCACCAAGAGCAGACTTCCGGTTATAAGATGGGCGTTCCACTTCACCCTTTGGCCCTTTTTTTAATCCTTCCCTGAGGGATATGTTTATTGATTGTAGAGAGCGAGGAAGGGAGAGGGAGAGAGAGAGGGGGAGAGGGAGAGAAACATCAATTGGTTGCCTCCTGCAGGTGCCCTGACTGGGGACAGAACTTGAAACCTGGGCATGTGCCCTGACCTGGAATTGAACCCAAGACGCATTGGTAATAGGTCGACACTCAACCACTGAATCACCCCAGCCAGAGAGGAGGCATTGATTTAAAGTCCCAGTTCATGC
>NW_006299479.1:1055404-1059266 GCF_000327345.1 Myotis davidii | reverse complement strand
GAATATTAAAAAAAAAAAAAAGGCACACAGCCCCAGGATGTTAGTTGTGAAAGCAGGGAAGTAAGGTAACATATAAGGATAAGGGTGAGTGTGGAGGAGGCACAGGAGGTATAGCCGGGCTTCAGAGATGATCCCTTGGCTGCTCACGTATTGGGAACATGAAAGAGGATGTTTGCCTACTGGAATAACCTATTAGGAATTTTGGTTATTAACTTACAGAGGCAGGCGAGAGGCCCTGTCCTGGCCACTGCCAGGGAGCCTATGAGAAGCCAATAGTAACGACACATGAAAGAACGAATGTGCAAGGTTGTGCACTGCATCAGTGTTTGTTACTGCAAAACATTGGAAAAAATCTAAATGTCCATCGACGAGGGGCAACTTTTAAAGTATAAAACATGAAACAACAGAAAAGTATACAACTGTCAGAAGAATAAAGACAATTTCCATGGACAAATATACAGGTGCCTCCCCAGAATATATACATACACTTTGAGTAATTATAAAGGCAGTTCATTACAGTTATGAAGTAGCAACGAAAATAATTTTAAGGTTGGGTCACAACATGAGGAACTGTATTTAAAGGGCCAGAAGGTTGAGAACCACTGCTCTCAAGTCTCAGAGATCTGTAAGCTGAAGGTCAATAAAAAGTCTAACATGCCTCCGTGAAGAAGTTCAAGTTCTTGTGTCAGGCATACTCTAAGGAGAAAGTGGTTCATTAAGTGAGGTGATTACTTTATCAAAATCCAGCACATGCTTCAGGGCCCAGTTCAAGTTCCAGCCTCTTCAAGATATATTTTCCTTACTCCCAGACACTACCATCACTTCTCAGAACCCTCCCACACACACAAGATATCCATGAACCTAATTACTACACCAGTACTTTCTAGTCTCTAATTGTGACTTTTTTTCCTATGTCCTTTTTCCAGCCCTGTAGCTATTCAGTAAGTACTGCTGACAGTAATGGATTCATTGGGGAAGGAAAATGTAGTCTTTGACAATTTAATTTAACATTTACTCAATCCTTCTGCTTTCCTAAAGAAAGAACCCTAGGAAATGAGCTTTGGTTGACACAAGAAAGATTACCTTCTCATCTCCCATGAATTAAACTCTGGAAAAGAATAGCAGCTATAATTCTATAGGACACTTTGGAGTATTTGAAGCATTTGCTCATGCGTGAGCTCATTTATTCTCAGCGTAACCCTGTGGGGATTAAATAGGCCATTTGCTTTTCCAGGCTCTTAAATTTTAGAGGAGTTCTTTTCCCCTGAGTATCTCCCTTTTACAGATAGGTTAACTGAGACTTGGAAGCATTAGCCACTTGCTTAAGTTCACACAGCTGACAGAGATGTGCGGCAAACCAAGGAGTTCTGAACCCCAATCCAGCATTCTCTCTATTGCAACGAGCTGTTTCCCTGTTTGGAATGGATGAAAGAGAAGTCATGGAATCCTTTCCCATGAAAATCTTTGGAGCCTTTAATAAAACCACAAACAGCCTTATGCTTGATAATATTTAGGTACGACTCTTCCAACGAGATGAAAATTGTTCTTGGTATCATTTGGAAAAATCTTTGAGCTTACACGGTTTTTGGCCTGCCTGTAAAAGAATCATCAGTCCTGCCCAATATCCTAGAGGAGTTTAGAGAAAGGAAGTTTTCATGCCATGAGTCATACTTTCAATTTCTATTAAAATTCTTATATGGCCACATATGATTTCTCTCTGCTTCAGGCCTCCAGGCCAGTGCTAATTTGCATGTCTGGTTTAGATAATGTCTGAGGTACCTTCCAGTCTGAAAAGAAGCCTCTGATTCTGTTATGTAAGACCATATTCTAACTTCCAGAATTGATGGCTCTTTTTCTTCAACCCCTGGGCTCTTGCTGTGTGGATGCAGGATTCGGGGACAGAAGCATGTCATGCTCACCACCAGGTCATGAAGATGGCATGTTTAGAATGACTCCCCTGTCCACTTAATGCTCCCACCAACTGAGCCACACTGGCCAGGGCCCATGGGCTTTTTTATTTTTTTTTAATCAGCTTAAACTCCCCTTGGAGGCCCTTTCAGATCTGGGTCTCCCTGCTCGGTGTGCCAATATGAAACAGGCCAGGGACAGAAGTAAGCCAAGAAAAAGTGAGCTTGTGGGGAAATTTAACTTCTGCTCATTTCACCCTTCTTTTTTTTAAAAAAAATAAAACATATATTACTTACTGGTAAATACCTTATAAACCTCTTAAAATAGAGGTTTATAAGATAAATCTTATGTCCATTGGTTATGCTTATATGCATGCATACAAGTCCTTCTGTTGTTCTCTTACCCTCCTCCCTCCTGCCCCCCAACCCTCCCCGGCCTTCCCGCTGCAATTTGACAATCTGTTTGAGGCAGCTCTGCCTCTGTATCTATTATTGTTCAAAAGTTTATAATGATCTTTATTATCCATGAATGAGTGAGATCATGTGGTATTTTTCCTTCATTGACTGGCTTATTTCACTTCACCCTTCTTTCCTTACCCTTCTTCTCACCCTCCCCATCACAATAGCTGCTAACATTTATGAAGTGCTTACTATGTGACAAGAAGTTTTCTCTTCGAGTCACATTTATACTTCATAACAACCTCATTTAGTTGGTACTATTCACATCCCTACTTTACACACGTGAAAACTGAGGCACAAATAGGTTAAGCCCGGGTCACAAAGCAAATGGGAAGCAGAATGGATTCTGTTACTGCAGCCCCTCCCCAGCCAGGCAGGGACAGGGCTCCGCTGTTGCCTCTTCCTGTTCCCGCCACCACCCCAAGGAAAGGCTGTTTCTTACAGGAAGCTGGCATCATCTAGTTGCTACTAGGCATGATTAGATTAATAGATCCCTGCTATGGTCCCCAAAAAATCAGGGACCTGACTCCGTCTACTCTGGTCTTTGCATCTCACAAAGCATATTATTGGTTTCACAGATGTTATTTTTACTCTGATGCCTTCTAATTCGCATAACATTATTCTTTCTTGTGTATTTAATATCACATTTTAAATAATGAAGAAAAAAAATGAGAGATTTAGAAAAGGAATTGATATATCGAGTCATAAGATTGCAATACACTTAATTTTTTATAATGAGGGGGAGATGGGTATTAGTCTAATAAATCTAGTTGTGAAATGTCCCTCAAATTACATCAGGTAGACAATCCCTGGCCTCTGTAACCTTCATTGGCCCGTGGCTCCCAAGGAAGAGAAAGAAAGGTATCCGAACACCTGGGACCATGTTAAAGACACCTGCCGGGATGCTCCAGCCACCCCATCCCACTCCGCCTTCTCATTCCTGTGCGCCCTTGGCTGGCGGAGGAGCCCAGGAGGAAGATGGAGCTGAGCATCTTTGTTCTTAAAATAAGTGCCTTCCATCGCTTCTGAAACCTTCCCCCCTACACCACCCCCACCATCGAGGGCTTTATTGAAATACTGAACAGAAAAGCAATCCCTTTCTGCCACTATGGTGTGGAGCTTTCTCCTCTCTCTGCTAAAAGGTACCTGGGGCCCTGGTCCTGGTCCTGGATGCTTAGAGGTTCCCACGTTGACTTTCCTGCCCTCCTTGGGCATGTCTTTTGTCTTTATTTTTATCAAGGCTGTTCTTAGATGCTCCCTGGAGAAATCAGGGATGTGATAGGCTGTGGGAAAGGTGCTTGGGAGCAACTTGACCCCCAGAGCACCCTTCCAATTAGACTCAGCCAGACTACAGCTTCTCCCAGCACTGTGACCTTGGGCCTCCCTGACTGTGACCTTGAGTGCTCAGTGGGCCGGAGCTCCATCACCTCTCAGTGGCATTTCGCACTTACTAAGTGAGCCACTGGGGTTTTTGCATTTCCAGTTCATCTCCAAAT
>NW_006299479.1:1044002-1052349 GCF_000327345.1 Myotis davidii | reverse complement strand
CTCGGCCAGTGGTCGGCAAACTGCGGCTTGCGAGCCACATGCGGCTCTTTGGCCCCTTGAGTGTGGCTCTTCCTAAGCCTTAGGAGTCCCCTAATGAAGTTAATAACAGTGTACCTACCTATATAGTTTAAGTTTAAAAAATGTGGCTCTCAAAAGAAATTTCAATCGTTGTACTGTTGATATTCGGCTCTGTTGACTGATGAGTTTGCCAACCACTGTGCTAGAAGACCAGACAGGGCAATAAACACGGGACTCTTCCAGGTGACCCTTAACCTGTAGAATTTTGGAAGGAAAAGATGCACAGGTTACAGGCATAGGATTGCATCCCTCGCCGCCAGAGAGCGTGAGAACAGCCTCACTGTGAAATGCCAGCCTCAGAGGTTCCGATCAAGGCCCTGAGCAGAGTGGAGGGGGCTGGACCCAGACAGACCACCTCTCCTTGAACCCCAAGCCCTAGTTCCTAAGCAAACGGTTAGGTTTTCTTTTTTTCCTGCCTGGGATCCTCTTAAACCTGAGGCAGATCTGGCCGAAGAAGTGGGCAATTTAGTTGTGTCTACACGGCCCGATGGTGGCCGGGGGCGGGAGGAAGGGGGGGAGGGGGTGGTTCGGGCAAACATCCAACTAACCTAGTCAGTATGAATCGCCTTTCTGCCTAAGGCTGGCTCAGAAACCCACTTTGAGGCTCTATCAAAATAAAGAGGTCATTTAGACTTCGGTGTCACTTAGACACAGAGCCCACAAGAGAAGCAAAGTGAGAGAGAGACCCGGCTCCGTAGGCCGCCTGCGTGACTGTGGCGGGGCCAGGCCCGGCCGGTGCGCCACTTGACCCTCCAAACTTTTCCTCTTTCAAATCCATCCATTCCCCCCGCCCCCCAAGCATTTTGCTCATATGTCTTTTTGTCCTTTGCACATATAATATCCGAAACAGTGCCTCCATTCTTCTCCACGCAGCGGGTCCGTCCTGAGCTGCGGCGCTGTTTGGATTCCAGGACGAGGTCCTTGAGCAAAGGAAACCTGATCCAGGATGTTTTTTTTCCCCTGAGTTCCAAGTTTGAAGACAGTCCTCCCTAGATATTTCCCTCCTCCTGGGGTCTCAGTGGAAGCCAAGATCCTCTGTTGCTCTTTGTAAAATAAGATGCCACTGAGGCGGAGGCTGGGCTGCCCCTATAGGACGGGTTGAAATGAGGTGAGGACCCCGCTTCAGAGCCAGCTGCACAGGGACTGTGAGCTGACAGGGGTGCAAGGAGGCTGCCAGTCAAAACCTAAGCCTCATACACCAGCACCCCTCACTATCTTCTAGGGCGATATTCTTCAAACTGGGACCCAGGATAATCCATTTCTTCCTTTTACACATATATGTGTGTGTGTGTGTGTGTGTGTGTGTGTGTACTGATTTTAGAGAGAGAGAAGGGGGAGAGGGAGAGAAAAATCAATGAGATGAAGAAGAAACATGGATTGGCTGCCGACCCTTACTGGGGATCAAACCCGCAACCCAGGCATGTGCCCTGACCGGGAATCGAACCAGAGACCTCGTGGTGCACAGGACGATGCTCAACCAACTGAGCCATAGATGCCAGGCCGTTTCTTCTTTTGAAAGAGAGCCACCCTTTATTCCAGTTTGGGAGTCAGTGGTCGGGATCGCAGGAATGGGACTGTCCTTCCTCCTCCTATCCTTCCCCAGGCCTTCCTTGCTGTGCTTTGTAACCTTGTTTCACCAAGATAAACCTCGGAGAGGTGCAGGCGAGGTCCTGTGGCCTACAGGTACAGTGCGTCTATTTTCAAGTCGCCATGTAGCAAATGCTTGTTTCGTCTTCCTGACGACCCTAGAAAGTAGTTGTTAGTCGTCCATTTTAGAGAAGCAGAACCTGAGGTTACAAAAGGGGTGAGGAGCCTTTTGCCCCAGGTCACCCAACAGAGCAAATGGTAGCGCTGGGACCTGAACCCAGGGCGGCCTGGTTCTGAAAGCCATGTCGCCACCACAGAGGTAAAGCCCCCTAGCGCAGCAGTTCTCAATTCCTTTGGCAGTCAAAGGACCCTTTCACAGGGAATCACCTAAGACCATCCTGCATATCAGAGATTTACATGACGATTCATCACAGTAGCAACCTTACAGTTATGAAGTAGCAACGAAAATAATTTTATGGTTGGGTCACAACATGAGGAACTGTATTTAAAGGGCCAGGAGGTTGAGAACCACTGGTCTAGAGAGAAAGAACACCTGGCGATGGCATTCTGCACCTCACAGGGATGCTCACTGCTTATGCACTGGTGGCCTGTGCACTGTGTCTGCAGGGGAGGCCAGGCCCATAGGTCAGGCATCTGAAAGGATCACCCGCAGAGGTTATAGCAGAGACCGTGGCTAACAAGAAGCTGGTCTGGAGTTGTGGGTTGAGAAGGTTCCAGAAGCAGAGCAGGTGTTCACAGGCTAGGGTGCATTCTCAAAGGCATCATGAAGGAGAGCCCAGAGGCAAGCAGCATGAATTGGGTTGGTGGCCAGACGCGGCCCTTAGAAGCCAGGACCTGAGAGAGAGAGAGAGAGAAGGGTTTGGGCGGATCATCCAGCACAGTCCTCCACCAACACCATGGATGGTGCTCTGAGAGCCTGGGGAAGGCATTTCCACCTGCCCGACTTGGCTCTTTCTTAGGAAGGTCAAGGTTGTGGGTCAGCGTCCTCTGTCCTAGCGCCCTGCTCCGTGGTCATCCCGGCTCTCTCGAGAAGGGAGGTCAGGATCTGACCAAGAGGAGCCCCTGCTCTGAGCTGCCCCAGCCGTGCCCCCTCCTGGGCTCAAAGGTCTGATTCAGAGCCCGGCTCTCCAAGGATAAACAGGGCGAGGGCTGCCGGCCTTCTCGGCACAACCAGAAATTCGCCGAGAAGGTTCAGGGAACATTCGTCTTTTTCCATCAAGTAATTGAGAGGGTGGCCTTCTGTCGTCAGGAGTGAAGAGAGAGGCCCTTGTGTGCGGGCGCCCCTGCATCCAGGGCCTCCGGGTGAGGTCATGACAAAGTGGAGAGCCGCGTGTCGCCGGGACACGGGGCCTTCAGACGGTGAACCGTGGGCAGCAGGGCAGAAAAATGTCTTTCCTGAGACGTTTGGCCAGACTTCTGAGGCCCGTTTGAAAGCTTCACACAGAAACTGAGCTAACACTGGATTGTCTATGAGATGGCTGTGCCCAGACGCGGCCTCCCCTTCCAGCTGGGGCTTTCAGAAACAAGTCTCCACGCTCAGGTTTCTCTCCCCGGGAGGCTCCCCTGGAATCTAAGAGGCCATCTAGTGTCAATGGAGCCACGTCGAGCGTCACATGATGGAGATACTGTTCGGGCCATTGTGTGCGGGAGGCGGAGTTCCCTACGGTGCCTGGCGGTGCCCACATTCTCCACAACAGCGCTCTGGCCTCCGCCTGCTGTGGCCGACATTGACCTCAGGACCGCCTGAAACCACAAACGCTAGGCAAAGCCTTTTTGGTGACTCGTCTGGGCAATCATCACAATATTTGTCCTCTATGCAGCCAGGTGGCAGCAGCCTTCACCCAAGTCAAAAGTGGGTTTGTCAGAGGCGGGTGTGCTTTTGTGCTGACAGAGCAGGCTGCCACCTCACACCAGCCCGGACTGTCAACCGTCTGCTGGTTGCCATTGGTCACACTGTGGCCTTGGCTGCTCCCTACGCTCTGTTTCCAGAAGCCAGTTCCCAGGAAGCAAACAGCAGGCATTGTATGCGAGGGTGGGGGCTGGCGCTCACTCAGGTGGCTCCGTGGACCAGCACACCCACCTGGGGACGCCCCATGCCCAGTGGCAGCCAGCCTGGGTCAGGGAGGCCTGACACAGCCACAGGTAGTGTTTGCACAGGCACGCCAGGCGCTGGTTTGGCGCCCTGGGCCAGGCCTTCTCATGTAGGTTCTAGACATAGCTTTGCTTGTGCGTCCGGGACCAGAGCTGACCACGCTGCTCAGTGTTCACTTGCACGACACTTAGTAGGAGAAAAACAAACCCCCCTTTCAACAATGACATTGAAAATGTATCAAGTAAAAAGCTGGCCACTTCAATTAGTGGCATCTAGTCCCTGACTTCCCTGTGGGGACAGATTTTAGCCGGTGCCTGTAGCAGACGGGCTGTTGTCCATTACTCTCAGAGGGCACACGGGGTTAGCAGAGTCCCCTGGAAACGGCTCAGTGGGGAGAAGGAAGGGTAGGTCCCTTGAATTCTCTTTATCCAGTGAAATAGTAAACATAAGAGGAAATGTGGATGTTTAGCAAGAAAGAAAATATGGCCCATCTATTCATTCAACAAATATCTACTGTGCACTCACTGGGCTGGGCACTATTCTAGGTCCTTGATAATGTCAGAGAACAGAAGAAAGGTATTCAGGTGGGAGATGCAAGACAATAAACAATAAACATGAATTAATTATTGATTAAGTTCAGTGATCAATGGAAAACTAAGAAGTAGAGCATAGGGAGCTCGAGGGGAGGATAGGGGAGGGGGAAGTTATGTGTGTTTGGTAGGGCTGGCGAGCATGTTTGTGGGTCTTCTGAACATCCTTTATGTTTATAATAGCGATGCAAATAATAACATTAATTGCTGACATTTTCCACGTCTGACTTGGTGCTAGGCCCCGTGCCAGGTGTTTGCTTGGATATCTCATTCAATCTGCAAGGCAGTTCTTAGACCTCCCAGGCAGAACGCCAGCTCTTGGTTCTTGGCGGTGGCCTCCTCCGTCCTCATGCTCTGTCTCTGCACTAGGACTTTCTCCAGAAATACTGGCTTTCATTTCAATCTTACCTGTAGTAGATGCCCTCACAAAGCCCTGTGCCACAGAGGCATTGGTGAAACTCCTCAGTGAAGAAGCTGGGGGTCCTTTGTAGATTCAGGCGCCAGGAGCAGGACTTTCCATCAAATAGTTGGGGGCGAAAAAGCAATGGGAGGGAGACTTGTGGTGTTTGTTGCTCAGATGCACACACAGCTCGCAGACCCTTAGCTAGAGACACCAGCCTCTGAATGGGCATTGCTATTGACTGCTCTGTTAGCTTTGCTGTGAGAACACAGTCCAGGCTGATGGCTGGTGGCCTCTGATTCGGTTGATTCATTTTTACCCACTAGAGGACTTTGTGTTGATTGGGACCTCCATCGAACCTTCAGCCAGGCTTCCCCCATCCTCCCTCCCACCACCACCCCCAGTCCCAGGTGGGCCTGTGGGAGAATCATGACCTACAGCTCTGCAGCCCCAAGGCCCTGAGACACCACAGCCAAGATGGGCTGCCAGACACTTCCTGATAAGGCACCAACTTCAGCCTTGACCGGGCAATTAGAGTTATGGAAGAACCTAGCCATCACCTCCCACTGTCCATTATGGGGAATTCGTCCACGCATTCTGTAGGTGTCGCATGTCTGCTCTGTCCCTGGAGTTAGAATAAAAAAAAATAGGAGGAAAATTTGGTAAGAGAGTGAAAAGGGAGTAACCAAAGAACTTATGTACATATGTGCATAGCCCATGGTCACAAACAATAGTGAGGTGTAGGCCTGGGGGTAGGGAATGGTTGGAGGGGGTCACTGGCAGGGAAAAGGGGAACATGGGTAATACTTTCAACAATAAAGATAAATTTTTTTAAAAAAGGAGTCAATGGCAATGATAGCCATAGCCATAATTTGGGCTTAAAAAAATGGTTCCGAATATAACATGGCTGTCATAGAGGATGCCTTCAGTAAATGAATGAATGAGCAGAAAAACCGATTAGAAAACTTTGAGACAGATCTTATCAGTGCAGTAAGTCAGGAGGCAAGTCAGGACTTCAGATAACACACACCGATTCCTGGAACTTAATGATTTGTTTTTTTCTTTTTGCATGAATCTGTCACTTTCTATTCCACTTTCTGTTCTGTTCCTACTCAATTCACCTCCTTCCCCCAGGCACTCTCCCATCCTACACACCACCACAAGCTTCGTCCTCCACCACCCCCTATTTTCATGGCATTGCCGCCTGCCCACAACATCTCTGGGCTTCCACTGCCTGCACCCCAAGGTCATTAAACTTGCCTACTGCCATCAACATGGCCTTGAACATGCCCTTGGCCCCCTCTTCTAGCCCTCTCTTCCTACCCGTTCCTCTAGTTCAGTCCTGCAGCTGCCTCTAATGGCTGTCCCCAGAGATCACCTGTACACCCCATCACCCGATTCTGCCCTATGTCTGTCTGCATTGCTCACTCTCTTCTCTCCAAGGAGGTCTCGCTCAGTTCAGATGACGCCAATGACACTGTCCTTTCCCTCCTTAGCCTCTGGTAGCCTCAATGTCCCCACCACTCGTGTGGTCCATTACCCATCATTCCTCACAATCATAGTTATCTTCTCATAGTCAAATGCAAGGACAGACAACATGTTTCATATTACTTAATATCTACTCTGTGGCCAACCACTCAGTACATGGCAGAAGTCACTCCAAAGTAAATCACTGTAGGCCTACCCAGCATCCCCCACCACAGAAAAATCTTTGAACCCCACCTTTCCTTTGGCTTATACCAGCTTTGCACACACTCGGCAGACCCCCGCAGGACAGCCCCAAAAAATGCCCACGAGGGCCGTCAACCACATTCCAAGCCTGTAAACAAGTTAGGTTTTTCGTTTGCTTTTGTTCTATTTTGTTTTTAGCCAAGCAGAGGCATCTGCTTGCAGGAGGAATTGTGAGAAAAAAAAAAAAGTCAAGTGAAAATAAAAGCAGACCACGTACATGAGTTGAGCCTTGTCTCCTTTTGTCCCCTTCCCTGCTCTCTCTCCCCACCCCCACCCCCTCACTTTCTGTTTTGCTTTTCATGCCAGTTGCTAAATACTGTCATTTCAAAACTGCACTGGCTTTTCCAGAACCGGGAGGAATGTGCACTCGCACGTGGATTTTTCCACAAGAACATTCTCCCTGTCTTTCGGCTCTTCTTCGCCAGAAACAACTAGAACAGACGATCAGATGCGCCCGTCCATCTTCGCGGTTCTTATTCTAATTCGTTAGAGGATCAGAAGGGGCGGAGGGGATGGTTTGTGTTTCACTCTGTCAGGCTGTTGTTTGATGAGGTTTGCACTCCATTGGTTCGGATGGTTTTCATGGTTTCTTTGTTGTTCATGGAAAGACTTTGAAAGTCATCATTCTGTGTCCTCAAGCTCTTCTGCCATGCCTGCTTCGTGTCGCCACGGGACTCACACCAGGAGGAAGGAAAAGGGGTGTTTCCAGCCAGTGGAGCGGCTTCTGAGTACAGCTCTGGAGGCGTGTGGGAGAGGGTGGGGTCACAGATGCCCAGGTTCAATGGAGCAGTTCCCATGGCAATTTGGAAGCAAGGCCCTAGTCATTTCCAGGCGAGGCATCGCTCCATCTCCTCATTTCTTGTTCCCACCCCTATTCCAGCCACACCTCTGGCCTTTGTTCTTTCTCTGTGGTCATCAGGCCTAGCCCCCTCCACTCTCAAGAGAAAAACATGAGAGCCCTGGCAGGTTTGGCTCAGTGGATAGAGCGTTGGCCTGCGAACTGAAGGGTCCCAGGTTCGATTCTGGTCAAGGGCACGTACCTCAGTTGCAGGCTCGATCCTTAGCCCTGGTCGGGGCACAGGCAGGAGGCAACCAATTAATGTGTCTCTCACCCGATGTTTCTTCTGTCTCTCTCCCACCCTCCCACTCTCTCAAAAGTCAATGGAAAAATATCCTCAGGTAAGGATTAACAACAACCAAACAAAAAAGAAAGAAAGAAAAGTTTTTTTTTTGGGGAATCTGAGATCAGAGTGCCAACGTGATCAGCTTCTGGCCAGGGCCTCTTCTGGGTTGTAGGTTGCCGACTTCCTATTGCATCCTCACGCAGCAGGAAGTGGGCAAGCTAGCTCTATCACCTCTTCTTACCAGGCCACTAATCCTTTTCCTCAGGGCTCCACCCTCATGAACTGATTCACCTCCCAACAACCCCACCTCCTGATACCATCACATTGGGGATTGGGTATTAACCTATGAATTTGGGGAAGAACACACACATTCAGTTCATAACATTAGTCCTACCCTACAAGGTAGATACCCACCTCCTGATACCATCACATTGGGGATTGGGGATTAACCTATGAATTTGGGGGAGAACACACACATTCACTTCATAACATTAGCCCTACCCTACAAGGTAGATAAATCAGGTAAATTTTAAGTTTCATATTAAAGAAGGTTGAATGCAGGAATATGTTGTGATTCATCCAAGGCCTCAGGACAAGTAATGTTGGGGACAGAACTTGAACCAATCTGCTGACTTCAAATTCAGGGTTCTTCTGTTACTTTGGCTCCCAATCAGGATCTTCACGCTCCTTCCACTCACCCCACCTTTCCCCCAGGGCGAGAGCA
>NW_006299479.1:1039081-1043097 GCF_000327345.1 Myotis davidii | reverse complement strand
GAGATTAAATGCACAGAATGCTGTACTGGAAGGGAACCGAGGGATCCAGTAGCCCAACCCACTCATTTTGCGGATGAGAAAGCTAATATCCAGAGATGGTCCAATGGCCTTAGTTTATAATATACATAGCTGGGGCTAGAAACTAGCTGCTTGATTTTGGGGGCGTATATTTTATGCGTCCTCAGAAAGGCAGAGGTGTGTAAAGTTGTTAGTAATGGGTAGAGCTATTAAAGACCACTGTTAGATCTTCAAGCCCATTTCATGAACCATGTTCACCTTATTCACCCCACCTTTCCCCCAGGGCGAGAGCACACTGCTGGAATTTAGAGGTGTCTGAAAAGTGATTGCTGAATTAAATGTAATTTCTCATGATTGCTAAAAGAGCATCTTCACTCAATCTTTCTGGAAAGCAGGAGATGCTGATATACGATTATTTGTTATTTTTTATTAGATCCTTCTTACGACTCGGTCAGGAGAGGAGGGTGGAGCAATAACATGAATTCTGGCCTCAACAAAAGTGAGTACATGTCACCCTGTCTTTGGGAGGAAAACATTTTTCCAAGGATGGGGTGGAGAGCGGGGTCATGAGATAAAAAAGGGGAGGAGCGAGCATTTGTCTTCCTGTTTGTTGAGTGGACATCAAAATCAATTGCCAATTTAGGGCTTGTCAGTGATATCGATTTCCTAAAGAGGGTTGGGGTTTCTGTTCAGAGCCCTGAGTTTGGTTTCATTGCCTTTGGTTTGAGAACTGTTGAAGGCAGAAGGCTTCTCAAGACAAGGTTCTATGTGAACACACATAGTCACTGGATTTGGATTCTGTCATTTAAGTGATGATAATGGCCCTCTATGACTTTGCTGCTCAAACTGTCGAAGCTCAGTCAAGGTCACTGTCCCCGTTTCATGAGGGACTGAGATGAAGGATAACCTGGTGAGGAGATGGAAGGGGTCTGAGACATCAGTTGGAGTTGAAGTCTGACCCAAAACCTCCCATGAAGTGAGGAGAGGGAGAAGAGGACTCAGACTCCTGATGACTTTGCTGCTCAAACTGTCGAAGCTCAGTCACGTCAAGGTCACTGTCCCGTTTCATGAGGGGCTGAGATGAAGGATAACCTGGTGAGGAGATGAAAGGGGTCTGAGACATCAGTTGGTGTTGAAGCCTGACCCAAAACCTCCCATGAAGTGGGGGGAGGGAGAAGAGAAGGACTCAGACTCCTGAGTCTGAAGGACCAGAATGTGTCCCTCTTGCTACCTGTAGGGAGTAAAATATCAAGCACATGAACGGATGCTGAAGGAAATTATTTCAAGAAAGAAGTTGGGGTTACAAACGTATGCCCCAATAACCAAGCAATAACCAAGATCCCTTTCAGTGATATGTGTGATTATTTGTTTACTCTGTGCCCAGCACCTGGCACATTGGGGTTCGCAAAGATGAGTCGAGCTCAGAACAGCTGGGGAGGGGGTCTTCACTCTTCACTCTCCACACATCACTCTTTATCAGTGGACATGGCGCCATCTGAGCTGGCTCTAGAGAGAGAAGCAGGATTTGGACCTGCAGCGATGGGGGAGACAGACCCCCCCAGAAGCGGGGGCCAGGGAAAGACATCAGGCTGATGTGTCTGATAGTTGGAGAGGACTCTGGGTTCCTGGAACTTAGGATGTGTGAAGGGAAATAAGTCTGGGAAGGTAAGGAAGGGGGCATGAAGGATGCCTGGAAGACAGAACTAATTCTGTAGTCAATGAGGGGTCACTGAGGTTTTTACACAGAGAGTGCAATGGTTCAGGGAGATGAAACCGGCTAAATAGCATGAGATGGGTCAGCGGAAAGAGCGAGGAGTGAGGAAGATACCAGTCAGGCTGAGCCTCAGACCATGCAAACAGCGCAGATCTAAAATGGGTATAACAGGAACGGGGAAGGAATGGGAGGGTCATGGGAGATGCCATGGAGGAAGCTTAGGAAACAGTAAACACAGGAAGCAGGTGATCTTCGCTCAAACATCCCCTTCCCTTTAAGGACCTCTCTACATTTTCTGTTTTTACAATGAAACCCACAACCCCAATACCATTAGCTGTGCCATCCCAGGTATTTATTGTTGTTTACCTCTGTCTACCCCGTTAACCTGTAAATTCTACTGGGAGCTGCTGCTTCATGGCCGAACCTCTAGCATCAAGAACGGGCCAGCGCACAGGAGAGTCTAGATAAATAGCTATAAGATAAAGTGAGTTGATGAATGAGTGAGTGAGTGAGTAAGTGAGTGAGTGAATGAGTGAGTGAGTGAGTGAGTGAGTGAGAAAGCAGCTTTCTCCTCCTCTGGAGGGCATTTGACAAGGTGTTTCTCTCCCCTTCGGGGGCGTGGCCCCACTGACCGGATTTCCTCTTCTCTTGCCGTAGGTCCTCCCCTGGCAGGAGCACAAACAATGAGTAAGAATACTGAACAGCGGCCCCAACCAGGTACCTGTCCACGATGTGTAACCCTCCTCCTTTGCTTCTCACGCAGCCATTGATTCCAAGTGGCCACCTGAGGAGGATTTAAACAATGTGCTGTGTGTGTCATCACTTTTCCACGTATGGTCTCTGACTCCGTAACAGATCTGAGCGTCAATAGCCGGCACTGGAATCAGGTTGTTGAATGTCAGAGGTGAAAGGCATATTAAAGAGAAAGTCTTCCAATGCCTCATTTTGTAAAATAAAGAAACAGGCCCAGAGGAGCAATGATTTGCTAAAAGCCACAGAGCTCACTGACGAGAGCTACCCTGTTCCAAGTACTCTCCAAACCGTTCATGTTTCACCAACCTTGCTTTCAAAAACACTTCCTTCCTGTGATGGATCTACTTAACAATTTAGGCAGGGGAACTTTAAAAACCATGGAATTGGAGACTTTTATCATTAGAAAGGAACTTAGAGACATCCAGGTCTATAAATCCTTCTGTAACATCTCAGTCTTATGATTGCCCCACCTCTACTTGAATACTTCTAGCAACAGGGAGTTCACTACCTAGCTGGGTTCAGTTCCACTGTTTGAGCCAAAGTCCATCCTTCTAACTTTCATTCAAGGTTCCTAGTTTACCCTCTGGAGATATCCTTCTCCTATTCTATATGAAGATCCCTCATATAACTGAAGGGGCTCTTGTGCCCACCCCCTGGGCCAGCCATGTCTTCTCCCTGTGACACAGCCGAGATTAAGGTTTGAATAAGCCATTTGCTTTGAGATGGGCAAACACTGTTTCCATCTCCCCTGAAGACAGAGCAATAGAAAGCTGACTTAAAGATTCATCAGGAAAGTTTAGAAACACAAGACAGGGGATTTGACATAAAAGATTCAAAGAATCCCTAACAACAACAAAAATCAGATGTGACCTGCCCCAAAAATGCTTATTGTCATACTGCGTGGATAGAAAAGGGTAGGCTAAAAGGCCGTAAGGACTCTTCAAAGTTAATCTTGTGGGCCTAAGCAGAAACCCCAAAATCATGTTGATTTTTTAAAATTGCAATTATAACCATAAAAATAGCAAAATTGCACCAAACATTTAACAACGTGGTCAAGTTGTAATCAAGCTCTCTACCAGGATTTCCCCCTGAAAAGGGAGACAAACCTCACGTAAAACCAATATTGCAAAGATTTTTTTATAGCTAATCACATACATGTTAAGTAAACTGAGAGACAAGGACAGCCACTTTATACTTCAAATACAAATTCTGGTTAGTGTTGACATTTCCGAGCTTAAAATCACAGAATGCTGTACTGGAAGGGAACCGAGGGATCCAGTAGCCCAACCCACTCATTTTGCGGATGAGAAAGCTAATATCCAGAGATGGTCCAATGGCCTTAGTTTATAATATACATAGCTGGGGCTAGAAACTAGCTGCTTGATTTTGGGGGCGTATATTTTATGCGTCCTCAGAAAGGCAGAGGTGTGTAAAGTTGTTAGTAATGGGTAGAGCTATTAAAGACCACTGTTAGATCTTCAAGCCCATTTCATGAACCATGTTCACCTTATTCACTTTGATGAAATCTATA
>NW_006299479.1:1031389-1038371 GCF_000327345.1 Myotis davidii | reverse complement strand
GAGATTAAATGCACAGAATGCTGTACTGGAAGGGAACCGAGGGATCCAGTAGCCCAACCCACTCATTTTGCGGATGAGAAAGCTAATATCCAGAGATGGTCCAATGGCCTTAGTTTATAATATACATAGCTGGGGCTAGGAACTAGCTGCTTGATTTTGGGGGCGTATATTTTATGCATCCTCAGAAAGGCAGAGGTGTGTAAAGTTGTTAGTAATGGGCAGAGCTATTAAAGACCACTAACTGTTAGATCTTCAAGCCCATTTCATGAACCAGGTTCACCTTATTCGCTTTGATGAAATCTATAGCCACCTCCTTTCCAAATGGTTTTATTACTCTGTTTTAGATCATAGCAGCATTAGCTACAAACTTTAGACACCAAATATGAAAAAAATATATAATGCTGTTACTTTTCCATGCTGTTTCTATAAATACTGGGATGAATCCTGTGATGAAGATCTTTGGGGTCTGCAAAAAAAACAACAACAAAAAACAGTCAGGTTTTCTGAAATCAGACTTTTCTATGATAGGGAAATAAAAGTACAAACCCTTGAGGTATTCTTATTGTTGATGCTGTTATTCTTATATTTTTAATAACAGTGAATCAAATCTCCTTTTTTGTCTCCTTAGATCCATATCAGATCCTGGGCCCAACCAGCAGTCGCCTAGCCAACCCTGGTGAGTTGACTTTGACCGGCAGGATTTTCTTTCTAGAATGTTCCATAGCTATGTGAGATCACAGAGACCTCTGTCCGAAGTTCAGACACCTGACTGGGGAGTAACATGTACTTCTTTCCTTGAAACGTTCAGCACCAGTTTCTCTAGTGTACCAGTGAGGTCGGGGCGGGTTCTTTGGTGGCAGTAATGTCCATTAGCCTAGGACGTTTCTAGAAAGCAAGTGTGTTAGCACTGCACACCTGCAAGGGAGAGGGAGAGAGAGATAGAAACATCAATGATGAGAAAGAATCATTGATCAGCTGCTTCCTGCACATCCTCTACTGGGGATCAAGCCCACAACCTAGGCATGTGCCCTGACTGGGAATAGAACCGTGACCTCCTGGTGCAACCACTGAACCACACGGGCCCAGCCAAAGGTGTTTTATTCTTGATTTTAGAAAGCATTGCAAGCTACCTGGCCTTACAGAAGAGGTGTGTCCCTAAAAAGTTGTAGATGAAGTAAATTTGACAATGTATTTTAAGGATTTATTATAAAAAGAATAACTCCAAAGTGAGTTCTAAATCAAGACCACTGAGCATGTGAGCTGATAGGCTGGCCTAGTGCAAGAGTGAGGCCCACACCCTCCCAGCTGTGTGCACTGACACTGGGGTGTCTCCAGGCCCAGTGTGCGGTGCCTGCCCTTTCTGCCCAGGGAAAAAGAAGCCAGCCAGCTCCTTCTCCTATTGCTTTCCTCTCGGCCCAGGTTCTTCTCTGTAGAACTTAGCCTGGGAGCTGGGAGCTAGTGCCCTTCTAAGGAGCATCCTGTTAGCTTGAAGCCTGTGCCACACCTTCTCCCTGTGCCTGACAGCATCCTCCTGGCCCAGACTCTTACGCTGACATGAGAACCACTCCATCACTAAATCTGAGAGCTGGCCAGTGATTCAGGCCTCTACAGAAGAAGAAATTCCAAACTCTTGCCCAAAGGAGTGGCTGTGGTTTGCCCCAAATCACACAGCTAATTCTGGGCCATCCAGCACCTCATTACCCACAGTGCATTTCCCCAGGCCTTGGAGTGAATTGTTTTAAGATCTAACTATCCTTATAATGCCCATCTCAGCAGCAAATGAGAAAGCAAATCAACAATGAAAAGGAGGGGCTGCCAAGTCAATTCTGAATGTAAAAGAAAATACAGACTTGTTTTGTTTTGTTTTGTTTTGTTTTGTTTTACAAAGGGTGTGGGAGTCCTGGCCTTTAGGGGATTGGATTCTGAAATGTCCTGTTTTCCCCGTTCCTCTCACCACCTGCAGGAAGCGGGCAGATCCAGCTGTGGCAATTCCTCCTCGAGCTACTCTCCGACAGTGCCAACGCCAGCTGCATCACCTGGGAGGGGACCAACGGCGAGTTCAAAATGACGGACCCCGACGAGGTGGCCAGGCGCTGGGGGGAGCGGAAAAGCAAGCCCAACATGAATTATGACAAGCTGAGCCGGGCCCTCCGATACTACTATGACAAAAACATTATGACCAAGGTGCATGGCAAAAGGTATGCCTACAAATTTGACTTCCATGGCATTGCCCAGGCACTGCAGCCACATCCAACTGAGTCGTCCATGTACAAGTACCCTTCTGATATCTCCTACATGCCTTCCTACCACGCCCATCAACAGAAGGTGAACTTTGTCCCGCCCCACCCGTCGTCCATGCCCGTCACTTCCTCCAGCTTCTTTGGAGCGGCCTCACAATACTGGACCTCCCCCACGGGGGGAATCTACCCCAACCCCAATGTCCCCCGCCATCCTAACACCCACGTGCCCTCACACTTAGGCAGCTACTACTAGAAGCTTAATCATCGGTGGTCTTCTAGCTGAAGCCCATCCCTCTCACTCTCTGGAATACTTTGGACTCTAAAGGACATACGTGGCCTTGAAGAGAAAACAAAACTGGATGTTCTTTCTTGTTGGATAGAACCTTTGCATTTGTTCTTTAAAAAAAAAAAAAACACCCTTTTTTTATGTTGCTTCCTCTACCTTGAACAAAGAGATGTGTAATTCCATGGGCCAGTAGGCTAATGTGTATTCTCAATCTCCTATCGTCTTCTCAATGGAATATTTAGATTACTGGAATGGTTGTATCATGGTTCTATGAAAGAAACTGTAAATCGTCTTTATTATTTGTATGGCCAAAGCAGTTTCTTATCCACACACGGGTCTTATCATGGACCTCGTAGGGTTCACTATGCTAAGGATTCGTGGACTTAACCAGTTAGGCTCTGGTTTGAGACTTAGTGAAAATAGAGGCAGGAAGCTTATAACCTTGTTTTAGGGAGACCGAACTCAGTGAATAGCAACTGGAACATTGGTTGTAAGGCCAGTGAAGTTTTCACCCAACTGGAACTCAAAAGCAAAGAGGATGCGTGTGTATTTAAGAAGCCATGGGCATTGGAGAATTCCTCTCAATGGGCAATATGTACTAGGCTGACCATTTTCTCTAGAAATAGCCAAGATATTAACTAAGAAATGTTCATGCGAGCGCAGACATTCCTGAAAGACAGAAAGCTAAATAACTATTTTTTTTTTTTTTAGATAGTGACAGTGAGTCCCCGAACTTTGAAAAGTCTTAGGGATTTCTAAACACGAACAGATCCGCAGGCGCTGTGCGCTTGTCAGACCGTCAGTCCAGGGTCACCCAATCAGATGGCAACTTACTGTATAAATTATGCAGAGTTATTTTCCTATAACTAACAGTATTAAAAATAAATAATTAAAAAAAATTAAAAAGACTAAGTAAACGAGTTGACCTCGGTCACAAATGCAATTTTACTATCAAATCAGTCTGTGTTATTTTTTTAAATGTAATTTGTACATCTTTTGTCAATCTGTACATTTGGCCTGTTTGTACGTTTTTATAGCTGGTTTGTTGTTGTTTTTTTTAAAAAAGCATAATGTGACTATTGCTGAAAAGGAAGCAGACTTTTAAGTCACTGACTTATTAAAAGAGAAGCACTGGTTGTAGTTATTTAACAGGTGTGCACATGTTACCCCAGAAGAGCCATTGACATCTTGATGCTTTGAAATGTTTGTACATAACCGTCTACTCTGCAGTCACCACAACTTTGAAAGGAACAAGCAAACATTCCCTTGTGGGCACAAGGGATTTTTCTGCCCTATATATGCAATATATTTTTTAGATATTAAAATATATATAATTTTGCAGGTAATCGTTGACTTTTTTAAACTATATGAACTGTTAAGCTGACAACTGTCCATGAAGACTATGTTGTAAAATAATTCGACTAAATAAATTGTGCCTTCTTCTCTCAGACCTGAGGATGTCTTTTTCTTATTGACCCCCTCCCATAGGCCAAAGGGTTTTCCCAGGGGAAGTTTTCTATTTGCCTCTTGCACCATGAAGAATTTTTCATATGTACAAACTGCATCACAGTAGAAAGTACAAAATCAATGTGTTTTGTTCTTTTGTTGTTGTTGTTAATCCTCACCCAAGGATATTTTTCCATTGATTGTTAAAGAGAGGGAAAGACAGAGAGAAACATCGATGTGAGAGAAACACATCGATTGGTTGCCTCCTGCAGGGACGCTGACCAGGACCCAGGCCGTGGAGGAGTCTGCAACCAAGGTATGTGCTTTTGACTGGAATCGAACCCAGGACCCTTTGAGCCACAGGCCGACACTCTATCCACTGAGCCAAACTGGCTAGGGCATATGGTTTTGATTGTTGTTTGTATTAGTCAGGGTTCTCCAGAGAAACAGAATCAGTAGGAGATGATATAGATATAAATATAGATAGATATAGATGTCTATATAGAGATACATATATAGATAGAGAGAGAGAGAGATTGACTGATTGTGAGGAATTGACCCCATGTGATTTTGGAGGCTAAGAAGTCCCCTGGGCTGCTCTCTGTCATGTGGGAAAGCCAGGAGTACCTGTAGTCCCAGTCCCAACCTCAAGGCCTGAGGACTAAGAGAGCTAAAGGTGTAAATTCCAATCCAAGGGCAGCAAAAGAGAAGCATCCCAGCTCAAACAGGCAGGAAGCATCTGGCGAATTCCTCCTTCTTCTGTCTGTCTGTTCTTTTCTGTCCAATGGATTGGCTGATACATTGGGGAAGGCAATCTACCTCACTAAACCCGCCAATTCAAATGCCGACTCATCCAGAAACACCCACACGTACATACCCAGATATAATGTGTCATCCGGGCACCCTGTGGCCCAGTCAAGTTAATACTTAAAATTAACCTTCTCATGGCTGATGATGTTGGCAGAGATTTCTTTTTAATGTTATTTCAATCTTCCTCCAGCCTGAAAGAGGTCTATAGGATGACAGTCAAGGCCATAGACAGTCTGTGTCCAAGAGATGGAACAAAGCAAACAGTTTGGCCCAGGATGGACCCTGTCCATTAGACTTCACTCTATTGCACCCACCAAGCTCCTCAAACCCAAGTGGCCAACCCCCCAACACTCCAACAGAGAATCAGATGGCCCAGCTTCTAGCTTGTTCCATGCTTCTATGTCTCTGGATCTATTTTGTTCAACAGTTTGTTTTGTTCATTAGATTCCACATATGAGTGAAAAAAGGGGACATATTGTAATACTTTTAGCAATAAAGATTTTTTAAAAAAATGGCCCGGCTTCCTCTGGTCCAGTGCCAGGATTTTATAGGGCCCATGCAGATTTGTAAGATCCTTTTTCTTCCCAAGGCAAAAACTTTCTTCAAAGTGCTTCACTGTTAGGTAGCTTGTTTTCAATTTCTCTATTTTATAATGGTGTGTGTGTTGGGGGGGGCAGGGTGCGGAATGGATGAGGCTTGGAAAGACCTTGATGTGAGGAATTAGACCCACAGTGTTGGTAACCCTATGATCTTCCCTTGGTCACACTGAGTATCTTCTAGACAACGGGTCTACCCAGGCAGAACGAGATGTGCTCCAGAATTTCGGTCTCCAATTTTTTTCACTTGCACCCTGCCATTCAAAAATGTGTTAGGCCGGCGTGGCTCAGTGGTTGAGCGTCGACCTATGAACCAGGAGGTCACGGTTTGATTCCCAGTCAGGGCACATGCCCGGGGTTATGGGCTCAATCGCCAGTGGGGGGTGTGCAGGAGTCAGGCAGTCAATGATTCTCTCTCCCATTATTGATGTTTCTGCCTCTCTCTCCCTCTCCCTTCCTCTCTGAAATCAATAAAAATACATTAGAAAAAAAAAAGAAGCTATTTCACTCACTAACAGGACCAGCACACCGTTTTCTCCTTAAAGGCATTTGTGCGGAGGAAGGAGTGGCAATGCCCAGGTTTAAGGTTGACTGGCTTGCTGGAGGCATCCAGCTGGCTGGTCACAGTGGACAAGAAGGATCTTGTCCTCCCACTTCTGGCTCCGCGTTTCCCCCACTCCAGCGTTCTGCACCTACGCCATGACGTTTATTTGTTCTAACAAACAGTGTGAGCCAAGGAGAGAGAAGCATGGCACAGCTGTGGGCAGTTCTGGAAACCAGTCTCCCCGACAGTGGACAGCCCTTTGGAGCAGGAGGTCATATTTTTTCAGTGTCAAAAAAACATTGTTGACTCCCACACAAAGGACGCTATATTTTCAATATCTGCTGCTTTGCAACATGTTTAGTGACCACCAGAAAGGTAATAACACCTAAACTAATCGTCGTTTTGCTTAACCAAGAATATCTCCATGCATTTGAACAATGAATCGGTACTATGTTTATGTAGTCCATGGGTCATGCGGCTAGTGTGGGCCATCAGATGGGATGTGACTTGTTTAGACCAAAAGAGATCAAGAGGCTTGAGAACCCCAGGGCAGAAAGGAATATCTGTTTCTCTTAAAATTTTATTTATTGATGAGAGAGAGAGAGAGAGAGAGAAACATGGATTTGTTTTTCCAACGTATTGGTTGTTCATTCATTGGTTGATTCTTGTATGTGCCCTAACTGGGGCTTGAGCCTGCAAACCCTGGCCTATGGGGAGGATGTTCTAACCAACTGAGCTACCTGGCCAGAGCCTAAGCCAAGGTGCTGCCAGGCCAAGGCAACGTTTGGAGAAGAAATAAAAGACAAAGCAAAAAGAGACAAAAGGCAGTGCTTTCTGTAGGTCCTCTGTAAACTTGGCTTCACACTCTGCTTCCCCTAATATCTGTTCTTGAACAGCCATCCTGTAAACATGTCACCTTAAACTCTATTGAAAAGACGCCAGGTTGGGAAGCAACCCCGAGCCTGGCTGCCCTGCTCTCACCGAGCTCAGGATCTGCCATTCACAGCAGCACTGGGCTGGTGGCCAGCACTCCCTCCTGAGGCTGTAAAATGGTGCTTAG
>NW_006299479.1:1023756-1031253 GCF_000327345.1 Myotis davidii | reverse complement strand
GGGTTGGGTTCTGGTGAATAAACAGAGGCTTCAGCTCTTATCCAGGAAGAGCTTTGTGTTTTGCAGAAAGCACAGCGGACACTTCATCACGTAGAAAGCTACTGAAGTTGAACTGCACTCCCCTCGGCCAGGGAGCCAGGGGTAGGATTAGGAAAGGTCTGCTGATTTGGAGACTACAAATCCCAGGCTCCCCTGGGGGACGGACACTTCTGAGAGGAAGTGGGTTAGCCAGGCAGACCTCTAGGGTTTCAGCCAATTGAGGAAGCACATGAAGGGAAGCTTTTAAAAGGAATGTGGGCTCCCAGGCCTGGGGTCTGTCTCCCTCTCCCTCTCCCTCGGCCTCCTGTCTAATTGTTTCAGGCTGCCTGAGCTGGGAAATTCCTAAGCATATAGTCAATTTACACTTCGCTTAAAAGCTCTAGGGGGGAAACAGAAAGGTTTCCAGCGAGACCACTCACTTACCTACAATTGCTAAACTAAACTTAGATTTTTGAACTGAGTCGCTTTATGTGTTTGCTTAGTGGGAAGAGAGGCAATTTAGGTAGAGAAACGAGCAAGGATGCAATGCCAAAGGACTGGGTTCACATTCTGACCCTCCCACCGACTGGGCAACTACCTGCACCTACACAGTGGGGAGCTGAGCAAGTCAATATCGCCTGCAAGAGTTCCTGTGAGGGATCAGGTGATCCCTGTGGAAAACCCATAATAAATTCCTGTACAGGAAGTAGATATATAATCAGGGCTATCTGTTGGTCTTTGCTAGGCTTTCTCCAAGAACGTTTATTAAGTCCTTGCTAACTGGTGAACCCTTTGAGTGTGGAGTTGAGTACAGGGTAGATTTTTGTTTTGCAGCCAGAAAGACATTTTTTTAAAATATATATTATTTTATTGATTTCAGAGAGGAAGGGAGAGGGAGAGATAGAAACATCAATAATGAGAGAGAATCATTGATTGGTTGCCTCCTGCATGCCCCCTACTAGAGATCAAGCCCACAACCCAGGCATGTGCCCTTGACGGGAATCAAACTCAGGACCCTTCAGTCCGCAGGCCGACGGTCTATCCATTGAGCCAAACCAGCGAGGGCCAGAAAAGCATTTTTCAAGTGAGTGAAAAGTGGGAGTCATTGGATTTTCCAGAGAGCCATTGCATTTCCCCTGTGCCCAGTCCACCGCCCCTCCTGGGGCTCTGCTACACTCAACTCAGCTGGCTCTGTGGGCATCTGATGTCCGAGGAGCATGCTGCCAAGCTAAGGATGCTGCAAGAAAAATAGGGTTGTGATGAAGGAATGCCAACACTGCACTTTGTCACAAATGCTGGGTTGGATTTTTTGGTCGGCTGAGAAATGGAGGTCAGAGCTGGGGTTTTATGCTTCATGAGTGTGGATCTGCACACCCAGAGCAGCCTGTTAGCTCCACGAGAGAGGACACCTATCTATGTTGTGTGCTACATAGGAGGCAGCGCACAGTAGGTGGTCAGTAAATAAATGCTCATTGAACACATCGAGAGCAGGGATGGAGTCAGAGAGACCTGGCTCAGATACCCGGCATTTCCACTGTCCTGATTACGGCTCACTATCTCTGAGTTTGAGTCTCCTCTCTGTCAGATGAGGATTATAGTCCTAACCATCTAAGGTTATCATGGGAGTTACATAAGATACTATAAGTAAAAGGATTCCTATGTTGAGAAGAACTATGAAAATGCAAGATAGGGTCTTGGTTGATAGGCAGGTGTTTCTTAGCATTCAAAACTGTGCAGGTCTCTGTTCTTCTCTGCTATCATAAGTTAAACCATGCTTCTCTATTTTATAGTGCATATTATGAATATATGTGTTAAGTTTCGAATTTTGTAAAAGCTCGATACCATCACAAACTTACAGAAAAGTTGGAATAGTACAAAGAAACATGTTGTTAAAATACATTTTTATTGATTTCAGAGGAAGGGAAAGGGAGAGAATAATAGAAACATCAATGATGAGAGAGAATCATTGCTCGGCTGCCTCCTGCATGCCCCACACTGGGGAACCAGCCCATGATCTGGATGTGTGCCCTGACCAGGAATCAAATCATGGCCTCCTGGCTTATAGGTGGACGCTGAGCCACTGAGTCACGCTGGCCAGGCCAAAGAAACTTTATTTATTGAACCATTTGAGAATAAATTGCTAACCTGATGCTTCATCCCAACCAAACACGTTAGTGGGTATTTCCCACAACGTTGTGCTCCCACATCATCTAGTACAATCATGAAAATCAGAAAACTGACATGGACAGATGACCACCTAGAATCCTCAAGCGCCATCCACTCTTCCCTAATTGCCCAACTCTTGTCTTTTGTGAAAGGATCCCATTCAGAAATATATATTGCATTTAATTATTGTGTACCTTTCGTCTGGAGCCCTCCCAAGGCCTTTCCTTGATTTTCAAGGTTCAGACAACTTTGAATATTATAGGCCAGGAATTTGGAGAGTGGCCCTCAATTTGCGGTGGTCTGGCAATTCTTCATGCTGAGGTTCAGGTTGGGCGCCTCTGACAGGTACCAGGGGTGATTAGCTTCCTGTTCATCGTAACCTGAACGTGACACACGTTTCAACTTACTCCATTCTTGGTGGGGTTTGTTTTGATGATTTGATTATGGTGGTGTCTGCCAGGCTTCTCCACTGTAAATTACTCTGTTCCCCTTTGTCATTAATAAGTATTTTGTGTGCTTTGAAATTATGTAAATATCCCATTCATGGTCACATGTCAATGTATTCATGCACTTTATTTCTATCTCTAAAGGTTCGTGGTTTTCTATCTTATTCAGTGAATATGAGATGTTCTTATCATTATTTATTTTGATGATGACATTGTCCCGGTGGCAGGCCATTCCAGCTTGTTTCTGTGTCCCTTGCTGTTAATCCCAGCAGTCTTGGGGCCCTTCCTCGACAACATACTGGGGGCTCCCTGTCCTAGCCCTGGAGTCAGTCGTTTCCCCGAGGGTTATTGGTGCTTTTAGTGAAAAATGATATTTAGAAGCAGATATCTGGGGGATAGGTGTGCTCATTTCTTTGCAGTGTTGCTGCTCCTAGGACAGAACTAGGCAATGTATGTGTATACATACATGCACACACATATATATCACCTATACACACAGGGTATTAGTCAGGGTTCCCAGAGAAACAGAACCCTAGCACCTAGCAAGTGCCTGGCTTTAGAGAAGGGTCTAGCCCAGGCCTGTTGTTTGTCAAATTCCACCCATGGGGCAGAAATGTCCAAAGCCAGCTGCCCAGCAGTTCTGGGAGGCAAGGCAAGGGGTCAGTTCTGCTCCATCAGGGTTCACTCCAGAGATACGAAGAGAAAATAAAGCACATGGCCAAGACGTCTCAGTTCAAGTACAAGCCCAGAGCACGCTTATAATTCGCCTGGCAATTTTTGCTGAGTCAGGGTTTGGGGCTAATTGGTTTCCCCAGAAGTCTTTCCCATCGATTGAGACACTGCCCTAGGCACTGGCTTTCAGAAGAGTTTAATCAGGCCTCACATGTATTCTAGCAATATTTTCTAGACACTGCATTTCCTGACAACTTTCTCTTCCTTTGCACTTCCTGTCTTTTTAGGAACTTTTATTTGTCTAGTGTTTTTCCTCATTTAAACAAAATCATAGCAGCCTGGCTGGTGGCTCTGTGGTTGAGCATCAGCCTATGAACCAGGAGGTCACAGTTTGATTCCTGGTCAGGACACATGCCCAGGTTGAGGGCTTGATCCCCAGTGTGAGGTGTGCGGGAGGCAGCTGATCAATTACTCTATCTCATCATTTATCTTCCATCTCTCTCTCTCCCTCTCCCTTCCTCTCTGAAACCAATAAAAATATATATTTTTAAAAATCATAATAGGACATATAACCACCAGGAACCAATTTGCATAGACATCCATTTGAGAACTTTGAAATGTGGAGAATGCGAACTCTATCCAGAGGTGCTTGGTCTGTAAGGAAGAAATATGAACTTGCCACTCATTTCTGAAAAGCACAGTTCGTTGGATTGTAGCTGAAACCTGCCTTTAAAAGAGTATTCCTGATAACCCTCAGTCTTTCCCTTTCCCACTGAGTCTGTAAACATCGGAGATGACCTGATCAGAACCTAAGACACAAAACTCCAATGGATCTAACTTTTCAAGTGGCTTCAATCTCACAACCAAATCCTAAGATTGCTGCTCATGCTCACAGTCAACCTTCAAGAAAAGTTTTGGGCAATGGGCATGAAGAGGGAGCAAGAGAGGAAACCAAGGTTTCCACCCACACGATGAATTACATGGCCATGGCCATGGCCACAGCCCTCCCTAAGCTGCCCCACACGCTTAGGAGACATGCATCCCTAGAAGACTCCAGCCCTTACCTATGGGAGGTTTCACAAATTCCAAAAGGACTTCCTGAATAGGGTTTCCAGAAAACTCCGGAAGTATCATAAAAGTCACACTTGCATACAGTGGGCACTTAGGTTCAATCTTAAGTTGCAAAAAATATCTAGTTTTCTGGAGATCGGTTATTTAGTTTGTTGAGAGTTCATTACAAATGACCTCCAGCTTTCCATCCACACATCCCCAAAAGACAACGGAGGGAAAGCTAGCGTCGGAAGTACAGTGTGGCCTCGTAGCTCACTTGCAGTAGGTCCCAAGAGGGAGTCTGTCTCACCTCCAACGTTTTGGGTAATCGTAGCAGATGGACAAATGTTCTTTATGGATGAGGGCCTGCTGGTTTTCCTGGGAGACACTCTGACAAAAAGACAGAGGGGCTGGTACTGGGCTTTTCGGGATGCAAGTATCACAAATCCGCCTGCAAAAATATTGGTCTACTCAGAGTCAGAGTATCTTCAGAAGATGAAAACGACCCTCCCTAACTCCTCAACCATACTGGTCGCTGAGAAGAAAAAAAAACCATGGAATTTCCTGGTCTTGGTGGATTTATGACCAAAGATCCAGCTGCGGATGACCCAGGTCGTAAGTGCTGGCTGTCCAGCAAATTCAATTATCCTAAATTCCTACACATCACCCCTCTTCCTGTCCCGAGGCCCTTTCTCATCATAATCTTTCCTGGGCCATCAACCCCCACCCGAGTGTCTGAGCCCAAGTTCAAGATCCTGGCAAGCTCAGAGCTGAGAATCAATGCCGAGGGCATCTCAACAGAGGGAGGACACCACGTTCTTGATGAAGTGCGGAGGCATCCATTGAGCCCCAGCCTGGCCCAACCACCACGAGGACCAAGTCAATGAGTTTTGTCCCCTCTCCGCAGCCACCTCCAAGGACGGAGACAACAGCACTGGGATCTGAGCAGCTATTTTTCGGGAATTTACCATGGACGCTTTGACACTGCGGAGGGTCTAACGAACAGATGAGAGAAGGACAACTCTTGTAAAGGTGTTATCTGCTGAGGTTTTAACTCATGGTGCACGTGACATGTGTGTTCTTGGTGTGGCCTCTCCCACTCCCTCCCCTCGACACGTACAGATAAAGAGCATCCCTACGTTATTTAGACAGACTTCCTGGAAGGTGGGTCTTTGGGTGGGAAGAGACAGGCACTCCCTCGGGCTTCTTAGGGTCCTGGAAATTTACTGTAAAACCCTCCAGGGGCTGAAGGAGACAGGACCCTTGAACGAATGGACAGACAGCTTCATGGATCCTGAAACAAAAGAGGGACTAGAATCCAAGGAATTCAAGTGGGAGTGCTTCTGAGTTCCCGTGACTAAAATACCCTCTTCACATCTTCTTCCTTCTTCTCCCACTACCCTGGCCTCAGCCTCCATATTTCCCCGCTAATAGGCCTGGCTAATTGCTTGCTGAGCTAATTACTATCTCCTCACTCTGATCACCTCAAGGTTTACTTGAAGCCTACGGATTGGCTGTCCCCAGGGCAGGGCCCAATGGCAGTGGCCAGGAGGGTCACATGGTACCGAGTGGGGCTGGGGGCCGGCAGGCACCGGGAGCCGCTGGCCCAGGCCACCCCTACTGCCAGATGCTGTCAAGTGTGGGAAGATGGGGCGCAGCATCTCCTATGAAGGGAGCCCCAAGCCCCAGCTTCCAGGACTTACTTGGTGTTCACGTTTCACCTAGAAATCTCATTATGTTACGGGAAGTTTTAAAATGTCATATTCTAACAGGATACTGCGTCTCCACTGGACTAGGCTAACGCATGGCATTTGGGGGAGGGGGATGAGAATCTAACATTGAGTGAAGTGGGCTCTCCATGTTCATGGAAATCTTATAACAATCCAACCACGTGGGCTTGATCAAGCCCGACTCACAGCTGAGGATTCTGAGGCTCTGAAGCTATGCTAGGAGGTGGACGTGAACTTGAGACGTTATGGAGTCATCAGTACCTTCTGACTCTCCTCCTGGCCACCTGCCACTGCGGAGACAAACTGACCCAGAGGGACAGCTGTTTCCACCTCAGAGCTGAGACACAAAGCCCTTCACCGTTTCAAGGCGTCTTCTCCCACTTCCTTTTTCCTGTAACACACATCACTGAGCCTTTTACCTCCGTGCTTGTTAACTGTCTGTCTCTCCCCACTGACCATGAGTTCCATGCAGGCAAGGCTTTCTGGGTTCTGTCCCTGCTGCATCCCAGCACCTAGAGCAGGGGTGGGCAAACTTTTTCACTCGAGGGCCACAATGGGTTCTTAAACTGGACCGGAGGGCCGGAACAAAAGCATGGATGGAGTGTTTGTGTGAACTAATATAAATTCAAAGTAAACATCATGACATAAAAGGGTACGGTCATTTTTTTTTTTTTTTTAGCGCGGGCCATAGTTTGCCCACGGCTGACCTAGAGCCATGCCAGCCCAGGAAGGTGTTCTGCATACGTTCTCCCAGGAGTGGTGTCCTGGGGGACACCCACTTACGGGGGGACACCCACCCTACAGGCGAGGTATGGGCAGCCCCTCTGAGGAGCTCCGGCGCTGGGTGCATTGGGCTCAGCTTCATTCTGGAACCCACACTGGACAAGGTAGATGCTCTGCTTCTCAGGGAGGAGGCTGTTCTTGTTGCTTCTAGAAGTCTCCCTGAGCAGCAACATGTGGTCCATGGGAGAAAGGTTTTTCATGTGTTTGCTTTGAGAAAGGTTCCTGGCGGCCCTCCCTTACCCCACCCCCACCAGCAGAGAGAGAGAGAGAGAGAGAGAGAGGTCTGAGGAGAGACAGTTACCTGGCTCAGCTCTGTCCTGACCACCCAGGTCCTGGAGGGCCCCACTTCCCCACCTCCCTGCGTCCCCAGCCCGTCCCTCCCCCCAGCCCTCTGTGAATCCAGCCCATTTACAATTCCCTTTGAAAAGGTCTCTGTGTGGGTGAGTTCCTCGGGCCCTGCCTAGCGCGGCAGATTATCTGAAAATAGGTGTTATTGATTACAACCAGGTGGTCTTTATGGAAAGGGGTCCACTTGAACCAAAATAAATATTTGCCCGCACAAAGAACAAGGCGGGCCCTGTGGCGGGGCTGGGCGTGCTCAGGCCTGTCCTGGCCCCGGCGCGGGCTCTTCG
>NW_006299479.1:989613-1023510 GCF_000327345.1 Myotis davidii | reverse complement strand
GTGCGGTGGGGGCAGCGCGGGGTGGAGGCGGTGCCAGGCTGCGCCCCTGTCTGGATGGGGCAACAGGAATTCAGCGCCACTGGGAGGCCCACCCCAGCCCAGAGTTCAAGAGACCAGGCGGTTATGACGGGTGATAACGTGGCTTTCTTGAAAAGATGATGGCAACTCGGGGTGAGATTTGGGCGTCAGTTACAGAGGAAGCTGAAACTCCCACCCTACTCCGGTCCCCTCTCTGGATCTCTGCGCTACCGGCCCCTGCGTCCTGCCCAGGGTCAGCGCAGACCTCCCTCCGGGGCGCCCCCTGGCGTCCGTCTCCTTCCAGAGGCTGAGAAATCCTCGCTCGCCCTTCCAGGTTCAAAGCGGCCTCTCTAGAGCCAGTAGGGGGCCCAGGGGGCTCTAGGGAGAGAAATGGGGGTAGGGGGAGGGGTCGCTGTCCTCGGTCAGTGCAGGAGGCCATAATCTACATCTTACAGAAGCTTTGGGCAGGTCCCCACTCCCCACCGCTGCAGCCAGGGGCTTGTCCAATGCCAAGGGTAGAGATCTGGAGGTTGGACCAGCTATGCATTAAATCAGAATCTTGGGGTAGAGGACAGCAAGCATCAGTATGTTATGAGGCCCCCAGATGATGCCAATGTGTGCCCACGGTTGAGGACCACAGGCCTAGAACAGTCCCCTCCCATCACTTTGAGGAGCCGGCTCCTCCCATCGGTCAGTTCTCAGAGTTAGCTCCTCCAGTGGCCTTCGCTCACCACCCCATCCAAAGCAGCCCCCTCCTGCCAGTCATTCTCCATCCCTCCCCTTGTAAATGGTCCATGTGGCCTGTCTCATTATTCAAACTTCTCTTAAATGTATGCATGAACCTGTTTATTTTCCATCTCCCTCATTAGGAAGCAAGTTCATAAAGGTGGGCCCTGGACTATCTTTTTCATCGCTGTATCCCCACTGCCCTTCACAGTCCCCAGAACCATAGCCCCCCCCCAATACATTTGATGAGTAAAGAATGAATGAATGGATTTGTAGTTAGTTCTTTGTCCTTCTTCATGTGTACACAAACATATGTATATATGCAACAAAAGTGAATGTTTTAAAAAATGACTTCAAATTTAAATTTTAAAACATCTTACTTAAAAATCTATACTAATAAAAGCATAATATGCTAATTAGACCAGACTACCTTCTGGACAAAGTCGGGGCTGCAAGGGAAGCCCGGGTCCCGGGTGCCAGAGGGAAGCCAGTGCTGGCAGCTGGGGAAAGGAAGGCCTACTCTTGCATGAATTCATGTATTGGGTCTCTAGTATATTTAATATTTTTAATGGTTTTCTCTTTTATAATAATAGTGTGGCTTATTCAAAAGGGCAACAAAACATGTTTATCTGTTCATAAAATGCATTACTTGTTATTGCTCTTGGATATTCATTCATTGAAGTGCAAAATTCAGTGTAGCCCAACCTGGGCAGTGGTAAAAGGAGTTTTACTAGTGTAACTTGCAGGACAGTAGTGTTTCGTATTATGCTGCTTTTTAATATTTGCTTGTCTAGACTTTATTGGACCTTCAATGCATTATGACTTTGGATTTATCAAAAATTAAAATCCTTTGCTGTTTTCTGGATTTTCTCTTAATGATAACTTCCAAAGATGGTCATACTGACTTCCTTGAAGTTTTTCCTGCTAGCTTTTTTAAAGTATTTGGACAATATTTCTAAAGTCATATACATTCCACACTGCTGAAATCTATTTATTTTCTCTACACATTTAAAAAAAATAGAATTGCAGTAAGGTAGCTCTGACAAAACCTGATTATGCACAGCTTCAGGGAACATTGAGAATGTGCCGTTTTCATCTTCAATTAATCTTGAGGCTTACTGTTACCATCGTACTCTTTTCTGAATGTTGTATTGTCATAAAAACTCACCGCCTGAAAGATACTTAAAGATCACCTCGTTTTTGTGGGTTTTTTAAAAATATAAGTAAGAAGAATGGAGATCAGGAAGATTAGGCACTTTGCCTGAGAGGCTAAAGCAAGTTCGAGGCGACACAGAACACCGAAGTCGCTTTGACCTTCAGCCTAGGATTCTTCCTGGGATACCACCGACCTCTTGAACCTGTCAAGGCATTTTAAGAAAGTAATCTGGTAGCCGAAAGACACCTCCGACCCTCAGAAAACGATAGTGTTTGGTTTCTAAGCAGAGTTTAATATTGTTGATTCACACGTCTTCCATTTGACATTTTGAGAACATTGTCTAAAACCATGGCCTGTTTTTTTAAAGTGATTTGCAATGTGTTGTGCGCTCATATCCTGGACGTGGACATATGTTTCCTCTTCCTGTGCCTCCTCTCCTGATCCTCACCCTCCATGCCCCCTGCCATGTGAGTAACTCTTTCTATGCCTCGGGTTTCACCTTGCTGGCTGCTCCCCAGGCAGGTTCTCTGCGGGGGGGGCCCCCAGACTAGGTTAGGACCCCGACCGGTCTCCCCTCCAACTACTGTGCTTCCTGTCAGCTGCCTCCAGACCTGAGCCCCCAGGAGCTGCCGGTGTGTTGTGCTTGCCAGCGTGTGGCCAGGACTTCGAGTGCCCAAATCCTTGTTGAAAGTAGCATAGGATTGTGCCCCATGAGGGTCCAAACTGCACGAACCCATGTCCCTATTGTAGCGGCATACGTAGGTGGTTCATCACTACAAACAATCCTGTGGCAGCCAGCTGTGCGTGTGTCTTTATGTGAATTAAGCCGCTGGGTGCCTGCAGTAAAAATAATCCCATAAAATAGAATCTTGCTTTGTAATTAACATGTTTTCCCCATTGAACTTCCCGCAACCTTGTCTGGTGATGCTCTCATCTTCCAGATGAGAAAGCTAAGACTCAGAGAGGGGACGTGACTGGCCAACTTCATGAGGAAGGAAGAGTCGTGAGTGGAACCCGGGCCTCCAGGAGGCAGGAGTTGGCCTGTTAGTGAGGAAAAGCCCATGAATGTTGAAACAGCATGACCTCTGCTTGCGTGGGTGGGTTGTTCCTGCCGCCTAAGCTGGTTATGAGGACTAAATAAGGATATATACAAATGTTGAACACTTAGATGTAGCCAGCTCTGTCCTTGCTAGCCATGGGGACCTTGGGCAAGTATCTTAATCTCTCTGAGCCTCAGTCTTCTCATCTGGGAGAGGGCATAATAATATAATTTCAGCTTCTCTGTAGAGAAAACACAAAGCGCCTGGACCAGGGGTGTGCAAACTTTTTGACTCGAGGGCCACAATGGGTTCTTAAACTGGACCGGAGGGCCGGAACAAAAGCATGGATGGAGTGTTTGTGTGAACTAATATAAATTCAAAGTAAACATTACATAAAAGGGTACGGTCTTTTTTTTTCAATAGTTTTATTCATTTCAAACGGGCCGGATCCGGCCCGCGGGCCGTAGTTTGCCCACGGCTGGCCTGGACTCTAGGAGACTCTTCATAAACTGTAACAACTCTCTCCCTGCCACTCTAATCTCTCTAACGTTATAAACCTCTATCTACATTTATGTCGATTTAGTTTTTCAGTCTTTCTCGGTGGTTTTATCAGCCCGGCGATGCATAGAGGGCCCAGCTATGTCATATCTCCCTGTTGAACATTCGAAACATTATAATGGCTCTTCAGGCGCTTCCTGGGAAGGCCAGAGCCCTCTGCCTGGCACCTAACGGTGGGAGGTTTGGCGACCACGCCTTTCGGATCAGGGCACTTTCACTTTTGTGATCTGGAAGCGTATGGCGCCACCTCCTGGCCAGAGGCACACTGCACTAAAGGAAAGTGCCACTTGCTAATGAGACAGCTTTGGGAGGTCCCCCGCCCCTTTCATCTTCCTCTCCCGTCAGTTCAATAACACCTGCCACCTGTTTCTACTCCCTGGTCACCTGGTGGGATGTCTGAGGCACAGCAGTGGACGCTTCCTGAGGTCCAGGAAGACACCCTGGACAAGCCATTGCCTTCCGGGGCCCCTTGTAAATTTCTCTGCTTGGAAAATAACAGAGAAGACTGCGCATCTGCAGTGGAAGCAGAAGCGATGATGAGAGGAAGGTGCGGTGTTCCGTCTCGGGTTAAGATCAAGGCTGGGAAGAGAAAGCAAAGGGAGGAGCTAGGGAGTGGGAGATGGTGAGGTGAGGGAGAGGGAAGAAGGCACAGGGTGGGACAGGCCGCATGGGCCGGGCTCCACCTCCCTTTGTCTTTGTCCCACCACCATCAGAATCATCATTTCCATGCCGTCATCACTCAACTACCATTGATCAGAAGCCCATGAAGACACGGGGCCCGGTGCTTTCGTATTATTTCATTTCATATTCTTTCATGCTATGGTCCTTGTAGTCATCCTTTCAGACAGGTATTCTGTGATTTACAACTGGAAAAGCACACACAGTTCGGGAAGGTGAAGAGCTAGCTTTAGATAACACAGCCAGTAAAAGGGAGGCCGAGTCTGACCAAGTCTGTCACCAAAGCCCTCGGCACGGCACCCCTGCCTTCAGCTCTCCTCCTCCATCGCCTGCGTTTCATGCTCTAGACACAGGGCATCCTCAGGAGGCGGTCCCGGGTCCGGTCTGCGTCCGGCCACGCCAGGATGAAGGGACCTGAGAGCCATCAGGGTTATTAAGGTCTTTAACCAGCACTTTTAGATGATCTGGCACCAACTTGGCAGGTGGTCCAAACAGCCCACTAATTAGTGAATCGCCCTCTTTTCACATCACGGGCGTAGATGAAGTCACCTCTGGGACCCTGAGGACCAGCCTTCTTCCCAGGCCCCGTGGGTGCAGGTGCAGAGCGAGGTGCATTGGCCTCTGTGTCCCCCAGGGAAGCCGTCCAGGGATGTGGCACCTCCCTTGGCCTCTAGACTCCAGCTCTCTGGTCCTGGCAAGCCAGCCCCTGACCTTGGTTGCCACCTCCTGGGGAGCTTTCGTTCAGGAGCAGTGACCCCCAGACATGAGATTTGTGGGTGGCCCGGGAAAGAGCACTGAACTAACTAGCGGGGAAGCCCTGGGCGCTGGCCCCTGCCTGTCCACTCACGGCTGGGTGACCCGGGCAAGCCCAGGTCTCTGGGCCTCTCCCCTGAAAAATGGGAGTGATAATGCTTTCTCTCCTTTCCTAGAAAGCTTGTTCGCACCCTAATTGCTTCTCCAGCCCACGCCCCCCCACCACCACCAGAGATACTGCTTAATCATGCCGTCTCCCCTCAAAGACTCCGGTGGTTAGTGATAGAGCCAGGATCCCAGCTCAGGCCTGACACCAAACCTCCGACTCCTTTGACCACATGGTGCCATCTCCCTCTGTATGCTAATGAGCATCACCTCCAGCGCCTCCCCTCCCAGCAGCCTCATGCATATGCACATCCTGCTCTTCTAGTAGGCTGGGACCTGTGCCCACCTGGTCTCCTACCTCGGTACCCCTCCCCTTCCCATCTCCCATTTCTTACCAAGCCATTAAGCCCCGTCAGCTGCCATCCCCTCCAGGAAGCCTGCCCCTCTCTCTGTCTCCCTCACCGCTTTCATCTGACTTCAATGGTAGCTTTTTATCGATTTAATTTCTGCATTAATTTTCAGTGTAATACCCGTGCACAGAGTTTTGCATACAACAGTGGGTTCTGGACCCTCATCAAAAGGTGATTATCCAGGATGCCCTGGGCATTGAATCCTCCTCGCTCTTGTAGAGACCCCAGGCAAGCATGTCAAACTCGAGGCTGGCAGGCCAAACCGAGGCAAGCGGACCATCGGCCTCCAGTTTGACATGCTGGTGAGAGGGAGGGTGTTGCTTTTGAGGACACCTGTTTTCACTTTCGTCCCAATGAGGTTTGATCCTTCAAGAGCTGCTAGTCCCTGGTGGATTGTCTCCCACGGGGAAGCCTGGTTCTGAGACCCCAGCTCCTTCCCCGGCTCAGAAGGCAGAGTGAGCCCAGCAGGCACCCTGCAAAGAGAGACAGGCCTTCAGGAAGGAAAAGCGGGCACCTCCACCACCTCTCCTGCTGGGAACAGCAGGGCGGGGCCTCCGGAGCAAGGTGCCAGCAACTACTGCAAAGGCATCAGCCAAGGAAAGGGGAGGGGCTGGGAGGGGGGATCCTTGGTACAGCAGATGTTGGCATGGCCAGTGGTTGCCCCCTATAGTGATCTGCAGGCTATATGCTGAGGCGCACAACACCCTACAGGGCAGTGTTTCTAGAATGCTACCTTTTGTGTAAAGGGGGCGGGGGGGGGGGGGAATGGAACTAAATATGTATTGCTTATATTTTTCAAAAAGAAACAGCATGACAACACTAATAAGAATGGTCACTTTTCTATAAGAGGAAGGGAGTAGAGAAGGCACAGGAATAGAAATGGGTCTTCTGAACTCTGTTCTATGACTGTTGAAACCATATAAATGTTTTGCATAATTAACAAAAGGAAATAGTAAAATCAGGAAAGGAGAACAATGAGCAAGCTCTGATCATTGGAAATAAACTGAAGCAAATGAACGTACCTCTACGCCACCTCGGTGCGTAATCACACAGAGAAAAAAACCAACGTCCAGTGACTTCAGAACACGTTGCTGACTGCATCTGCCTCGTAGGATATACTGCAAAGGCTTTTTAAAAATCCCAATAATCTTAAAAAGATAATCAGTCATTTTATTGTTTGCAGTTGCATACGGCAAAACATTTACTTCCTCTTCACTCAGCAGTTCTCCAGTTCAGCTCTGGTCCCTGGGCTGGTGAAAGGCCCCAGGACCCTCTATCACAGTGGCAGGAACCAGCCTGGTTTCCTCATTCCTGGTTCCCCAGGGCCTGCTTCATAGTAGGCCCTCAGTGAGCACGTGTTGGGTGGAAATGAAGTTCAAGGCACTAGGATTCTTCTCAAATTAGCACTAGGCCTCTGAGACCTGTGGCTCCTCACTGGATGCCTCCTCGGTTCTTCCCACAGCACCAGCCAAGACTCTGCCTCCGTGGCCTCTCTCTGCCCTGTGGACCAGGCTCTCCCTTCGGCCTCTCGGCCTCAAACTCATGCTCTGATCCCATTTGGCCATGTCAGCAGTCATTGACTTTTGTTTTTTCATTGATTTGAGAGAGAGAGAGAGAGAGAGAGAGAGGCATGGATTTGTTCTCCCACTTGCTTCTGTATGCATGCATGCATTGGTTGATTCTTATCTGATCCAATCCTCAAACTTGGTGTATCATGGATGACATTCTAACCAATTGAGCTACCCGGCCAGGGCTAGTCATGTACTTTTTACAGAGGGTTTTTATATCCATTATTCCACCCCTTAACCCTATTTTAAAGCTCTGTTTTCCAAATAAAGAAACAGATTCAATGAAGTTACTTGTCAAGGCCCCGCTGCTAGTGGATGATGTAGCTCTGGTCAAAAGTTCTTTGGACAGATATGGATTCCAATCCATTATTGACTCTGTTGGTTTCAACAAATCAGTTATTAATTCTCTCATTTGCTGACTCAAAAACCACTTACTGACTGTGTGAGGCACTGTGTGGTGCTAAGAACACAGAAGTGACTAGAGAATATAGACACTGTTCTCTAGGGAGAAGCAAGGCTCCACTTCCCCATCTGTCAAATGGGAATCATATGTCTCTAGTTATAAAACAACACCTATATAATTAGAATATATTAGCATATATGTAGATGTAGGAGGATCGTTTACACCAACAAGCTAGGCAAAGCTTTGAGACACCCGTTTACTTCCAGAGGCCAAAAGGGGAGATTATCTGGGGGGTCCTGGCACAGCCCTGTCTCTTTCTAGAACATGGAAGTCCAGAGGTGTTGGCTGAGCACTGGCCAGGGCCTTCCCCGAGCTGAGCAATGAAGGTGTTCTCCCACAGGGAGAGACAGAACCGGGAACATGTACCAACTACCCGTGGCTTCCAGGTACATGTCTGATGCTCCAAGAGTGCTCTCACGGGTGATCCAGGTTAGGATGTAAATTTGAGTGATTTTAAACTCATGGGCTTTCAAGACAGATAGATCTGGGTTCGAGTCCCGCCCTGTCACTTGCTAGCTAGTGACTCTAGACAAGTTCCTTACCTGAGCTGCTTCAAGTCCAAAATGTAGGGTGTCCCAAAATTCACACAAGATTTGAATTTTGCGTGAGCATTAACAGCAACAACAACAAAAGCCTAATTTTACTTGGTTTATTGAATCATAGTCTAATATCTGTTGCCCTTTGATTTCAATCCCTTCAATTTGATAAGCATTCCCAAGTACCAATGATGGCCCAGGAGCAGGGACAATGAAGACCAATGAAGACCATGGCTTTGCGTAAGTGCCAGCAAAGCCATGGAGACCATTTACCCAATGTGCCAGCAAAGCCATGGAGGCCATTTACCCAGTGTGCTATTCCATATGTAACCCTATACTGTATACTTTATGAATCAATAAAAAATTTACAATTTTTATTTATAAACCTGTGTTTTCTATCAAAATTACTCCTTGCATGAATTTTGGGACACCCTAGAGGTGTAATGCTAGTATCTCATAGGACTTCTGGGGAAATCAACTGAAATCATGTACTCAAACTCCTTAAAACAGAGCCTAGTCCCTAGCAGGAACTCTAAGTAGCCCCTACAGCCAGTTGCTTCTACTATCACATGTCTTGGGTGTCCCCCTGCCTGAAACACACACATGTCTTCTAGAACATCCAGAGCAGTCAAGGCTGTATTGGGTAGAGAAGCAGAAGGGGCCCACCCCAGTTCCTACCCTGAGCCCCAGTGCAAATCTCCCTCCGCAGGGCTCAGCTCCAAGGAGTCCAGCTGGGTGCATCTGGCTGGGGAGATTAAATTATTTTTGAATTCCTAACTGAATGTTCTTTTAATGGAAACTTAATGACAGGCATTGAAATAGATTTCCTCCCTAACCCCTCCTCCGGGCGCCCCCCTCCCCAAGGCCCTGTGTGGCCCAGTTCCTGATAACCTTTATTCCCTACCCCTGGACTTTTATCTCCCCAGCGACAAACAGCCCTTGCCGGACAGAAAGAGGAAATTCCAGTCATTGTTCTCAAACTTCTGGCTTCCAAAATAAAATGCTCTATCTCCCCTGTCAAGCTTTGATTGACACACACTTCCTGGAATGGCAGACAGCAACGGCCCAGGGGCGGGGCCAGGGGGTCATTTGCATGCTTTGCTTCAGAGCTTTTCAGAACATTTATTCCAAATGGGGGAAGATTCCCCCTGCTGGCCACCGAATCTCCTTGTTTGGGACCCAGCTCCTGTGTCATGAAAAACCTCTAAGGGAGGAAGGCAACCCTCACCTGCCCACACCATCTTCCTGGGCCTGTTACACACCCACCAGCCATGGAAACAGCCAGGGATCATCTCACTTCTTAGAGTTAGCAACTGAGAGAGGATCTTTTCCTCTCCCTTTCTCTCTGGAGAAATCAATGGTTAGACCGTCTCCCAAATCTTAACTCTGACTATTGGAGCTAGAGCCAACCTAAGTCCAGGAAGATAAACCAGGATCCCACTCCCCAAGTCTAAATCCCCATAGCAACAGAGATGAATCAGGCAAGTTCAGCAGAATCAGTACCAAGGAAAATTTTGAATAAGGCAATGCATTATGGGATGCAGTTTTATTGTTTTAATGAATAAGAAATGCTGAATTCCTTGTGAGATGGATAGATCAGTGCATGTGGTCATTGGCTCACCTGTAGCTAGAGTGAAATTCATGTAGTCAGGTCCTGCTGGGAACAATGGTACCACATTGGACTAAAAAGCCTGGCGTTAGCATCGCCAAGTTGGCCTTCTGGAACCTTCTGTTCCCCATGTATTTTCTTTACTCACTGAGCTCCTGGGTAACTCTCTCCCTCTGAATGTCCAGGGTTTTTATGCTGCGTTGGGGTTCCAGCCACCTCTTAGTACTATCGGCAGTACCGGGGTGGGAAGGGGGCACTTCCCAAGGGGTTTCTTCAATGTCTGTTAATGGTTGCTAGAGGGTCAATGGGAATTTACATTAAAAAGGAGATCCCACGTGGCAAAATGCCTTCATTCTGATAAAGGAGTATATGGAAGCAGATGAGCTTCCATCAACTAGCCCAGAAATAAATGCCAATCACAGAGCTTCCAGCTGTCAAGCAGCATCCCTAGCCATCAAAAGAAACGGATTGTTTGGGTCATCTTACTCCCAGCATATCACACAGAAGGAATGTGTTCTGGTGTGAAGTAATAGTCCATACATTTCTCTACAGTTTACAAAGGGGCTAGCATCCTAAAGCCTCATACGGGCCAGCAGAGAACTCCAGCTCCCTCAAGCTCGACATTCCTGATCTCCTTTCGTTTTATCAGTAGAGTAAACCGCTATGCCAACACACAGGCACAGAGCAATCTCCCGTGTGAGCCAGCCGCGTCACTGTTATGGCCACCAACTCACTGTGCAGCCCTGAACGTAGCAGACTGCCCACTGGTCTTGGTCAGAAGGATCAGGTTGGGTGGCTGGATCTGTACAAATGCAACCCCAGGCCCGGGCAGACAAAGCCGTCCCTACTGACAAGTGCTAGCAGCTGCCACTCTATGTGCCAAGATGCACTGGAGAGGTGTCCTGGGGGGCACAGGGAGCACATGCGGGCAGCCGAGCTCATTTCCTCCTGCTTGCCAGCCCCCCAGCCCTCCCACTGCTCCCTGAAGAAAGTCCACTCTCATCAAGAGGGTTTCCATCAGCTGGTCCGTCACACTGATGCACAATGACTGACACTTTTAGAAAGAACGTGTAGTACCAGAGATTTAATATATTAATCATCACACTCAAAACAGTTGATTCCTAAGCAGCTTTGAGTACCATCCTTCCGAAAATACATTCAACATCACATAGGTGGGGAACTAAGACATTCACAGTAAAACCTTCCCCTAACGGTCAATCCTGCCCGGCTGGCATGGCTCAGTGGTTGAGTATTGACCTATGAACCAGAAGGTCATGGTTCAATTCCTGGTCAGAGCATATGCCTGGCTTGTCGGCTTGACCCCAGTAGGGGGCATGCAGGAGGCAGCCGATCAATGATTTTCTCTCATCATTGATGTTTCTATCTATCTCTCTCTCTCTCTTCCTCTCTGAAATCAGTAAAAATATATTTTAAAAATTTTAAAGATTAATCCTTACATTAAGTTGATCCCTTTCAGGAAGATGCGGTATTGGCCCTTAGAGAAAGGAAGACCTGGTGCTTTCCTCACTGAGGGGCCACACCTCATTCCCTTTCGCACTCTTTCTCCTTTAGAAGCAGCATGTCAATACCAGCCCTAGGCAGAAAAACACAAATACAGTTTTTCTCAGAAGTTAGAGGTACCTTCCCTTCTAAACTGACTTCCCCTTTAAACTCCTCATTGCCTTCTTGGGAGATCAAGAGAAACTCTTTTAACACATTCATAGCCCTTTATCCCACGAATACACATGGAAAGAAATATCACCAAGCATTCTTTCTTGCAGCAAAGTGTTCATGGAGATTCTGGAGCGACAATCTAGCTTCTGTCTAAATATACCACATGAGGTCGTTTGGGCCAAAGCCCAGCTTGGGCAGCAGCGCGTGGATCCACCGTAAAGCAGGTTGGGGTCGGTGCTCCTCTCCCTGTTGGGGACGGAGAGACACAGAGTCCACGGACTGAGCCGTCCCTTGTTCCTCCAGACACAGTGTGGCCCAAGCTGAGATGGGAACTCTAATGACCAGGGCTCGGGAGGGTCAGAGCCCCACAGCTGTTCTTTGTGGAACGGTCTTTTCTTATTGTCTTTGATTGGTTCAGTTCCCCCAACTCAGGAGGCAATCTTTCCTCTGATAAAAGTCCATGTTAAAATAAAAGTGACTTGCAGATGACATTATAGTGTAGAGAGAGAACCCTAAAGAGTCCACCAAGAAACTAGCCAGTCAGAGAAAGACAAGTGCCATAGGATTTCACGTATATGTGGAATTTAATGGAAAAAATAAACTAACAAACAAAATAGAAATAGACTCAGATACAGAGAACAAACTGACAGCTATCAGAGAGGAGGGGCATTGGGGTAAAAAAAATGAAGGAATTAAGCACACACACACACACAAAACAAAAACACAAAAAACTCATAGACACAGATAACAACAGTATGATGATTACCAGAGGGAAATGGGTATAGAGGGAGGTAGAGGAGGGTAAAGGGGAGAAAAATGGTGATGGAAGGAGACCTGACTTGGGGGTGGTGAACACACAATACAATATACAGGTGATTTAGTATAGAACTGTGCACCTGAAACCTATATAATTTTATGAACTAATGTTACCCCCAAAATTCAATAAAATTTTTTAAAAAATAAATAAAGTGACTTATTGCTTATCAGTAGAATGAAGACAAGAATATGTTTTTCCCCTGATCCTATATAAAGCTCATAACTTCTTCAAGGAAACTTTTAAAAAGACCACATTTGATCTCATGAGACTTTTGATAATTTTTGTCTGTTTCTATTAACATTGCATGATTTTAAATAATCATATTCAAGTGAGCTCCCATGACTTCTATATTCCAGCTTCCTACAAATACAATGCATGTTCTACTGCACTAGCCTTGTAGAGTCTTGTAGAATCACAGTTATAGAGTTCAGGGGCATTGTGCTGGTGGACTTGGAAGGCTTTTGTCTGTTTCATACTCTCAAATGGTTGATTGCTTCATCATGGTCACTATGTGTGTTCGAAACTTGGCTTTACTTGTGTTGAAAAGCCACTGCTACATTTTAGTGTCATCTGCCTCGTTGACTTCTGACAAAGTGAAGTTGGGGTTGTCATAGCCTCTCTTCATCTTGGCTCTCGCATCTCTCTCATTATAAAGGCACATGGCACAGTGAGGGGTATCCACTTCCACCGTCTTGCTAAAGTTGTGGAAATCCACGCGGTATTTCCCTTCCTTGGTCTTGGACACGATGGGAGCAAAACGGTAGCCCCAGAGCACCTCTTCTGGGACATAGGATGTCCGCACTTGGCAGGTCGCGCTGGTCGACTCCACGGTGCCATCTAAAAACACCACCAACTCGAAGTCCTGCTGGAGAAGCGTCTCTGCCGCCATGTCGAAGAAGGGACTGTTGTGATCAATGATGTGGTAAATGGTCAGTGGGGAGATGAAGAATAAATTTTCATTCCCGGCATCCACTATGAAGTTGATATTGGTCTGATCCAAAATAATGGTCTCTCCCTCAGGAGTGACTGTGGTCTTGAGAAGCTTCCCGTAGATGTGACTGCCAATGAGAAGGCTCTTCCGGAGGTTGGCCACGCGGATGAGGAGGCACAGCTTCCCGCCCCGCTTACTGATCACGGCATTCTTGCTGAAGGTAATGGTCTTCGCCCGCTTTTTGGGCCTGGAGATCTTGGCTAAGATGGCGCCACACATGAAGGAATTGATGATGACGCCAAGGATAGACTGGAAGATGAGCAGGAAGATGGCGGTGCCACACTGTTCCGTCACACACCTGAATCCATAGCCGATAGTCACCTGCGTTTCCAGAGAAAACAGGAAAGCTGAGGTCAGACCATTAATGTTGTCCACGCAAGGGGTGTGGTTGTCTGGTGGATGGAACTCGGGGAGATCTTTGTGAATGTAGGCTACCGCGTACCACAGGAGGCCAAAGAGGAACCAGCTCCCCAAGAAGGCTGTGATGAAGATGGTCATCTTGTATCGCCATTTGAGGTCAAGCACCGTCGTCCAGATGTCCACGAAGAATATAAACCTCGTCTGCGCCTCCACGTTGCCAAACTCTATGTTGCACCTTCCATCTTTGGAAACCAACCTTGTTCTTCGCCGAGGATGCCCCAAAAAGCGAGTGACAAACCATTTCCGAAGATGTTTGAACATTCTTTCTGTCAACACCTTGATCTGAGAACACATCAAAGAAAAACAAAACAAAAAATAAAAAATTGTATTTAGAACAGCAATGACGTAGGTGACGCACATAAAGAGCTACCTGTTTATGAAAAGACATTCCGAACAATCTGGATTGCTGACCATTTGGCAAGCTGACAGGTTTATTCTGGATGCCACAATGCTATTTTCAATAGAAAATTTCCAACAGAAGGCCATATTGCTTAAATATAAAGAGGAAAACTGATCCGATGAGATAGAATTGGAAGGAATCTAAGAGGGTTCCTGACCTCAATCGCACACAACCTTGAAAATGTTTGTCATCACCATCATGACCTGTACTATGATATTTTTATATTAGTCTTTAAATGAGCTCTCCTTTAAAAATATGAAGTTAAGTTGGGGGGATGAGAAGAGATAAACCAAAGAAATGATTTACTTATATGCATAGTCCATGGACATGGTATGCAATAGGGTAGTGGAGACATGAGGGGGGCAGTGAATAAGGGTTGGGAGAAGAGGGATAAAGGAGGGGGGAAATGGAAGATGTCTGTAATACTATAAAATATATATATTAAAAAATAATTTAGCTTTATATTAAGCAAAAATATCTGTGAAAGCAGAAGCTTGATGCACTATTTACAGTTTTAGTAATATATAAAAATAAGTAACTATGAAAAAAACCGCTCATAAATATACTACCTACGCCATCTTGTGTACTGCTAGAGGCATATACATATCGAGAGGAATCCTGATTCGATTCAGTCCTCTCATTTATTAAATGAAGGAACTGAGACTCAGATAATCCCAATGACATCCAGGCATGTACCTAACAAAGCGGCAGGAGGACACGGAGAGCATGAGGGTCCCTGCTGGTCAGTCCAGAAGAGCCTCTCCCCACTGCCTCTCAGTTATGAAACTTTCTTTTCTAAAGTTAAATTTCCCGGAGACGTTTTCAGACAAGTATTAATCGACTTCCTTTTTGCTTTAATGGCAGAAGTTTTCTTAGTGCATCTGCAAGCCTGTTTCTACTCTCTCTTTGTGACATGCCAACATCCCCCAAAAGTAGTACGGTGGTCACCAGCAATATCTCACACATCCTTCCCTGCTCCCAAGCTAAAGGCGTGGGAGCTCTGACTTAAATTCTAATTGCTGCCAGCACAGTCTATGTCTTAGTTATTTAGTATAAAAACATAAATGAAATAAGTCAGTGAATGAAATAAGCTCTTCAAATGCTCTCTGATCAATGGTTTCTTATCGATGGCATTATTTTGACTTCCATTGTATAGCAAAAGAATGAAGGGATTTCCCCCTAAACAGCCAACAATGATGACACCTGGGGACATAAACACAAGACTACCTCCTCCCTTAGGCGTGCCTACCGCCACTCTAAGCTCGTTCACCACGGTGAGCCATGTCTTCGTGATATTTTGAATTAAATGCAAATCTGTTTCTAAAATAGATTTCAAAACCCCCTTCAAAAATGCGTTTATTCATACAAACTAGGAAGTGAAACCAACTTAGTGATAAATTTTAAACAAAACTGATATTCCGCAGTTCCTTGCTCATGGTCTTAGACCAGGTGAAAACACAAAAAGCCAACAACCAAGTAGAGGTGGTGAAGAGAAAACCACAGCTGTGGTGATTTGAAATTTTGAGGACAGGTTCTAAAGAGATTTTTTTAAAAATAATGCTACCAGGAGAGCAAACAGCAGTGCCTTCCCTCATCCCACCCAGCCCTCACTGACCTCAAGTCCCCAAGAATATTAGGTGATGGTCCCAAATTCGACTCATGGTGGAAGACGTAGTCTTTCCCACTCTCTCCCCTTTCTCTGCACACACAATCTTTAACCTTGCTTACATTCACTGGGACTTTCTCCCTTTCTCAGGTTCACGGACGCGCATAGTGTGTCAAAAGCTCTTCATAGAGCGGCCCTCACACAAGATACTAAATCCTAAAGCCAACATATATCAATTGAATCCACATTCTCTTTGTCATACATTATCATTCCAGAGATGGCTCCTAACACACCAACTTCTGGGTTTCCCCGCCACGACCCTTTTCCAGTCTCTCTTAAATCCGTGGCTTAGAGCAGGTGAAAACACAAGAAGCCAACACCATGTAGAAGTGGTGAAGAGACAACCACAGCTGTGGCGATGTGAAATTTTGAGGACAGGCTCATTTCACTTTGGGTGATAAAGAATATTTCTGTAGAGTGAATAAGTACCCCCTGACTTATTTCTCAGATAAGTTTGGGTTTCCATGCCTCTATTGCTAATAAAATATCATCCACCTGGCCTTGCAAAGAGTTGAGACAACAGCAACTGGCTTGCGATGCTTTCCCCAGACGGTTCGTACTTACCTTCATCCTAAACGTATTCTGACCTGAAGCATCCATGGCTGGGCAAGGCAAGGGAGCGGTGTTGGGAGCTGGCCTCTGGATGCAGGCTGATTTGTTTTAGACCCAGCTTAATACAGTTTAGTCTTTGGTCAGTGGACTGATGCTAATTTGTACTAGCTTGAAAACACTTCATTGGATAGTGGACTTGTGTGGTATAACCAAGGCAATTGTTTGTTCTCAGACCAAGCCCCAGCCTGGGTATGTATTTTATCTTTAGAAACCTCGCGTGGCTTGAATACCGTCATGCTAAGACATGACAAGCCGCCGGCTGAGGTCCCTGGGCAGCAGGCATGCTGTGTTTCGACATTTCTCTCCTCTCCTTGCCACGCTCGGTGGCTCACCTGCTGTGTCGCCCAGGCCGTGCCCAAGAACTTTCACCAGAAACAATTAGTTATCTTCAATCTCCCAGACTCTGCTCTGGACACCCTGAAATGGTGAGACGTCCAGGTGTTCACAAAGACACAGGTGAAAACATAGACACGATAAGTACATATTTGTAAGATGAAAGTAAGATCACACCAGGAAGCAACAAGTCACCATGTTAATCTCTTTGTACAACAGTCCTGGTTACATAAGAAAGTGAGATTTATAAGCAGCCTTTATTGTTGGATTTTTAAAAAATAAAATCTGGCCTTTATGAAAGATACTTTTCACAAATACTGTTGATTTACTTATTCAGAGAGTGAGAAGAATTATCCCTAGAGAAAGCAAAACTACAGGATAAATTCATCCTCTGACCAAAGCCATCATTCACACGGCAGACCCCCAATGTACATAGCACACATCCAACTTTGCTTAGACAGTAGCATTTAATCCAACCACAGACAAAGCCAATATGTATTTTTTTAAACTATTGGTTGATTCGAGATTGGCCCTGGTGTCTGGGTTATGTAACACCCACAGTTTTTAGGTTACTTTCTTTTGAAATCAGTAAATCTTAATAGCAAGCAAAGGGCTGTATATTAGCTAATATTTACCAAGGTATTCGGAGTGGCCTGGCAAAGCAAGTGAATGATTCAAGAATTCAGCATTAGCGTTCTGTAAATAGTCCACTCTCAGAAAATAAACTTTTTGTAAGCTTTTCAAATATTGGGTGTCTGCTCCTCATGTAGGATTTCAAAGACAAATAGAACTTGGTTCCTCTTCTCAAGGGGCTCACAGTTGAATGGGGACATGAGCTACGTAAATCGGCCGTTGCAACATGGTTGGTTTGTATAATGCCCAAAGGAACACCTTTCCTCAAAGACCTCTGTCAGATGGGTATCTATCCCCTGTGAAAACACATCAACTGAAAAAACACTCATTACCTTTATGTGTACATTCATGTATTTGTCTACTATTAGCCAACACTGATATTTGATACTGGAATGTATACCAGGTACCATGCGAGACACCAGGGAATCGTCCTGTGGAAGTTTCCAGTCCAGTGTGGGGGTAGGAGATGCAAATGAACTGGAAAAAACCAGTCTGTGTGATACCAACCAGAATAGAAAAAAGTGGGAGTGATTTGGGGGGCACCTCATCTGAGGGTGCTAAGGCCTGAAGATGGAGTTAGAGGCCATTTAGTAGGAACTCTATACATGCGTGTTGACTGAAGATAAATCAATTGATCAATGTGTGCATAAATGCAATGAGTTTGCTGTCACTTACGTGGCTTCCGACTGAGATATTTTAGGAGAGACATTCCTGTGCCTTCTTAATCAATATAACTGAGCAAACACTCTACTTATTGAACATCTACCATGTACCTGGTACTAGACTAGGAAACCAAGATGGTAACAGTGCCTGCTCTCGAGTTACTCCAGGTTAAGTACGTCAATAACGCAGTACAGCAGGTTTGCTGCCCTGAAAGGGTTGAGAACGGAGTTTTAAAAGCAGCCACCAAAGAAGAGACCCAACAGGCCAGGTGCCAAGCTGATATTCTTCAACACACCTTTGCCAGGAGCGCAAATGGGTGCCCCTGACTAGGAGCGACTTCCTGTTTTCCATGAAAACGGTCTCACGCTGCTGGGGGATGGCCACCCAGCTGGATTTGCAAACCCTCAGAGCCCCGAGGAGCCTCAGTCATCTAATCTCCCCCCCCCCCAGCTCCCGAGTTATCTTTTTAATATCTGGAACCTATGGTTGGCAGAAGGCGTCATGTCCCCTTTGCTCGGTAATTCCGAGAGAAGTTATTTCTGATGCCTTTTGCACTATCAGGCAGCTCACTTGGGGTCAACCTGGGTTCTTAAATAGAACTTGGCAAAGCCAGTGGAAACAATTTCTCCTGGCCTCAGGGGCATATAAAGGGGCATCTGAACCTCAGGACTCCGCCAGCCTAGATTGGGGAATGAATTTAGGAATAGCCCACCCTTGGCTTGAGGGTCTGCTCATGCCCTCTCCACCATAGAGCCCCAAGTCTGCTGTGTCCAGGGTGGGAATGCCATACAGGCCTTCCTGGGCACCTGGCTCCGTCTAGAGAAGCGAGCTTGGGAACAAGAGCCAGGGAATTGCAAGGTCTATGGTGTAGGTGCTCTCTCAGGGCTCTCTCCTAAGCTTCAGGAGTTCTACAGCAGACTGAGCCAGAGTTAGGATAAGAGAAGGCAAAAGTGAAGAGGTACAGCTTAAAATGAATGAAGAGAAAGATTATGGCTGAGAAAAGTCTCTCGAGAGTGTGGAATGGCAATGAAAAATGCCTTGGAGAGCATCAGTACCCTGCTCCCTGTAAGAGCAGACGGTTGCATGCTGTGTGAACTGCGCCCCCTAGAGCACAGTACAAATGGAGTCCCCTGGAGCTGTGAAAGCACCCTCCCCCCGAAAGCCTACAGTGTGAGCTAGGGGCACAAGTGCAAAATCTCTTACATGCATTAGCATATTTCATTTCCACAGTAACCCCGGGAGGCGGGGAAGTAAGATTCAGAGGAGTTAAGCAATGTGCAGAGGTCACAAAGCAGAAAGTAAAAAGAGCAAAAGATCTAGAACAGCGGTTCTCAACCTGTGGGTCGCGACCCCTTTGGCTTTCGAACGACCCTTTCACAGGGGTCGCCTCAGACCACCCTGCATATCAGATATTTACATTACGATTCATAACAGTAGCAACATGACAGTGATGAAGTAGCAACGAAAATAATTTTATGGTTGGGTCACAACATGAGGAACTGTATTGAAAGGGCCAGAAGGTTGAGAACCACTGATCTAGAAGAACCTAGAATGGCCTGAGAAGTCCTTGCTTTTTTAAACCCTCTGGCATTCTCAAAGTAGCTAATAAGCAATGTGGAGGGAAGGCGAACACTTACTCGGGACCTACAACTATGCAACAGGGATGGTGACTTTCCATACGTTTGCTTACTCAATGGAGACATCACATAAGAGGGCAAGTGCTGGCAAAAGACCAGACCCTTTTTTAGACACTGAACCTGAATGGTCTAGATTAGTAGAGCGTGGATGGGTTTCCAGAGACAAGGAAGAGCATGAGCAAAAGCACCCAAAAAAAGGATGAGGACCCCCTGGAGAGGGCACAGAATCATCTGGATTAGATCCTAGGGTGTATGTTGGAAGAGAAGGTCACGGGCCCTGCTGGCATGAGAAGGGCCTCCTAATGCTAGACAGAACTCGTAAAAGGCGATGATGCTTAAGGAATTGGGAAGCAACCGAGGAGGCAGCTGCAGATGATGTTCTGTTGAGCTCTGTGCTTACTTTGGAAGCTTCTAGAGATCGTCCTGGCTTGAACTTATTGTCAGCAATAGCCTGAGGTTATGGGAATGCCATCTTCCATTGGGAGGCCTTTATAGAAATGTACGGTGCAGTGACTGCATATCCGACAGTCAGAAGTGAGCTGTGATGGTGATGCCTAGTGGGGGAGGCTGTGGAACTGCCCACCAACAGAGGTGAAGCAACCTGGCCTGGAGTCAGTCAGCTCAGCAATAGGCATTGAATGCCAAGGTCAAGTGTAAGCAACAGACTGGGGCTACAGAGATGAGGAGACACTGGCCCAGCCCTGCCTCATACCAACAATAGAAAGTTGGACAAGTGGCCGGCTTCTCTGAGCCTGCCTCGCGTGCTATTTCCCCTGCTGGGAGCACCTGGCCCTCTCCTCGCCCCTCCAGACTCACTTCTTGGTTTCAACTGAAATGTCATTTCTCAGAAAAAAACTTACATGTCAGTTTCTCAAAGAGAAGGGAATGCCTGACCACCCATCCCCATTATGTCAAGTTCTTCCTCCTTCTCTCCACCCCACACACAATATTATATTTTCAGCCCAGAAATGAATGAATTCCATGTGGACTGGAAGCCGTGAATATACTTTTCCTGTGTGTCTGAAGCAAGTACACTCTGTTTTTAAGAAAGCATTCAGCCTTCCACACCTTGGCAACTTATCAAATCGGGGAATAAGGGAGCTGATGCCATATATACAGGCACTGGGGGCTCGGATTCCTGATGCTGCTCCCACAGCTAAAGGGAGCTGTGTCAGGGTAGCCCAGCGTGGAGGATGTGCCAAGTAGGCGCAGGCACCAGGCCTTTGGGTTGGGAGGGGATTCTGGGTGCCTGCTGGTCGGTCCCACATTCTAGCTGATACCTGAAGTTTCCTTGTCACAGCCCCGTCAAGCGGCCCACTGGGCGGGATGTAAAAAGTGGGTGAGTGGGGTTTGAATCTGGATCAGCCACTTGCTAGCTCTAATCCTCGGCACTACATAACTTCTCAGTGGCCCATTTCTTTTAAAAAAAAAAGATACTTTTATTGATTACAGAGAGGAAGGGAGAGGGAGAGAGAGAGAAACATCAGTGATGAGAGAGAATCATTGATTGGCTGTCTTTTGCATGCCCCACTACTGGGAATCGAGGCTGCAACCCGGGCATATGCCCTTGACTGGAATTGAACCCAGGACCCTTCATTCTGCAGGCCAACGCTCTATCCACTGAACGAAATCAACTAAGGCTCTCTGTGCCCATTTCTTTATCTGAAAAATGGGAACCTTCATCTCTATCTTACAGATGGACAGAAAGAGTTGAGACAACGCTTGGGCATGGAGGTGAGTGAGCAGCTACTAACACCTTCAGCAACACCACCTCCAGCTCCAGTGTCTCCTTCAAGCTCCAGCCGTGCATTGCGTGAAGGATCCAATCACGTCATCATCTGCGATGCCTTGACCTTGGGCTGCTCCTCACCAGTGACCAGGCTGCAGCAGCATCACGCTTTCCAGAAAGGCCCCGGGAAGGGCAGGGCTCCCGCACCAAGCCCGGGCAGTGGATTAGCCGGGGAGCCAGTGTTCCTGCCGGTTCTCCCGCTCTGCCCCGGGGGTTCTGAGGGTCAATGATTACCAGCGTTGGCTCGGGTCCTGCCAGAGCCTCACAGGTGCATTAATGGGGCGGCACGTCCCCCACTCTCCCATGTCCAAGTGCTTTCTGAGAAAGCCCCGGAGGCAGAGGGGAGCAGAGCCAGGAGTCTCGGTGACCCTGTTCCATGCCACAGAGCCGGCCTGGGGCCCAGCTGGATCCCATAAGGGGCGCCTCTTGTCAGCGGGCAGAGCTCACCCAGGATGCCCTCTCAGAATGGGGTGCCCCTGCAGACACTTGCCGCCTGGCTCCTCACGGGGCTGGCCAGCGACTCCAGCAACTGTTTGGAGCTGCTCTTTACCAGTGCTCTTGTCTGCCACTGAGTCAGGAGGGTGAGGAGGACAAGGGGGCCCCCATCCCCAGACCTTAGTGCCACGCCCGGGCAGGGCCATCGCGGGCCCTGCCAGAGACCCAGCTCCCCAGAGAAGGCGACGGAGCCTTCAGCAGACCCGTGACGCACGTTCCCTCATTCCTTCCGTCTCTTTTGACTCAGTGATGTGTATAATGACCCGGAAAGGGTGAAGCTAAATTCCACTTTATTTCCCCTGATTCGGCCTTCTGTCATAATCAAATCAAAAGATTTTCTGTCTGAAAAATGTCACTCAGCCTCTCCAAGCTGCAGTTTTTCCATAAGAAGTCGGTGGTTACAATGCCTATCTGTGATGAGGAGTAAATGGAAAGTGTGCATGGTCACGCAAAAGCTTACACGCCAATGTTTATAGCAGCATTATTCATGCAGGAATGGCCCCAGAGCGGAAACAACACAGTGGCAATCAACTGAGGAACCAAGAAATAAAATGAGGTAGACACAGGATGTCCCCGCAAAACGTATACACACGTTGAAGGATGATAAATTCAGTGTTCATTCACATGGAATTCATTTTCAAAATTAAGTCAGTTATCAGCTGTTAATGTGCACATACATTTTTGGGACAGCCTATAGATACAGTGGGATATTATCTGGCCATTAAAAAAAGGTGTGCTCAACATGGAAGACCTGGAAAACCTTGTGCTAAGTGAAAGAAGCCAGAAATTGGATTACTCCTTTTGTACCAATGCCTACAATAGGCAAATCTATTGGGAAAGAAAGCTAGACAGGTAGCTGCCAAGGTGTGGGGGACGAAGCGACCTGGGGAATGAATGCTAATGGTATGGGTGTTGCTTTTTGAGGTGCTGCAAATATTCTAATACTGATTGTGGTGATGGTTGTGCAACTTTGTGAATATGCTAATGAACCAGTATTGTGCATGGAAATGGGTGGGTTTATGGCCTGGGAATTATATCTCAATAAAGACGGTGCAGAAAAAAGTACCTGTGCAAAGTTGCCTGCTGCATAGAAGGGAGTCAGCATCAACCCCCCCACCCCCATCCTCATCCCTCTTCTTCATGTCTTAGTCCTCATTTCCTCCTCTTTCCTTTCTACTTCTCCCTCCAGCACCAGCAGAAGCACACCCTAGGCCAGTGGTCGGCAAACTCATTAGTCAACAGAGCCAAATATCAACAGTACAACGATTGAAATTTCTTTTGAGAGCCAAATTTTTTTAACTTAAACTATATAGGTAGGTACATTGTTATTAACTTAATTAGGGGACTCCTAAGGCTTAGGAAGAGCCACACTCAAGGAGCCAAAGAGCCGCATGTGGCTCACCAGCCGCAGTTTGCTGACCACGGCCCTAGGCCCTTGCTGGGGCCTCAGCCGCACTCGGCACCTCCCTCCTGTAGCCAGTGGCCACTGTGATTAAGGCACCACCACCAAAATGATTTTCTTGGACACAAAAACCTTGGGTACAGAAAGCGGGTTTTTTGTTTGTCCTCACTCTTAAACAGAAGCTCTGCCAGCATATGGGGCAGCGTCTCTTCTCTGGGCATCATGGGGGACATTCTTCTTCCCACCTGTCCAGGTGGTGATGTGCGGAGCCAGTGAGCAGAGAGTGGACACTTCTCACCACCCACCCGCCCTGAGTTCCAGCGGGGAGAACCGTGCACAATGTGACCCCGAGTCAGTAGCTCCAGGGCGAAGCCCTGTCTCAGCTCTGCCCACTCTGACCTCTTCCCTCCGGGGCCAGAGGTCAAGCTAAAGTCACGCGCCTGGGATCCAGGTCAACAGTTCCCCATAGCATGCCCTTAGGGTCACAGACTATCTATAGGATGCCCCGAGGTGGGCAGGAGGGCATTCATGTGGCCTTGACTCCACCCTGCTGCACACAGCCTCCCCCTCATCTAAACCTCCCACACTCGCTCATCCTCTCGTGGGAACTCAATTTCATTCTCTCTTTCTCTCCTCCCTTCAGCACAGGTTTTAATTTTTTTCCAGCATTGTGTTCCTTGCCCACAGCCCTTTTTCTATTCCTGGGTCAGTAAGGTTAATCATCCAACTCTTCTTTAAACAGACCTCTCAGAGTCTCCCCACTACCTCAAAGATATGCCAGATCCCATGGGACCATTTCAAACCTCACATGCCCCCATATCACCCCCACCTCTACCCCCCATGCACAGGAGAGATGAGGGGCAGGAAGCATGATTGGCAGCCGGGCAGAGAGCTGTGTGGAGTCCATAGTCAGGACTCCTCCAGGGAAGGAAAAAAAACACCCACTGTGTGTTCCCAGGCTTGGCCCTTTCCCGAAGGCAGGGCTAGCATGCTTCCGAACCAGGGCCACTAGCAAGAGCAAGACAGAATGTACCAAGCCCCCCCATCTCTCTGTTCAGCTGCCCCCCCTTAAACAGAGCCTCATGGGATTCATACACGCCACCGGGACCAGGCCCAGACCTTACTAAGTATCATAAGTGACTAATGGCTTGGGGGTTGAAACTAAAGTCTAGCCTGCCCTGTTATGGCACTAATTCCTCCGAAAGGCACCGAGGCCCGTCTACCTGGGGAATGCGTGCAGGCGCCCCACAGTCTGGCCTTGGCACGTGGGCGAGTCTGGCTTGAATTCCAGCTCTGCTGCTGGTGGTGCGTGACTGAGCAGGCCGCCTGCATCCTACAGAGCTCACTCCCCAATATAATCGATTAGCCCGGAAAACAGAACAAACTGAAAGCCACTATGAGACGTTAGTGAGCGGACAAGACCCTGGAGCTCATGGTGAGTTATGTTTGTTTTTGGGGGCCAGGGCGGGGATGGGTTAGGGGGATGTGTCTGTCTTGCTGTTCTGCCCACACCTAAGTTTCACTTTTCTTCTTTCCATACTCCCAGTAACTGTACCAGTTTTCTTTTTTTGTTTGTTAAATATATATTTTTATTGATTTCAGAGAGGAAGGGAGAAGGAGAGAGAGATAGAAACATCAATGATGAGAGAGAATCATTGATCAGCTGCCTCCTACTGGGGATCAAGCCAGCACCTGGGCATGTGCCCTGACTGGGAATCAAACCCATGACCTCCTGGTTCACAGGTCGATGCTCAACCACTGAGCAATGGTACTGGCCGGGCAACTGTACCATTTTCAACAGGGGGTTTATCTCCACATCCTCTAGGCCTGGCATGTTCCCTCTGGGCTGCCCTTGGCCTTGTAGTTCAATATATGCTTTTTCAAAGCATCAGCAAAGCTTTCCCCTACTTTAGGTCCTTTGTAGTGTTGTTGGAAATAAGTCAAGGTAATAACTTGCCCACTATACTCCCGTTTTGAAGACACAAGGCTGAAAGCATCAAGAGGCAGCAAGAAGAGCAAAGACCAAGTCTCCTGGAGCCCATTCTCCCAGTGCAGATGGTCAGCTGTAGTAGAGCGCGTGGCCACTAGCTATCATTTGAAAATTCACTATTTTGACTCCTTAATCAGGGTGAGAGAGCTCTGGATGCTAAGAGAAAGGGGATTCTATATGAAGAACCAAATTTGCAGCAGAGGAACAAAAATGATTGGATGGAGAAAAAGATAAGTTGACCCTTTCAAACAGAGAGGGAAGGGAAGGGAAGGGAAGGGAAGAGGAGGGGAGGAAAGGGAAGGGAAGGGAAGGGAAGAGAGAGAAGGAAAGGAAAGCCACCAGGAGTTGTGAAGAGATGGACAATGGTCTGAGCACTGACCAGAATGCTGGCCACTGAGCACTGGGGTGTGGGGTCTGCATTGCTGGCAGTGCTGACCAAGAGAACATCACCACCGAAGGCCAGCAGTGGGGTTGACAGAGCAAAGGTGGAGCTCACAGGTGTCCTGGAGGCAGAGAAGGGACAGGCTGTATGGTGGTAGAGACGTGGCTTTAAACCCAACTCCTTCCACTCGTCGCAGGAGAAACCACTCTGCTTCTCTGAACCTGACTGCTGCCCACCACAATGGAAACACAGAGATAGTACCTGCTTCCCAGCATGGAGACGGGTGCCTGCAGTGGCCCCAGCATGGGGGACCTCCATAGGGCAGCCCCCTTCCTTGCTTAGCGGGGCTGACGAGCCCAGATGGAGAGCCAACCAAAGGATGAGCTGGCATTTGGGGAATCACGTGAACTCTCAGGTCTGGATGGGAGCAGACAGCTGGCTCTCCCACCAGGCCCAGGGCAACCTCGGAAGTGCCTTCATGAGCTGCAGGGGAGATGCAGGGAAAGCCTCTGCCTGCCTACCCCTCTCCTCCCTGGCTCTCCCCCCAGACCCTCTATGGGGTGGGGAGAGGGAGGGGACCACAGACTCCAGGCAGCTATAAAGGGGATGTGTAAGGAGCACTTGGGGTGACCATGAAGCCCAGAGAGAGAAGTCTTTGTTTATGTGGCTGCTAGGAGAAAATTAACAAAGGTGGGGGCAAGGCTGAGGATCTGAGAGAAGATTGCTCATAAAACGATGAGATTCGATTAGACCACGAAGATCCAATTGTGCCAGACCAATTGCATTTCCTGGGAGATTAGCGTGACCAGCCTTCCAGACCCCAGGGCAGCTGGAGCACAGGGCTTGACGGACGCGGCACAGTCCTTTCTCTAAGGGCTGGGAACAGGGGCTCCGGTCCTAGGAGCTCTGGGCAGGTGTGAGGGGTGCACCCACACCTGGCACACCAGGGCCGCACATCCTGGGTTGAAATGCCTTCTCTAAATATGTTTTCTTAGCACCCTCTTATTTTCCTTCTTAGCACCTCATACAACGTATTTGATCTTTATTTTGTTGACTGCAGGCCGACCTTGGCTCCGGGAGGGCCACAACCAGCCCCTCCTGCAAGTGCAACCTTGATTCAGTCCTGATTGTTTTCCATTAGCAAGTCTGCCTGCTCCTTCTGCATATAGACTCAGAACCCCTCTGCCCTCCTCGCTCCATCTCCCTGCTGCCACCTTTGTCCACAGAGGAAAGGAGACAGAAATCACCTGCTTAGTGACCTCTGTGCTGTCTCTCTCCGCCCTATGAACAGGTATTCAACCTGTACATCGGCTCACACTGCTATCTTGCTAGCTTCTCCTGCTTCCTCCTCACCCTTGTGACCTCGAGGCCCTAGTAACCTGGGCTCTGCCACACTCGCAGCCCCAGCTCATCCCGTTGTGTTCCCACCAGCCCAGCTGCTCACACGGGCCCCGCTGTTGCTCCTGCACTTGCTGCTCCTCCCTCGGGACTGTCCTGCTCCAGGTCTCCCTGTCCTTTCGGTCACTAGGGATTCAGCTCCTTGTCACCTCCTCACAGGCCTGTCAGCATCTGAGGTGGCACCACCGCCTCAGTCAGCCCTTCCACTCCTTTCTTTTCAGCTTCTGCCCAACCCTGGTCAGATGCCGTCTTGGGGTTTGTTTACGCGTTTACTGTGTTCACTTCTTGCCTAGCTTCCTATACACTCCAGGTAAACAGCCCTCTTGTTTCCCTCTGATTCCTCAGTAGAAAATCTACAAATATTTTTTGATTAAGAGAAACTTCACAACCTCCCCGGGCTGCAAGTTTCACAAGTGTTCAGACTTGGTCTGATCTGTCCACCATATAACAAACACCACCCATGAGGCCTCAATTGTCTCTCTAAAGAGAGAGGGAGGCCCGGCTAGCATGGCTCAGTGGTTGAGCATGGACCTATGAACCAGGAGGTCCCAGTTCCCTTCCCGATCAGGGCACATGCCTGGGTTGCGGGCTTGATCCCCAGTGTGGGGCATGCGGAAGGCAGCTGGTCAATGATTCTCTCTCATCATTGATGTTTCTATCTCTCTCTCCCTCTCCTTCCCCTCTGAAATCAATAAAAATAAATACAATAAAAATTAATAAAAGAGAGAGAGAGAAGCTATTTTCCTTTAAGTTGCAAATGAATGTTTTTCAGTTGTTTACCCACCTTATAATCAAATGAATGTCCAGTGATGGTCTGAGACATGGCAAGTTCCTGGAGGCCAACACCACCAATAGGTGACAGGAACACTGGGCATCACGTTCATATGCCTCCGGTGCATTTGTGGGCATTTTCTCTCTGCTTTTTAAGCTAAGCTTAGGTTTTCTACAATTTTGAGTGGCACATCCATCTCACATATTTCGAACTCGTGATGGTGTTTGGAAATGTGTCTAAGAAATGTATGGGCTTCTGACCATGGGTTCACATGATCACAGAACTACCCATGTTCAGCCTTTCTTTAATTAGCAAAGGATTTAAATGTGTTTCAAAGCGCACAAGCAGCGAACCCGTGTGCCAAAGCCCAGAGACACTGAAGGACATGTGGGTGAAACAGAGCAAATGGAGAGCGAGGGAGAGAACTGGGGCTTTGAGAGGTTGGATGGCTTATATGAGGCACAGCTGGGAGGGGAACCCAAGGGCTACTGGGTCCTTCTACCACACGTCCCTAAAGTGTGGGTGGGTGGATGGGTGAGTTCCGACCTAAGGGAAGGGAGGAAGAGCAGGAAGGCTGAGGGAAAGGACAGGACTCACCCCACCCCCCATCCCCTACTCCTGGTTCTGCATCCCTCTCTCTTCCCCTCCTTGTTGCCCTGCTGCCGATAAATATTCATGGAGAGTCTGTCACCTGCTGGGCTCTGTGCTCAGAGCTGGGGACACAGCATTAACAAGATTGCAATTCAGGGAGGTGGAGAGAGCAAGACAGATAATAAAAAGGTACCAAATAAACACAGTAATTCTAGATTGTGATAAGGGCTAAGAAAGCCACAGTAATGAGAGTGACCTTGAAAAGCATCAGTGAGTAGAAGGGCACTGAGTCTCCCTGATGGTGGGGGTGGCAATGCCAAGATGAGAGAGGGCAGGCTCTCAGGTGGGTGGGGGGCAAGCTCTGACCCTGCCCCCTCACCAGCCTGGGCGGGCTCCCCACTGACCAGTCCATGGACCGAGCCCTCGCAGGCCCTCCCCTGGTGCAGGGATTTTCCTCTCTGGGACCTGGGGGCCACGTTGCTGGGCCTGCCTGGAATTGTTTGAAAAGCAAAAACAGCCCAGCCGGTGTGGAGCAGTGGTTGAGCATCAACCTATGAACCAGGAGGTCAGGGTTCGATTCCCGGTCAGGGCACATGCCCAGGTTGTGGCTTGATCTCCAGTGTGGGACGTGCAGGAGGCAGCTGATCCATGATTCTTCTTCATTATTGATGTTTCTTTCTCTCCCTCTCCTTTCCTCTCTGAAATCAATAAAAGTAATTTTTTTTAAAGCAAAAACATGCTATGCACAGTGTCTGGGGTTACTTCTGTTAACTCCGTGGCAGGGAGAGGCAGCCGTGGAGGCAAAGCCAGCATCGTTCTGTCCATCCCCTGCACACAGGTTCCTCGTCTCTGCAGCCAACATGCCCACAGCTGACTTCCCTTTCCCTCTGCCTCTGCCCCTGCCTCTCCACACCTCTGCAGGCCCAGCTTCTCCCTACATCCCACCCCAAGCCAGTCCTTCCTAGTCGAAAGCAATGTAGGCCCACGACCTCAAGTGATGCCCGTTTCCTGTTTCACTTCACGGTCCCCGCAGTCAGACCGTGGGAAGGGATCGGCTGCTTCTCGCCCTGAGCGCAGGCCTCCCCAGTCAGGTCTCTCCTAGCGCCAGGCTGGGCCAGGCCACTTCTCCACCCCTCTCACCCCTTTCCTCAGCATCACAGGACACTTACAGAAGCCTCTTTGCCTGTGAAAAGCTACCAAAGGCTGTACAACACCAGCCACAGGCACGTGTGTATGAGCAGGAAGGGCAATAAAGTCCAAATCCTGTCCACATTCCCCCAGGATTGGCCGTGGGGAGGGTGCGTACCGATGGGAAGGAAACCTTGAGGTCTCACAGGATGGATGTAGACAAAGGATTCGCAGACATGGCCCAGGTGAGCCTTCTTCTGCGTGAGAGCTCTCGGGACTCCCCTTCTCCTCTCCATCCCCAGGGATGGAGGAGTTGGGAGAAAAGATGAGCCTTCTCTCCTCACCTACCCCATCCCGCTGGGGCTGCCCGGGATACAGACTGGATCAGAGAGGCCCATCAGGTAGAATGTACCTGTCACTCGCGCCTGTCCTCCTAGTGAGATGGAGACTTCTGTAGCTTAGGGACTGTGTCCTCACACTTTAGCACTGCCTGGCCTTCCCCAGGGTTTCCTAAGTGCCCCTGCGACTTATCTCTGAATCCGACTCAAGCCCTCTCTAGGCCATTCATCAGCGGCCCACCTCCCCGGCAGCATCAGAGTACGCTGGTCCCAACAATGGTCCAGTGTGCCTTCCGGCACGGGACTGGGCCCACACACATCTTTTCCAACATCTCCTCACTGGGCTTGGGCTCCAAGGGGTGAAGTTTCAGGGAGTCTTTCCCTGTAAGGAGCTAAACAACAGTTACTCATACGTTCCCAGTTCTGTTGAACTCTTCAAGGACAAATAGCCAAGCTGGATAGAGCCAGCAAGCGTCCAAGAATTTAATCAAGGGCAGCGAAGCATGAGCCTTCCCCTAGGGGCAGTCACCTGAGAGAGCGGGGGCTGTTCTAATTGCAGAGACAGCATTAACCTGTTGCTTTCAACGGGGCTGTGCTGCCCATTTCGATCTGCTCCCCGGGGACAAGTGGCGTGTGCATAGACCCTGGTGGACACAATTCCTGAATGCCAGCCAAGCAACACCGGTGTCTGTGCACTTGGGAGAGAGGGAGGGAGGGTCAAGGGCATCGGGACATTCGAAAAGAACTGAAATTCGAGGCTTGTGCTTTCACAGAGCATCAAAGGCATCTGCTCTCAGAGGGGGCGGTGGGTGACATGCTTCCAACCAGAAGCAATGTTTACCAGGCTGCGTAACTGCAGGACGGAGCATGGCACGCGGGGGCACGCGCGTGCGCACACTGGAGAATGGATTTAGGAAAATAACAGTCATCTTTGAGTGATTGCTCCGAAGCGATGCTGGGCGAATTCAGGTTTCTTTTTTTCCTAAGGACCTTGAGCAAGTCATGGCACTCATCTAGGCCTCAGTTCCTCCATCTGTGCAGTGGGCAAGCTGGCCTTGATGAGCCCTTAGAGCGACTGCTTAAAAGTAACCCTGTGCTCTGTGTTTTCATGTGATGATGTTGGGTTGAGTTTTACATGAACAGGCTGAGCCCTCTGTAAGAGTTTTCGGGAAGCAACTGCTTGGGGTGCAGCATCTTTGGGTTCCCAACAGCCTCGAGGGGGCCCGTTGTCTGCGTTCTTCTTGCTTCTTTCTGCTGTTCTCTTCAGACAGAACCAGGGAGTCCCGTGTGTATGGGCATCTCTCCCGGTGTTTGCTCGTGGATTCTGACAAGGTAATGGCCAGGACGGCGACATTCATCCTCTGAACGTCCTTCATAACAAACCCAGCAGAGAGCGAACCCCTGTGACCCCTTTGACCTTCAGGCTATTTTTTGTTTCAGGTTCACTTTTCTAGGCGTCTCCCTCCTGTACATCTCCACTCTGATTTCTCTCTCATCCCTTTTTTGGGGGGGAAGGTGTTTGTATTCTGTTTTGTGTCCCCGATGTCCACACACTCCCTGCTTGCTCAAGAAGATCTATGAGTGACATAATCGAGCCAACCACTCTTTGCCATCCAGAGTGGCATTAATATTATTCACAAGTCATGGATGTTCCAGGAGACAGCGGGCTGGGAACGTCTTGGGCCTTCTCCCTTCTGGCTCTACACTAAGTCATCACAATTCTGTGCTTTCTTTCTTTTCTTTCTTCCTTTTTTTTTTTTAATCCTCACCCAAGGATAATTTTTCCATTGATTTGTAGAGAGAGTGGAAGGGAGCGGGGGAAGGGAGAGATATATAGGAACATCGATGTGAGAGAGACACATTGATTGGTTGCCTCCCGCACATGCCCTGAACAGGGGCTGGGAACATGTCCTTGACTGGAAATTGAACCCGAGACCCTTCATGGGGCTGACGCTCCATCACTGAGCTACCCCGTCAGGACACAGTTCTATACTATCTTTTCTCAACCTGTAAAATCAGAATGATCTTAGTGGCCCCGAAGTGCAGACTGATGGCTTTCTCTCAAGCCCCTTCTCAAGCTGCCCATCACTCCTACTTCGGAAAATGTCCAGCTGCCGTGGAGAAGAGCGAGGTGGTAAGCAGAAGTCTTTAAAACGAATTACTGTGGCCAACCACCCTCAATTCATTATTGGGAAAACTTTGCTTTTTATGCCAGTAAATGCACTCAGAGTGACTTGAGCTAGCAACACGATGCGTATTCTGGCATACTATCTTCTCGGGCCCTATAGCACTAACAGCAATATGACTGGCATCGCTAAAGTGGCTCATCTGAAGTAGGTCAGAAACTAAACCCCAACGTGCTGACTTTTCCAGAAATTCCGAACTGCGTGACCGCATTTAATAATTTAAGGCCTCTTGCCACACCTGCCAAGTGGAAGGAGGAGGGATGTGTGGAGGACACTGGGGTCTGACAGAGGCATGTCTGCGGCCCAGCGCTGCCTCTTTCTGCCTTTGGGATTTGCTCAGCTTCCTCAGCCCAGAGCTCCCCCAGCGTACCTGAAGGGGCGTCATGTGGACCAAGACGCTGATACCCTCAGTCTCATCTAAGACCTAGGCACGCAGGGGAAAGAGATGCATGCGCACTGTGCTGAAATGCTCCTTCTGCCCTAGCCAGTTTGGCTCAGTGGGTAGAGCATCAGGCTGCGGACCAAAGAGTCCTGGGTTCGATTCTGGCCAAGGGCACATACCTCGGCTGCAGGCTTCTCCAGGGCCCGGGCCCGGGCCCTGGTCAGGGCGCGTGCAGGAGGCAACCAATCGATGTGTTTCTCTCACATTGATACTTCTCTCTGTCTTTCCCTCGCTCTTCCACTCTCCCTAAAAATCAATGGAAAAATATCCTCATGTGAGGATTAAAAAAAAAGAAGAAAAATGCTCCTCCTCCCCAGATATGCATGCATTTCAAAGGTGCAAAAAGCAAGTGGTCATGGGCTTGTTTCTGAGGAGGAGGCAGCTGAAAACCCAGCTCACTGCCCCACACACTCCTGACTCCCCATAACATCTGTGCCCGACTCTCCCTAAAAATCAATGGAAAAATATCCTCATGCGAGGATTAAAGAAAAAGAATAAAAACGCTCCTTCTCCCCAGATATGCATGCGTTTCAAAGGTGCAAAAAGCAAGTGGTCGGTGCAATGATGACATCATGGCTACACTGCAGTGTAACTGTCCCCATTCATCACGGTGTTTACCCTGCCAGGGTCAGAGCCTGTTTCCCGAACATTCCCCCTAAACTGTAAGTGCCAGAGGACAGGGGCCCTTCTATCAGGGCATGGGACCTAGCGCAGTTCCCAAAACACAGTGGGTGCTCGTTATAAGTTTGTTGAAAGGAAATATGAAGGAAAATCCCTGTATGGATCATGATAACATCAATAGATGGATAATCACGAAGAGAAGAAAGACAGTAGTCATCATTAGCATCTTAAATGGTAGAACCAGGAGGAGTGAGCCTTGGGTCAAACTCAGAATCAAACCGCTGAGACACATAAGCCATCCAGTGGGAACTCTGGGGAGTTAGGAAACCTGGGGTCGAAGGAGGCGAGGGGACGGGAAAAAGGCAAAGCACTGGAGTCAGAGTGGAACCCTTGGGAAACCCCTGAGCTGTGAAAGGTCCAGGGAAGATTCGTGACCGAGTAACCTAGCGAAGAAAACGCATTGCTGAGCCAAAGGCAGGGACGCGCATGAGAAACCTGAGTCTGAGCTCCGCGGAGCAGAGCTTGCTTGGCAATCAGAGCGCATCACATACTTTTCACCAAGTGCCACCAACAGCCAACGCTCCCAGAACATCCACTAGTGACCCACTCACTGTGCTCTTTGCAAGGTTCAGCCCTGCACGCTCTCCCCGCCAAAAAAAAAAATCTGCTGCTACTCATCCCTTTCCAGATACCCCTTCCCCATCCATCATTCCTGGGGAAACTTAGTGCAGCCACATTTTCACAGAACAAGGTAGCGTAAGACAACCCAAACCACGCTCATGTCTGAAGGGCACCCACAGCCGGGCAGGGTACATCCTCACCTACCACGGCCTCCTTACCACAGTCACTATGTCCCGCTCCATTTTGGATGCCCCACTCAAGGAAACAAACACACAT
>NW_006299479.1:969753-986041 GCF_000327345.1 Myotis davidii | reverse complement strand
TTAAGGAAAAAGAATAAAAACGCTCCTTCTCCCCAGATATGCATGCGTTTCAAAGGTGCAAAAAGCAAGTGGTCGTGGGCTTGTTTCTGAGGAGGAGGCAGCTGAAAACCCAGCTCACTGCCCCACACAATCCCTGTCTCCCCATAACATCTGGGGGCCATCAACTCATCTCCCTGTGGCCAAGAGGCCATGGTGGATATGGGGGAGGGGGACCGGGGTTAATGCTGAGAAAATGCTCTTTTCCATTCAAAGTTTGTTCATCACCTGGACTTTGGAGAAGTTTCCTGAATGAGGTCAGTCAACTCGCAGGTGTTTATTTCAGAGCCGCGCTTGGTCCCAGCAGCCAGCCTGCCACTGGATCCTGTGTGTCCTGCCTCTTAGAATCTCCTGCTTGGCTTCCCCAGCAATGGTCTACCTTGTGCTTTGCAGACAAAGCAACCTTTTAAAAATATGACCTTACGCGGTTTCCCACTACCATCAAGACACGGCCCAAACTCCTTAGCATCGCACACCTTCTCCTGTCTCATCTCTCTTCACCAGCCCCCCCCATGCCACCCACCCCCAGTCACACCAGCTTGGTATTCTTTGGACATGTAGCACTCTCTCATGCCATTTGTTTGTTCTGGAATGCCCTTCCTCCTGCCCCCACCAGGCCCCATCCTGCCTACCCTGAGATTTTAGGATCATACTTCCATGAGGTCTTCTGTAGGCAACGTAGGATGTCCTTCCTGTGAGTGTAACGATGACATCATGGCTACACTGCAGTGTAACTGTCCCTGTTCATCACGGTGTTTACCCTGCCAGGGTCAGAGCCTGTTTCCCGAACATTCCCCCTAAACTGTAAGTGCCAGAGGACAGGGGCCCTTCTATCAGGGCATGGGACCTAGCGCAGTTCCCAAAACACAGTGGGTGCTCGTTATAAGTTTGTTGAAAGGAAATATGAAGGAAAATCCCTGTATGGATCATGATAACATCAATAGACGGATAATCACGAAGAGAAGAAAGACAGTAGTCATCATTAGCATCTTAAATGGTAGAACCAGGAGGAGTGAGCCTTGGGTCAAACTCAGAATCAAACCGCTGAGACACATAAGCCATCCAGTGGGAACTCTGGGGAGTTAGGAAACCTGGGTGGAAGGGAGCCAGGGAGACGGGAAAAAGGCAAAGCACTGGAGTCAGAGTGGAACCCTTGGGAAACCCCTGAGCTGTGAAAGGTCCAGGGAAGATTCGTGACCGAGTAACCTAGCGAAGAAAACGCATTGCTGAGCCAAAGGCAGGGACGCGCATGAGAAACCTGAGTCTGAGCTCCGCGGAGCAGAGCTTGCTTGGCAATCAGAGCGCATCACATACTTTTCACCAAGTGCCACCAACAGCCAACGCTCCCAGAACATCCACTAGTGACCCACTCACTGTGCTTCTTTGCAAGTTCAGCCCTGCACGCTCTCCCCGCCAAAAAAAAAAATCTGCTGCTACTCATCCCTTCCCAGATACCCCTTCCCCATCCATCATTCCTGGGGAAACTTAGTGCAGCCACATTTTCACAGAACAAGGTAGCGTAAGACAACCCAAACCACGCTCATGTCTGAAGGGCACCCACAGCCGGGCAGGGTACATCCTCACCTACCACGGCCTCCTTACCACAGTCACTATGTCCCGCTCCATTTTGGATGCCCCACTCAAGGAAACAAACACACATTTTTCCCCTTAAGCTTGCCATTTGCAATAGACATGCTTCTTTTGAACAATTATTCACAGAATCTACAAGACAGAGATGTTTGGAGAATGAGGCTCCGTGCCTGCTCATTCTTGGGCTCATTCATACAAAGCGGAGCATAGGACAGTGGCATTCACTGTCACAGAGCTTTTGACCCAGCAGGATTCAGGGAGCTGAACAAATCTTGGGAAATCCAAATGCATGCCCTGGGCATCATGCAGCATTCCATACAACGAAGGAAAGGCATTTTGATGGGATGAAATGTCTTACTAACACCTTTCACCGAGGTGAGTCTTCAGCCTTTTCCCTACTAGACCCCACTGACACCTGTATCCTCCACCTGAACCATGGAAAAGGCCTGAGAGAGGTTCCGCTATTTTTCAAGGTCTTGCAGCAACTGGAGATGCCATCAGGGACAGACACTCTACCTACACACCCGTGTACCACCAAGAAGAGAGGAGCTGGCGCCAGGCATGAGGCTTCTACGGCCCTTCAGCTCAGGGCTGTGAAATGAAGCTCACAGCTCATAACCCACATGGGACCAGAGCATCCCGTGAGTGAGTGAAAGCCACACCTGTATCCGCCTGGGAATGTTTAGATTTGAGGTGGTAGAAAAGGGGCTACATTTCCATCAGCATTAACTCCTTTTTGCTACCAAGGGGCATCGAGGCATTTCGCCTCCTTACCTCATGGGCTGCTTGAGTGAATACGGAGACAAAAGCTCAATGTCTTGGTCCCCAAGAAAGCAGCTGGATCCTTGATGAGAGCAGGTCCTTGCACCTTTGATCCAAGAAATTGGGTGTCCCGGGCGTGGGTGCCCGAGGCCCCGTTGGTTTTTATGAGTCTGTGGGTCAGCTCAGACTGGCTGCCTACTCATCTGTATGCAGCGGCTCTCAAAGAACACAGTTTACTTTAGAACCGGATCCAACAGGAGTAGGCGTGGCAGTAAACCGGGCTAGATGCACCAGAGGTGTTGGGCTGCGGGGGCTAATTAAGAGGGATTGTTTATGGAGCCCTGACTCGAACCAGAAGCCGAATTTGCTCAGGCTGACAGTGTCTCAGTCAACCGTGTGAGGTTGAGCCCACGTGCACGGGGGCTACAGGCTCCCACGTGGGGACACTGGGGATCCCCACGGAGCCCCTCCAAAGTTTCTTCTGCTCGGTGACTCATTCTGTGGCCATGGGTCAGGCTGCCCTGTCCCTTGGCCATTCATCTGTCCCCCTGATCCCAGCACAATGGAGGGCTTTGGAGCAGAGACTGTATTGCAAAGCAGAGTGGATAGCCAGGCAGGCCCTGCGACACCAACCATGTCACCTGGGGGCGAGTCCCTAGCCTCTCACCCTCAGAGGTCTGCGGTGGGAGTGAGATAATGTATGTAATGCACTTGGCAAACACTTGACATTGAGTAAACATTTGTGAAAACCAACGTACCCCACATATCAGCTTTCTTTCCTCCTTCCCACCTCGATGCCCTGGTATTCTCTCTCTCTCTCTCTCTCTCTCTCTCTCTCTCTCTCTCAGGGGGAGGAGGTCTTATCTCACATACACCCCACGACAGGCTACCACCAGAGCATCAGAAAACAGTCTCCTTAGGAAGTTGCTCTTCTGTGTTCTTGGAGTGACAGGGGGTGGATATGAACAGGCCACACATCCCTTCACTGTCCATCTCCTCCACTGATGGCCACACAAGACGGTACCGGGTATCGCATCTACAGGAGCCCACGGGATGGGAAGAGCAGGAGGGGTGCAGAGTGGCCCCGAGGCTCAGGGGTGTGTGCCAGTGGCTCTGACGCCCCAGATTGCACAGAATCAATGCGGCATGATTCCCACAGGAAACAAGTTCATGATCACATGGGGAAAGGAATTTGTTTTTAATTTTCAGGATACAAATTTTGTCCTAACTTTGTTAGTTATTCCTAAGTTGTTATTTTTGATGTTATTGTGAATAGAAGTGTTTTCCTTATTTTTATTTTATTTCTCACTGAATTTATTGGGGTGACGTTGGTTAATAAAATGATCTAGGTTTCAGGAGTACAGTTCTATACTATGTCATCTGTATGTTGTATTGTGTGTGTTCAACACCCCAAGTCAATTCTCCTTCCATCACCATTGATCCCCCCTTTACCCTCGTCTATCTCTCCCTTTCCCTCGGGTCATCACCATACAGGAAATTTTGTTTGCAAACACTTAGAAGTATAACCAGTTGCCCCAGAAAGAAAAAGGAATCGAGTGGTTGTAAGTAAGACGACTTAACAGTAGCATTTCCATGTGCAGTTTGATTGTCGGGGAGCTATTCTAGGGAGAGCAGGACCACGGGGAAAGAGGAGGGAGTCAGATCTTGTGCTGACCATGACTTTCCCCTTCCCAGAAGGTCTCCTGTGAGCGTACTGTTGCCATCCTCGCTCCCCTGTCCCCAAAAGTACCTCTTCCAGGCTCCACTGTGTGGCCCACTACCTACTACATTTCCGGGTATCCACCCCACTTCTCAGGGTGCCTCCCAGCCCCAGGCTCACCCCTCCCCGGCTGTGAGCATCCCCCCTAGTGGGGTGTGGGGCCATGGGAATGCCCCCTGAGCATGGGGGTCTGGCCCTGGCTGCTGCTCTCAGAAACGGCAGAGCAGGGCGCCAGCTCCAGGAGGCCTTGGCGGGGAGGAGAGAGCCCGGGAGAGCGGCTCTGGCTGGAGAACTCTGCATGGCCCTGTGGACCCTCCTTGAACTTGGGGGAGGCTAGGATGTGTCAACGTCCCTCCCTGAATCACGGGTGGTGGCTCTACCAGCTCCTGCCCAGCTTGGTGTCTGTGTCTCCGAGGCCCTGGGCTGGCACCTGGGCTGTTCCAGTGGCTGGGAGCTCTTAGAGGCGTCAGCAGGAGAGGCACTGGGGTCTCACAGGACAATTCAGGAAAAGGGCTTTCCCCATCCAATTTCCAAAGGGATTCAGGGGGCGGGGTGCGGGGGTGGGAGGGAGAAGACCGACTTCTGCGTGTGAGTTGTGAGTTCGCACTTCATTCACCCACTTATCCTCCAGGGGCCTGGAAATACACACACACAGTCCACACCTCTTGTAAGTAAACATGAATTCTCAGAGCCTTAGGAACAACCCTCTAATGAGGAAAATGAATGTTTTCTTAAGTTCCTCATTCATTTGCAAGGCAGGTACCTGCAGCACCATGGGGCCAAACGTCCAATTATTATGCAGATCAGGTAGTCATCTTACCTCAATCCCACCCCTTGCCTCCCCACCTTCAAACAGCCCGTGGAGACCTGCTGGGAAAGAGAAAGAGGCTGTTGCTAAGCAACGGGGAGGGCTGGGCTGATGCACCCTCTTGCTTGTGATGAGCAAGGGAAGACATTCCACCAGGTGGAGCCCTGCACCTTCCCCTAAACCAGTGGTTCTCAACCTGTGGGTCGCGACCCCTTTGGCGGTCAAACAACCCTTTCAGGCGTCGCCTAAGACCATCCTGCATATCAGATATTTACATGACGATTCATAACAGTAGCAACATTACAGTTATGAAGGAGCAACGAAAATAATTTTATGGCTGCGTCACAACATGAGGAACTGTATTTAAAGGGCCAGCAGGTTGAGAACCACTGCTAAACCAACAGGACTCGGCTCCTCAGTCTCTCCCCGGCCCACAGTCTTCATGAAGCAGTTCTGCGTCTGCCACTCCCATCTGCCACTCCTCCCGCCTCTCTGTGCCACAGGGAGCCCTGGCAGCGGGCACCTGTACCCTCCTGCTTCCCGGGCTCTGTGCTAGGCCTGCTGGTGGCCACCGGCCTCAAAGCACCGGGAGCCCCGGCCTCTGTACGGAGCTGCGGGGCCAGGTCCATGGAGGGTTTTTTTCCTTAAAGAAAGTTGGAACATCTCAAAGACACCCTTATCGCGACTAATGTCCCAACAGGCGCAGTTTGGGTACACAGGGGGCCGTTGGAGGTGCCTGTGTGATTCAGGGGAGGCCAGGGCAATCCATTCACTCGGGGACCAGTCTGAAGGGTCAGAGGTCTGAACAGGCTCAGGAGCAGCTGGAGGGCAAGCAGGCAGACTCGGCACCTGGAACCCAGTGCTGGGTCCCAGGCAGGGGTGCAGGATGGACCACCAGGGTGAGTGCAGCCAGTCAGGGCAGTGCTGCCAGGGCGCTGAGCAGAAGACGGGAAACAACAGGAGGTGAGTGCAGCGCCCTGTGTGTGCTCAGTGCTTGGCACAGGATCCTCGGTCCATGCTAATGCCCTCAGGGCTCAGCGTTGTTTTTGATAGATCCTCCTTTCCCCCAACTGGTGGGCGGAGTATGATGTAACCTGCAGCCCAGAAATACCTGAGTGACTAACCAGGTACCTTATACGGACTATACATTGGACCACCAATCCACACCTGCCAAATACCCTAAGCCCTTGTCCTATATGGACAACGCAGTAAGCCACCAATCAGTGTGCGCCGAGTACACTAAGCCCCCCGCCCCTTCCCCTTCCGCCCCTCAAAAGGCATGCTCACCCCTGCACGTGCTGCTGTCCTCTCCTTGCGAGACAGCCTGGCAAGTCCTAATCCCCTAATAAAGCCTGTAGTCCTGGTTACGGCCTCTGTCTGATCTTTCAGTTTTCATCCATGTACCCTGGTCTCTGGGCACAGCACACAGGGTCAAACTCAGGCCCACCTATGATGCCAGGCTCCTCCGCCCACTGCCTCGCTGATAGGGTTACCAGGAAGGTGGCCACAGCCTCCCCGGGCGAGGGAGCAGAGGAAATGAAATTGAAGAGAATTCCAAGTTGAAAATGTGGTGAGTTGAACAAATGTTGATTTTGGCTCCCTCCACAAAAACCAGGAATAAAGAAATTTTTAAAAAAATGTATTTAAGGTGAAATCCATAAAGACAAAGAACAGGAAAGGAGACAAGAGCAGCCAAGGGATTCCCGCGAAGCTTTAGGGGGTGGGAAGCAGGACAGGGCAGAGCAGCGAGGGCGGAACCCAAGGTCCGGCAAGGCCAGGGAGACACCCCCAGGATGCCAGCTGCAGGCTCACAGGCTGGGCAGCCCAGGTGCGGCTGAAGGCAGCTGATGGGTGCGGCCGGAACCAGGGAAATGGGTTGAAAGTCTTTATCCAAAACAGATTCTCCAGGCTGGGGTTTCCTCTTGGAGAAACTGAGTGTGGCTTTGTGAAGGGGGTTGTGTGCAATCTGCTGCCTGGATGGGAGACGCAGACCCCCTCCCTCCACCCAGCACCCAGGTGCCTGAGGGCAGCCACGCAGGAGGGTGGGGTTCTCACAGGGAAAACTCAACAGCTGAGAGGAAAGACCTTGGGCACTGACACCTGGGCATCACCTCACGGGTTCAGACACGGCCTCCCCTTCCCCCTCCCAGCTTCCAAGGGCCAGCAGACAGTAAGGAAAGGTGCTAAGGGGTGGGGAACCTTTTTCCTGCCAAGGGCCATTGGGATAATTATAACATCATTCTCAGGCCACACAAAATTATCATCTTAAAAATTTGCCCGATATATTTGGTCAGGCATTGAATTAACTCACCCCTAATGCCTTGGCAGGGCCAGACCTAATGATTTCGCAGGCCTTATACGGCCCCAGGGCCAGACGGTCCCCACCCCTGCAGGGAACGACCAAGATAAATCATAAAGGGAATTTGGAGTAACAGAGTGTGTTTTTTATAACCGGAGAACTCCTGCAAAAAAAAAGCAAATGTGGGCAACTTACTGTACATTTAGAAGATATAACTATATAAAATAAATCATTGGAAAAGGATCAAATATAGATAGGCCACCTTAGCACTTGGGACTGAGCTGTCTGGCGGGCTGAAGTGATGAATACGCACAGGCCAGGGAGGCGGCCAAAGAGCCACTGAAATCCTGCTCTTTATGCTGAAGACTCCACCCACCCCCTCCCTGACTGTCTCAGCGAGAGCAGGGAAGACAGAGAGCTGCCCCAGGAGGTTGTGTGCCCGGGACCCCCCCCCCACCCCACCCCCAGCCAGTATCCCCTAACCTTTGTGGTCCTGGTTGGCTCTTTTCTTGCCAATTATATCCATGGGCACAGCTTTCTCCCTTGCTGACTCAGAGTTTCCGGGAGCTAAGTTCTTCAGGGAGCAGAATTCCTCGCGCTCTAAAGCTACAAAGCCAGATACCTTGTCCAACGAATGAATGATGACTAGACAGAGTGTCCCCTATCCTTTGCTTTGCCCAGCCTGCGATGCAGGGCGCCCGTTCCCCTGTAAAGCATCACCGAAAGGAATGTCCTTCTAGGCCAGTGGTGCTCAACCTTCCTCATGCCGCAACCCTTTAATACAGCTCCTCATGTTGTGGTGACCCCCAACCATAAAATTATTTTCGTTGCTACTTCATAACTGTAATTTTGCTACTGTTATGAATCGTCATGTAAATATCTGATAGGCAGGATGTATTTTTCATTGTTGCAAACTGAACATAATTAAAGCATAGTGATGAATCACAAAAACAATATGTAATTATATATGTGTTTTCCGATGGTCTTAGGCGACCCCCATGAAAGGGTCGTTCGACCCCCAAAGGGGTCGTGACCTACAGGTTGAGAACCGCTATCCTAGGCAGTGTCAACTGGTGTGCTCAAGGTCAAGGTACAGGTGGCACGTGGCATCCTGTAGTTTTCCTGCTGCCCTGGCACCCCAGGGGTGACGGCAGAGCCACAGAGCACCCTATGAGCACCCTCTGCCCGTCTGGCATGGGGAGGGTACACACAGGGGCCCTGTACTGGGCCAGGCCGTGGCAAAGTGAGCAGAGGAGGCCCTTTTCATTCAGGGGGTTCTGTTCGCTGGAAAGTTCCCCAGACAGCCTTGCCAGGACCCACACACACACCCATGGAGGCCTGGGCTAAGGACAAGGCTGACTCCTGGTCATGCTTCCACTCTGAAGACCTTGGGGTGCCACCTTGCCACAGAGTCCGGGTGCTGTTCTTCCCCGGGGCACATGGGACCTGTGGAGGAGCCCCCTCCCCCTCCCTCGTCCAGGCCCAGCCTCACTGGAACCCTGCAGGGTGAACAGCACTCTGTCCAAGCCAGGACAGCTGAGCAGAGAAGGAAGGATGGTCAGTGGCCGGCTCTTCACACTCCTCTGCTGGGGAGCTGGTCTGGGGTGGGGCCCTGGCAGGGCGGAGACCCAGAGGGTCATGCTGGGAGGTGGGAAAGCTGGAGGGCAGGGCCCGGGGGACCCCAGTTCTACATCGCAGCCCTCCCTTCCTCCCTTTCTCACATCAGTGCCTCTCACACTTTGTTCTACATTCTCAGTTGCTCACACATGTCCCCATAGCATCAGAAGTCCAGACAAATACGTTCCCATGTCCCCAGCTGGTGACCCTCTGTGCTCATTGAATACTCAGGGGACGAGGGGGGAGGGAGGTGGCAGGCAGCGAATTCCCCTCGTGCAGGCACCTGGCAAGGACTTTGGCCCAGGCTCACGTATTTATAAGGGTCAACTTCTCGACTCGGGCACGCAAACCCCAGCTCTGGAAATTGCCAGCTTCTGCAATGACAAGGCGCAGTGCCCTGGGGCCAGTCCCGTGACCTTGAAGTTGGTGCCTTTTCAGCCACATTGACTGATGAGACCGGCCCTGCATCTCACCACCTGGCTCAGAGGCCTGACGCTGCGGCCCAGTTCTCAGGACCCATGGTCCCCAGAGGATGGACCACGAACCCCAGGCCCTCCCCGAACATCTAAAATGTGGGTTCCAAAGAGGGGTCTCCCTAGCCTCTCAGCCGACGCCCCCACTCTCTCCCGGCCCCCGCTGTGGCTTTGGGTGCCAGGTAATGAGGATCTCACTCCAGGGAGGAAAACCGCTTTAGAATAAGGGCCCCAACTTCAAGGTGACGGTCTCAGGCAGCTTGGGGGAGTAGGAAAAACACTGAACCAGGAATCAGAAAATCTAGGTTGGGAAGGGCTTTGCCACTTCCTAGCAGGGTGCTGCTGGGGCGGTTACACAGCATCTCTGAGCCTCGGCTTCCTTTCTGAGCAAGGACAAATTAGACTAGTTAGTCCGGCTGTTCAGCTGAAGGAAGGCAGGTCAGGTGAGTCGGTTTAGGAAAGACAGTAGTCCAAAAAGCGGGAGAAAAATGAAGACATCTTTTTAACATTCTGAAGGGAAATGATATCTGATTTAGAATTCTATACCCGGCCAAACTGTCAATCAAGTAGAAGAGATAGATTCAGGAATGCAAAGTCTCAGAAAAGAAGTTACCTTGCGCCCTAACTGGTTTGGCTCAGTGGATGGAGCGTTGGCCTGGGAACTGAAGGGTCCCAGGTTCGATTCCAGCCAAGGACATGTACCTTGGTTGCGGGCACATCCCTAGAAAGAGCTGTGCAGGAGGCAGCTGGTCGATGTTTCTCTCTCATCGATGTTTCTCTCTCATCAATGTTTCTAATTCTCTATCCCTCTCCCTTCCTCTCTGTAAAAAATCAATAAAATATATTTTTTAAAAAGTTACCTTGCATGCTCTCCTTCCCAAGAAACAACTGTAGGATGTGTTCCTTCAAAAGCAGAGAGTAAACCAAGAAAGAAACACACGGGAGACACATGGAAGGGGACACAGAAGAGAGATGAAGGGAAACAGAGGCCAGGCAGCTGGCTGGGCCCCAGCAGGGAGGGCCACCTCTCCAGACAAGGGGAGTAGAAGGTGCCAGGAGCAATGCCTCCAAGACAGGAAGTGAATGGGACACCTGACCAACCTGGAAATCTTGAGAGGAGACAGAAACTATCAGAAATTTTTCATTCAGGTTGGTGATGAGAGCAAAGGAAACTAAGAAAATAAACCCAAGAAAACAAATGACTCCAGGAGAAACAAAAAGTTGTGCGGGACAGAAAAAGTAGTCCGGTTTACTGCATGGACCAGCTCTGAGTAGAAATTTGTAGACAAAATCATGTTAAACCTAAATGTTTATCCAACAAAAATGATGCTATAACTCCTTTGGGAGGATGGCAAATGGGGAGGGTGCACATGTGTGGAGGGATCAGGGAGGAAAAAGAGCTAAGTTCCCATCTTCAGTGATAGTCTCTAAAACAGAAGCATCTAGAAGTATTACCACAAGTGTGGCATTTAGGGATAGGTGGTAAAACCAAGGGAAAAAATAGCCCACAGAGATGAAAGTGGTAGCCCTGGAGATTGTGAGAGGGGGCAAGAGGAGGCCTGACTGTTTTCCTATCAAACTGGTAAGATTAGAACAATGTGATGCTTTGGATATATGCATAATTTACTAAAACAAAAACTAAAGGTAAAAGCGAAGGAATGAGCAAATACAGGGTGGGTAACAGTGGGTTTACAGTTTGTAGTACATGAAACAGAGAGTTTATTCTTGTGTTATTATGTCTTAATTATTGTATCATTTATTTGTGTTCCAACTGCAAACCTACGTTTGCCCACCCCTGCAATGCAAGCCACCGCGTGAGAAATCTCAACCACTAGATGGTGCTGTTGGCTACTAGTGGAAATGGGGCCAGGGAAGGGCCTTTGCTTGCCCATTGGTACTTCTAGGGAGTTTCCTACAAAACAGAATAAAGTGAGAGTTTTATCAATAAAGTTAGGGAGGGATGACAGCGTTTATGTTCTTATTTTCAAATATCCCTCTTCATGGAGTGGGAAGAAAAAAATCATGTGCCCCGAGAGGTGCTCTCATTGAAAGCTCAACTCTTGGAGACAAATGCAGTCTTCTAGCCGCGCAGTGTCCCGCCTGCTAGAAACACAGGTGTGGATCCAGTAAATTCCACCGAGCAGCCAGCTGTGGAATTTATGAAATGTCTCTCCCAGCAGAGGGTGAGAAAGGTGTGCCCACAGCTCCGCCGACCACACACCCAGAAGAGACAAGTGAAACAGAGCCAAGCTGTGGAATTTATGAAATGTCTCTCCCAGGCACCCGGGCCTGGAGTCACGCATAGAGGAATTCAGGAATGGGAAGTTTGCTTTAGAAGAGCTGAAGCTATTGGTGCTAATGACAGAAATCAATGAAATTAAGTAAAAAATGGTTTGGGGACCGGCCGGGTGTGGCTCAGTGGTTGAGTGTCGACCTAGGAACCAGGAGGTCATGGTTCCATTCCTGGTCAGGGCACATGCCTCGGCTATGGGCTGGATCCCCAGTGTGGGGTGTGCTGGAGGCAGCCGATCAATGATTCTCTCTCATCATGGATGTTTCTGTCTCTGTCTCTCTCTCCCTCTCCCATCCCCTCTGAAATCAATAAAAAAAAAGTTTAAGAAAAAGAAAAGTGGCTTGGGGATCCTCACCTGATGGGTGGGATGCTTATCTATCCGGAAGCAGAGGAAGATGCGGGTATAACACATCCCGCAACACTGATGACCTCTGGGTAACCTGACCAGCGTTTTCCTTCTTTTTCCTTGGCTCTGTTTCACTTGTCTCTTCTGGGTGTGTGGTCGGTGGAACTGTGGGCACACCTTTCTCACCCTCTGCTGTGCTGGGAACGTCTTCGTTAGACAAATACCGCTATGTAAATATTGATAAACGAGTCTGGTACACTGGCTGGAAGGCCAAGATCGAGGTGTCAGCCGGTTTCGTTTCTCCTGAGACTGCTCTCCTTGGCCACCTCCCACCGTGTCCCCACAGGGTCCTGCCTCTGTGTGCACGCATCCCAGTGTCTATCTGTGTGTCCAATTTATTCTTCTTAAAAAGAAAAAAAACATGAATTAAATTGGAGTAGGGCCTATCATCATAGCTTTATTTTAACGTAACCACCTCTTCGAAGGCCCTGTCTCTAAATACAGCCATATTCCCAGGTCCAAGGTGTACAGGCTCCAACATCTGAATCTGAGGATTGGCTGGGGGTGGGGGTGGAGACACACGGTTCAGCCTACAACAGTGAGACATGTAACCGGCCCCTAACAAAACTGGACTCTGAAATTCGACAGGAAGAACTGCGCCAATGAGGGGACTCTTCGCTTGTGTGAGCCTCAGTTTTCTCATCTGAGAAATGGGAATAATACTCCCACCCTCACCGGGTTGTTGGGAAGACGAAAAGCTTTTACAGTGGGGCCTTGACTTACGAGTGTCTCAACTAACGAGTTTTTTGAGATACCAGCTGTCTCTCCGCGGATTTTTTGCATTGAGTTGATAGAGTAATTTGAGTTAACGAGCTCCTTAACGAGCTCGGTCTCCGAACGAATTAATCTTGTAAGTCAAGGCTCCACTGTACTTCTGTGGAGCACTTTGCAGAGCTCAGCACACAGTAGGCACTCAGCTAATCAGAGCTACTTACCATCCCCTCCCTACACTTCACCTGCCCTTGCTCCCAGCGCCGATCTCTTGGCCTCTCCAGGCGTTTTCTCACACACCAACCCTCATACTCAAATCCTACTCCGATGTCCTGGCTCGCTCCAGATGCCCCTTCTCTCTGCAGTCAGCACCAGCCCCCAGCTCCCACTCACCCAGCTTTGCCGGCGTTATTATCTGTCCTCCATCACCAGGCCATCCAATTACCACCTATGAATTAAAATCCCAGGTTGTCAATGTGTCGGCTAAGTTTGCCTGCACCTGGGCTGACCCTCCCAATTAGGATGCAAGGCATTTTAGATCAAAGCACAACCGTACACTTTTTAGTTTTTCCCACATCACCCATCAAAGCATCTCAAATATAGCAGCCTCCATGAATCAATTAAAAGTTTGTGGATGTAAAAATACTTATAAATGGTCAACAGTCACTGATTGTGTGTGTGTGTGTGGTTTTTAGCATAAAGAAATCATGAGAGAGAGAAACACTGAATTCAGGTAACTCACTGACTTTCTCTGGAGGGAAGAGGAGGTGATGGGGCGGAGTCAACAGTGTTGGCAATGTCGTGCTGTGTTTTTTAAGCTGAGTGATAATCGCACGATTATTGGTTATGCTCTTCTCACACCTTTTCGTGCCCTTAAGTATTGCAAGTGCATATTTATTAATTGGCTCACATCTGCTGTTTGTACCTGGACTTATTAACACGCACAAGCACTGGGTGAGGGATTCTCCTGACAGGCGAGAAAATACTGAAAGCATTTGTCTTAAAAGAGTTTTCGTGCGGACTTGGAGTATAACTCAGCAAACCCTTTCAATTAATCTTCTATCTGGCTGGGAAGATGTATGAGACATTACAAGCCTCACAAATGCAAATGGATTTCTATAAATAGGAGAAAAACAATTTCCTGTGTGTCCTTGTACAGAGAAAACTTAATTGGGAACTAATCTCTTGCTTGATAAAGGAAGAAGGTAGGAGAAGCAGATGGTGGACAGAGCAGGGCTCTGTGCTCTCGTTGACCTGAGAACCCACACATTCTCCGTTGCCTTCCCCACTGCCTCGTCAATTCTCAGACAATGGAGGACCAGTAGCATCCTCCAACCCCCAGTAGTTCTTCATCTCGTCCCCTACCCTCAAAGGTCACCTGTGCTCTTCGGGAAAGTTAGGCTCATCTACTTTTGCAAAAGCCAGTCAGGACTTGAACCCCCATAGCTCTCATTTTTCAGGTCTAGACCAAGAACTGGACCCAGGCGTCCCGTCTCCTCCTGGTTCAAGTTCCCATCACTATGAGAATGACATTTACGTACAGTACCACCCTCCATTGTGCCTCAAAGCCAGCTCCTACCCACCCTGCCCCCCAAATCAGGGCAGAAGAAATTCCAAGATCTTTATGCTAAATCCAAAGTCACTGTCGCCCCAGGGAAGAGCACCTCATAGGTTCAGAAATGTGAGGAGTAGTATGTGTCTCACCGACCACAGAGCTGCACAGCCACAGCCTCTCCTGAGAACTGGGAAATTAAGAAACGAAGAACCTTGTCAGAGTGTTAAAGCAGCAGATCAACATGTAACAGACGAGCAGGAAAACAGGCTACATCCCCTGAGGGGACTAATAGACATCCTGGCTAGTCAGAACCCATGGCAGCCACGCTGAGTAATCCCTCCAGCCCTCTACAGAGAGAGGGAGGGGGGTCGAGGAGGCAAACCCTGACAAGGCCTCGCCCTTGATCCGGGGAGGGTGCCTGGGCAGGGGGCTGTGTACACGCTGGTACCGACCTAAGGAGTCTCCAAATCCATAGAGATTTTTTGTGAGCTTATTTGAGCCAAACTGACAACATTTGCTGGGAAACAAAATCTCAACGGTTTGGAAATATGCTCCGGAGAATGGCAGTTTTACAGCTTCTTTTATACGTTAGAATCAAAGGAGAGGATGTAGGGGGGGGTTACATGGTATCCATGGGTGGTAGACGAAGGGGGAGGGCGGAAGCAAAGCTGGGCTTACAGCTTCTTTTATACGTTAGAATCAAAGGAGGGGATGTAGGGGGGGTTACATGGTATCCATGGGTGGCAAACGAAGGGGGAGGGCGGAAGCAAAGCTGGGAATCAGATAAAAAGGCAAATGGAGAGCCCATCCTTCTTTTACACCTGCGGGGTGAGGGGCAGTTAATGGTTAACACTGACAGCAGGTGGAGATGGCATTCGGGGAACGAGAGAGCAGTGAGGGCTCTGTGGTCTCTGCTCAGGTGCCAGGGCTTGTGCCGGGGAGGGAGGGGTTGGGTGGGTCTGGAAAGGGGGATTTCTCTGAGATTCAGAGGTCTGGTACCTTAATATATATTTTTTTTATTGATTTTTTTACAGAGAGGAAGGAAGAGAAATAGTTAGAAATATCGATGAGGGAGAAACATGGATCAGCTGCCTCCTGCACACCCCCTACTGGGGATGTGCCCACAACCAAGGTACATGCCCTTGACTGGAATAGAACCTGGGATCCTTCAGTCCACAGGCTGACGCTCTATCCACTGAGCCAAACCAGCTAGGGCCAGAGGTCTGGTACCTTAGATGCGCTGGGCAATCACCGCTCCCTTCCTGTAAAGACTGATCCTTGTCAAGGAAGCCACGGGCCCAGGACTGGACTACCCACCATGACCTGCACCTAGTTGGGAATCTTTATGTTCGGACCGTCCTGTGTGGTTGCTTTCCGTCTCTGAGTGTGCAGGTCTCCTGAGCTGCTCAGGTGTTCTATGGGGGCGAAAAAGGGGGACCCTGAGGTGGCGCCGTGAGATTAGCCTCCCTGTAGCTGTAGGCTGCTGTGCTTACAGGCTTGGTGCACCCGTCCCAGTGACCAGCGTCTGTCCCCTTGTAACTTCATCCGCCTTTTCTTGTTGTTGACAGTGTTCACTTGATAAATATTCATGGGGCACCTGTGCCTGGTGCAGGGACACAGCAGAGAAAGAGACAGGCATAGCCCCTGCCTGGTGGAGCCTTTGATCTGGGGGACACTGGTCTCACAGGCTGCATCAGCTGTGCCTGCCCCCCCTTCCTACCTCCTCACCCAGGGGAGCCGCATTCAGGGGCGTTGAACCCAGAAAGTTGGCAACAGACAGCGCAGGGCCCTAGGGAACACCACCAGCTAGGAAGGGCCACCGAGTGCACCGGTCCTCAGAGACACCTGTCCCTTTGCAGGGTTGTGGCGCTTGCAGCCGCCAAGCACCTCGAATTCATGAAAAAATGCTTGTCTTCCTCTTTCCTGGCCGCGGGGGGAACCCGGAGGGAGGGAGTGGCCCTGCCCAGCCCGCTGAGCATTCAGCTGGGACTCTCCCTCCTCGCCGTGCGGCGCTGTGA
>NW_006299479.1:966346-969688 GCF_000327345.1 Myotis davidii | reverse complement strand
TCCCCCTCCAGCCAGCGGTGCGGGCGCCCCAGACTCCCTCCACCCGCAAGAGCGAGAGCGTCCAGGCTGTGGCTCCCCCGACATCCCCGAGGCAATTCTCCCTGCTGCTCGGTTCCAGCTAAAGAAACGCAGCTACACGTTCCAGTCTTTCTCTCCAAGCCCCGCGGAGCACCGAGCAGCCCCTCCCAGGCTCCGATCCACCATGCCTGCCCTCCCAGTCCTTCCCTCCCTCCGTCGGCTCCACCGCGCGCTCACACCGGCAACCGCGAGCGCTTACACTCATGCACACACCAAGCACCTCGAATTCATGCGCGGGCGCACACATGCACACGCGGGCGCACACACATGCACACATGGGCGCAGGGAAACTCCGCCCTGGGCGTCTGCAGGAGCAGGGGCACACCCAGTACCCCCGCGAGTGCAGCGGGTTGTGGCGTGAGCCGGGGGAGGGAGCAAAGATCCGCCCCTCGGGTTGGGTTCTCCCTCCACCTGGCAGGTCCCGAGTCATTCAGAACTGACGGTATCCCCTGGTCACGTGGGAACCTGGTCCCCATCCTCCACCCCCACCCGCTGCGGTGCGTGTGGCCCTTTAAATCGGTTATTACTCAGAAGTCCGTTCATACAGGAGGCAGAAGGGGAGGAGAACAGGGGAGAGAGAGTGGAGGGGAGGGAGGGAGAAAGGGAGGAAAGAGAGAGAGAGAGAGAGAGAGAGAGAGAGAGGAGCCTCCAGTCCCTGTCAGAGGAGGGAGTGACCCAGGCGGGGAAGGGACAGGATGGCTTGCAAGCCTCTGCCAGCAGGACCGGGCAGGGAGAGGCAGCGACCCAGGCTGTGGTGATGGCTGGGGCCGCAGAGCCCCCTCCAGGGCCCCGCCCGCCCCTGCCCCGCCTCTAGGGGACACCCCAGAAGTTAGCATCAGTGCCACTTGGAAGCTGCCACCGCAACAAGTAAGTTCTCTTCCTTTGCTCCTCCATTCCTCCCCCAGCAGCGCGGGGAGCCCGTGCCCCAAGCCACTAGCTCTGACCGGGAACCAGCCTGTGCGGGGAGCTGATGGGAACGAGGGAGGGTTTAGGGTGGGTCCCAAGTTCAGCCTTGAAGTCTGGCTGGGAGTTGGCCCTCAGAGGACTGTACGGCTGTCCACCGCTCTGTCCATCTCTGTCCTGGCCCTGGAGCAGGGGTTCCTGCCCACCCCCCAGACCCCCCTCAGGGGTGTTAGAGGCCAGGGCAGGGGGCAGGTGGGCATCACACCCCGGGAGGCCACTCTGCCTTCAGGTGGGGGTGCAGAGGGTGCAGTGGGCTGGGGTGGGGGTGAGCTCCCTCAGCCTTAGACCCTCAGCTTCATCTTGCTTGCTTTCAAGTCTGGCCAAACTGATTGCGTGGCCTTGCTGTGTGTGCCCCTTTGTGCCTGGTCACTTCCTGTGTGCATCACCATCTCTCTTTAAACATCTTTCCGATGGTGCCCCAAGGCCAGGGGTCAGGGTCCAAGTGCAGGGAGAGGGACCAGCGAGAGGGAACAGGGCAGGGCATGGCCCTTATTCCTATTTTCCCAAACCCAGGGGTCCCCTGGGCTGTGCCTCCCTTCAGACAGGCCTCTTCCCGGGGTCTATGTAGCGTGGGCTCCCCAGACTGTATCTGAGCCTCAAAGGTCCAGGGCTCACCCCCGGCGTCGGGTCAGGGAAGACCAGTCCGGCAACATCCATGGGCACGTCTGTGTTTGATTTGGGTTGGGCTGTGCCAAGTACGTTGCTCTCTTTTGATCCTTTGAATGGAACAGAAATGTTCACCCTCAGTCTCCGGGGAGGACTCCCCGCGGCTCAGGGGAGGCTGAGGAACTTTGGGATGTTCTCAACTTACAGAGAGACTCCCACCTGGGTCTCACTCCAAAACAGACCCGTTTTCACCAGGAAGCTCTGCGCCCCACGGCTCTCTGGCTCACAAAGCGCTTCCCACGTGGGAGGGGCGGGGGGAGAAGCTCATATTTATGGCACCGCGTCCCGGGCTGGACACACGCACGTGATTTGATCTGGGCCCCGTCCTGGGGTAGAGGTCAGTTATTGCATGGTCTTGATAGATGACACGGAAGCCGAGAGGGTTCTGAGCACTCCACACCCTGTCCTCCGGCTTCAAACCCAGAGCCAATCCACGGTCCAGCACGGGTCCTGGCATAAGGGTTAGAGAGGCGGTTAGAGCAGTGATGGCGAACCTATGACACACGTGTCAAAGGTGACAGGAGAACTCATTTTTTGGTTGGTTTTTCTTCGTTAAATGGTATTTAAATATATAAAATAAATATCAAAAATGTAAGTCTTTGTTTTACTATGGTTGCAAATATCAAAACATTTCTATATGTGACACGGCACCAGAGTTAAGTTAGGGTTTTTCAAAATGCTGACACGCCGAGCGCAAAAGGTTGGCCATCACTGGGTTAGAGTATGGTCCGGCCTGACACATAGAGCAGGGGCAGCTGCACGGGGACCCCAAACTCCCGCTGTGACCTGGGATGGCATCGCTGCTTAGAGGCGGGAGGCCAGGCCTGCCGTGGGCACAAGGGCGCAGGGCGTGTGCTTCTCGGTAATAATAGCAAGGAACTGTCACCTATCAGACGCTCGCTGTGAGTGACCTTAGGCGTGTGTGTTTGCCATGGGATCGTGTCTTCTTTTCCCAGCCATTGCTCTTCCCACTGCCCCTCCCTCTACCTCACCCCATCCCAAACCCCAGCATCCTGGACCCAAACTCTGAAACAGTTCCCAGGGTAGAGACGAGTAAGCTAAGGCTGGAAAAAGACGGGCATTCTTTTACCTTTGGAGGAATTAGGGGTGCGGGGCGTTACCAAGTGTTTATGACTTGTCAGCGCTGCTCATTCATTATGAGATTGATAATAACGGATTACAGCGGCCTGAATTATTAGAAGCCGCAGGGCCGCCTTGGAAGGGAGCGATCCCAGAGAGAGCTGTCCTGTCCACCCCACCCGACCCCGCACAGTGCCCGCTCCTCCCGAGCCCTGGTCTAGATTCACCAGCTCTCGGATAGAGAGGGGATCCCGTAGCCACAGGGGATCTTGTCCTCTCCAAAAGCCACTGTTCAGTGCTGCATCCTCACAGTGTGTCTCATAATTAAGTAACATAATTAAGTCTCTTAATTAACATAATTAAGCAGAGAAAGCCTGGCGCCATCCAGCTAGGGGAGGGGAGACGCCGCCTTCCCTGGCGCTGAAGTGGGGTCCCAGTGGCATCCCCAGCATGGGTGCCCCTGAGCCTGTGGGCGCATCCCCAGAGGCACAGAGCTCTGTCCGCTGTGGTCCAGCGGAGGCCTCGTGGACCCTGCCACACACCCCCTCTGCCTCG
>NW_006299479.1:963810-966312 GCF_000327345.1 Myotis davidii | reverse complement strand
GCAGAGCTCTGTCCGCTGTGGTCCAGCAGAGACCTGGGGGACCCTGCCACACACCCCCTCAGCCTCACTGCCCCACGGAGTGTGCAGCAGGCACCCTCCCGGGCCTCTGCCAGCGCCCCCTGGGCTGCTGTCGGAAGGGGCTTCTGGTCACCTGCGAGGCAGCTAACCCTTCAGAGATGAGAGAACCGAGTGTCCATTCTCCACACTTCATTTGCTCTTAAAGGGACCTGCCACTCCACACCTGTGGGCAACGTCACCAAGGGTGCACTGAGCAGGCACATACTTCAAAGCCACGTCTACATCTATATTTTGGGTTGAAATCAGTTTGTCAGCCATTGATTTGATCACCTAAAATGTGCCAGGAATCATTCAGTTTTGAAAACCTTGGAATGTGATCATTCGAGCCGGGTTATGCCTTCCGCTTAGGAGAATGTTGTCAAGAGCGTGCATCTCCTGCCCTAGCCGGTTTGGCTCAGTGGGTGGAGTATTGGCCTGTGGACTGGAAGGTCCTGAGTTCGATTCCTGGCCAAGGACACGTACCTCAGTTGCAGGCTTGAGCTCTGGCCCTGGTTGGGGCGCGTGCGAGAGACAACACATAGATGTTTCTCTCTCTCTCTCTCTCTCTCTCTGTCTCTTCCCTTCCACTTTCCCTTCCACTTGCTCTAAAACTCAATGGAAAAATATCCTGGGGTGAGGATTTAAAAAAAAAAAAAGCTTGCATTTTCTGAGCAATACTGGTGGAATATTTAGGCTGCGGGGTGGGGTGGGGGGCGGACAATGGAGAGGAGGGAGGAGCCCAGGCATCCATTCCATGGCTGGCAGGTGCCCTTTCCAGGGTCAGAGCGACAGGCAGGCCTTTGGGAGCCAGCAGTGCTTCTAAGAGGACCTGTCGTCAGATGGCTATTGAGACAGTCATCAGCCATGAAGGAATTTTTCTGTTTTTCCTGAAGACGAGATAAGAAGAACTTGAGTGCAAATGCAAAGAATTAGAGGGAGACATCTGGGAAGAAAATACCTGGATGTGTTTTCTAAGACACCCTATGACACGCGAACTCATTTTTTTGGTTGATTTTTCTTTGTTAAATGGCATGTAAATATATAAAATAAATATCAAAAATATGTCTTTGTTTTACTATGGTTGCAAGTATCAAAACATTTCTATATGTGACACGGCACCAGAGTTAAGTTAGGGTTTTTCAAAATGCTGACACGCCGAGCGCAAAAGGTTGGCCATCACTGGGTTAGAGTATGGTCCGGCCTGACACATAGAGCAGGGGCAGCTGCACGGGGACCCCAAACTCCCGCTGTGACCTGGGATGGCATCGCTGCTTAGAGGCGGGAGGCCAGGCCTGCCGTGGGCACAAGGGCGCAGGGCGTGTGCTTCTCGGTAATAATAGCAAGGAACTGTCACCTATCAGACGCTCGCTGTGAGTGACCTTAGGCGTGTGTGTTTGCCATGGGATCGTGTCTTCTTTTCCCAGCCATTGCTCTTCCCACTGCCCCTCCCTCTACCTCACCCCATCCCAAACCCCAGCATCCTGGACCCAAACTCTGAAACAGTTCCCAGGGTAGAGACGAGTAAGCTAAGGCTGGAAAAAGACGGGCATTCTTTTACCTTTGGAGGAATTAGGGGTGCGGGGCGTTACCAAGTGTTTATGACTTGTCAGCCGCTGCTCATTCATTATGAGATTGATAATAACGGATTACAGCGGCCTGAATTATTAGAAGCCGCAGGGCCGCCTTGGAAGGGAGCGATCCCAGAGAGAGCTGTCCTGTCCACCCCACCCGACCCCGCACAGTGCCCGCTCCTCCCGAGCCCTGGTCTAGATTCACCAGCTCTCGGATAGAGAGGGGATCCCGTAGCCACAGGGGATCTTGTCCTCTCCAAAAGCCACTGTTCAGTGCTGCATCCTCACAGTGTGTCTCATAATTAAGTAACATAATTAAGTCTCTTAATTAACATAATTAAGCAGAGAAAGCCTGGCGCCATCCAGCTAGGGGAGGGGAGACGCCGCCTTCCCTGGTGCTGAAGTGGGGTCCCAGTGGCATCCCCAGCATGGGTGTCAAGGGGTTATTTGTTCCTGATGCAATGCTGATTGTGGTTTGAGGTGGAGCATGTCAAGGATGAATAATCGCTGACTGGCTCATGATGTGTGATTAATATCTTTCAGATTGTTTATGTAGTGATATCTAGATTGCTTCTGAGCACAAGAGACTGTAGAGCAAAATGTTTCTTATGTACCTAACAAAACTCACACAAAGAAGGCACATTGTTCTTCTAGCTTGGCACCCTTTTCTGATATCATTTCCCTTTGCATTCTCTCCCATACCTGAAGCTGTAGCCAGAGATATGGTAATAAGTGTTGATTGGCATTTAATCAGAGTAAAACCTTTGCTTGGTAATGCCTACTACATTTTATTTTGCTAAAGTGGATGTTTGACTGGAATGAGAAATACTGTGCATTAAAGGGGTTACTCTTGTTTTCCTTTAAATATGATAAT
>NW_006299479.1:959763-963584 GCF_000327345.1 Myotis davidii | reverse complement strand
GCGACAGGCAGGCCTTTGGGAGCCAGCAGGGCTTCTAAGAGGACCCGTCATCAGATGGCTATTGAGACAGTCATCAGCCATGAAGGAATTTTTCTGTTTTTCCTGAAGACGAGATAAGAAGAACTTGAGTGCAAATGCAAAGAATTAGAGGAGACATCTGGGAAGAAAATACCTGGATGTGTTTTTCTAAGACACCTGTGCAGTGGCTTTCTCTAGAAGACCAGAGGGGACAGCTTCCCCTTCCCAGCCCCTGCTGCCCAGGACAAGGGGTGGCGTGGGGGCCCTGCCCGCCCAGCACAGCTTATCTTGTTCCTCCCACCTTGACATTCTGATAAGGGAGCTATTCTCGTCCCTGGAGCCCAGCTGGCAGCGGCCCTTGCCAACAGCCGTGTTAAGTTAAATGTCAAAACCAGACCCTCAGCACATGACCCTGGGGAATCCAACCGTGTGCCAACGTGGGTTCCATTATCATTCCAGACCCGAGGGGGCCAGGAGCAAAGGCCGTGGCAGGTGGCAACAGCACCTCCTAGTCACCAAGAGTCAACCCATCTGGTGGCCAGAGGCTGGAATGGGGGTGGCAAGGGACATGGACGGGGAGGGACAGGCGCTATCATGACAAGCGCCCAGTCTTTCACGCTCATCTGCTATGACCCACTTGTCAGGGCCACTTCTCTGCATCTTGTCTTATCATCTTCCTAACAGGGCCTTTTACGGAGCAAATGTTTTTCATTTTGATGAGGCCCAAATTTATCAGTTTTTTCTTTTACGGGTCAGGTTTTCAGCCTAAGAACTCTTTGCCTGCTGTCGATCTCATAGAGTTTCTCCCATATTTTTCCCTAGAAGTTTCATTGTTGTATTTCTTACATTTAAGTCCATGATCCACTCTGAGTTAACTTTTATATAAAGGCTGAGGTGTAAAGGGTCAAGGTTCACTTTTTTTGCCCATCCTCTGGTACCATGTGTTGAAAAGACTATCTTTCTTCCACTGAATTCCCTTTGCACTTTTGTCAAAAATCAATTGAGCATATCTGTGAAGGTCTATTTCTGGGTTCTCTGTTCTGTTTCATGGATCTGTAGATCTGTCCCTTTGCCAATACCATAGAGTCTTTATCACTGTAGCTATAGAGTGCTTTAAAATCGAGTAGACTGCTTTCATCCATGTATTCTTTTTCAAAATTGTTTTACCTATTCTAGTGCCTTTGACTTTCATATAGATTTTAGAATAATCTTATCTATAGCTACAAAAACAAGCTCAAGTGAATTTTTTATTGGAATTACATTAAATCTATATATCAATTTCGGGAGAATTAACATCTTTACTGGCTTGTGTCTTCCCATCTAGAAACACAGTTTGTTTCTCCATTTAGTCAGATACTTTGATTTCTTTCATCAGCATGTATGGTTTACAGCAGTTCTTTTTGATCTGCCATGATGAACTGTGTGCCCTTTGCATATCACTTAGTTTCTCAGGCCTTCATTTTACTTTCTGTAAGATGGGTATAATACTACTACTACTGTGAAATGGCCTGGAAAAGGTCCAATAAGACAGCAAATGAGAAGTGGCTGGCTCTAAGTGTTCAATGACTTATTTCCCTTTGACTGATTCTCTTACCTATTCATTCTTTTCTTCTTCCCAACTCTCATTCTGATGCCCACATTCACTTTCCCTTCTCTTCACTGTCTTTTCTTTTCATTGTTTTCTTAACCTTCTTTCATTCTCAAACCCTTATTCTAATTCTCTTCACTCTGTTCTTCTCTTATCTCACTGGCTTTTCCTGTTTCATTCATTCTCCCAGGATATTTGTCTCATTCACTGTGTATTGAGTCATTTGGGGGCATTCTTTTTTCCTTATTTTTCTCAAACTCGGAGTTTGACCTCATGGCTGGTCACCCTGGGTTCAAATCCAGATAAACAACACAAGCAGTTTACTCACCATATCTTGTGCCTTAGTTACTTCATCTATGAAATGAGAAGAACCTATCTCATACCTTTTCTAAAATGATGAAATGACTTAATGCATGAAAAGCATTGAAAATGCAGTCTGGTATATGGTAACCCCCGGAGACTTCAGCTATCATGATTAGAATCTTACCCATGATGCCCCACGTCTCTGGTCCTTTCTCACTGGCTCACTGACCTTCTACCACCTCCCATCTTTTTTACTTGCGTATAAGCATATTCATGTTCACACCCTCTTGCTTTCTCCATCCTGTCTTCTCCGCACTACTCCCATCTCTAATTCCCTAATTGTCATTGATAAATTGGCACCAGCCCAGGAAATGTGTCCCTTGGGCTGTAGAGAGGAAACAAGTGGTTTTTCATTTTGATTTAATTATTCATCTCCTTTATTATTTAACACAGAATACATACTCACAGCACAGGGTTACAATGAAGAGAATGTAGCATCACTGTACAGCTCACTTCCAAAGACATAACAGGCTTAAAAGGAAAAGTACTGGATAAACAGGTACAAACCTGGGGGGGAAATGGAAAATAAATTAGATTTCCATGCTCTTTTATTCATCATTTTTTTACACATCTCCAAAGCTAAGGCTCTCAACTGCCATGGCTAAGTGTTAAGTTGAGTAGGTATAATGCCCACGAGTGGCCCACAGCAGCCTGTCAGGGAGGGAAATGAAATATTCCACCTACAGCAAATGTGCGCCAGACAGTCGAGAGCTTTAGCCACAAGTGCAGTGGCTCAGTAATTAGCTACACATGAATATAGCTATGATTCCATGTAATAGTAATACTGGTGTTATTTCATGCCTCATACCTGCTCTTCCATAGGTGCGTTGGCTCAATAATTAGTTACACATGAAATTAGCTTCAAAGGCACTCACATGTGACTAAGCCTTTCACTTCCACACTCCATACCTTGCATTAGGCCTAATTTTGGCCTTTTAGAAATTGCTGAATATATTGGGACTCATCTAGACATACTCCAATGCACCTTTTAAATGGCGTCAAAATGATCATTTTGTCTCTGTCTTCTTTTCTCCAAAGGTTTGAGTTCCTCAGGCAAAGGCTGGATCCGTCTGCTCCCATTTCAGACAGGATTTCTGTCTTCCTTTAAAAGCCCTGCCTCGAAACACCATTTAATCCTCCTCTCTTTTTCCTTTTTATCTTTCCCGTGAACTCTCAGTACTTTTGTTTCTTTAATGACAAAGCAAGCAGGGGCTTAGCCCACAGCACTTCTAACAGCGCACACACGTGTCTCTCCAGACACCAAAGACAATGCACACGGTGATTGCTTCCTTAGAATGTGGTGGAGGATCCTCCGAGGATGCAATTTAATGAGCTCCCAATTATCTGCCCCTTCTCCGGGCTGCCTGAGGCTCTGAAGGCCCCCGGCTCACTTTCTGGAGCCCTTGGTGGCACTGACCGGCCCCCTTGACTGTGCAGTTGAAAGCCAGGACCCCCTGCTGGACCTCTTGTTAAATCTCTCAGTGTCTGCCTTACGTAAGACTGCACACATTCAGTGTGTCCGTGTCCAGAATGTCATCATCTTGGGAGCTGGCCAGCACCTGTGTGCCCTGGACCAGCCACATGATCCAACTGAAAGATGGGACTGATCGTATAGGATTCTCATGAGCCAACCCGTGAGCTCTGAGAGGACCCACAGAGATGCAAACGACCATGATGAGTCCATGTAATAGTAACACTGGAATTATTTCATGCCTCATACCTGCTCTTACCCTGTAACAATTCAGGTAAGGGGCTAAGTGCATTCTACTGGTATGTGGTAGGGTAGGCTCTTCCTGATCAAAAGGCAGCTGTTTCATTGACTTTATGATTCCTGTGGACATTCCATTTCATG
>NW_006299479.1:945435-955173 GCF_000327345.1 Myotis davidii | reverse complement strand
ATGCCTAATTTTTGCCTTTTAGAAATTGCTGAATACATTGGGACTCATTTAGACATACTCCAATGCACCTTTTAAACGGCGTCAAAACGATCATTTTGTCTCTATCTTCTTTTCTCCAAAGGTTTGAGTTCCTCAGGCAAAGGCTGGATCCGTCTGCTCCCATTTCAGACAGGATTTCTGTCTTCCTTTAAAAGCCCTGCCTCGAAACACCATTTAATCCTCCTCTCTTTTTCCTTTTTATCTTTCCCGTGAACTCTCAGTACTTTTGTTTCTTTAATGACAAAGCAAGCAGCGGCTTAGCCCACAGCACTTCTAACAGCGCACACACGTGTCTCTCCAGACACCAAAGACAATGCACACGGTGATTGCTTCCTCAGAATGTGGTGGAGGATCCTCCGAGGATGCAATTTAATGAGCTCCCCATTATCTGCCCCTTCTCTGGGCTGCCTGAGGCTCACTTTCTGGAGCCCTTGGTGGCACCGACCGGCCCCCTTGACTGTCCAGTTGAAAGCCAGGACCCCCTGCTGGACCTCTTGTTAACTCTCAGTGTGTCTGCCTTACGTAAGACTGCGCACATTCAGTGTGTCCGTGTCCAGAATGTCATCATCTTGGGAGCTGGCCAGCACCTGTGTGCCCTGGACCAGCCACATGATCCAACTGAAAGATGGGACTGATCGTATAGGAGTGGGGTTCAGGGCCAGGAGAGGCAGGGTTACATTTCAGGACCACGGTCTGGCTGTTTCATGCTCTGGACTTTGATGGGCATCTGGGCGCTGCAGCAGCCAGGCCCGTGTTGTTCACAAGCCACGTGACCTGGGCCAGTCCCTGCCTCCGCCGCATCTCGGTCTCCTTGTCTGTACAGTGCGCACGTGTGTTCACTCCACAGGGAAGCTGAGATGAATATGTGAATTAGCACAGGGAAGACAGCCAGAGCGGAGCCGCACACACAGAAATGTCACTTCTGGCGACACTGTGCAAAGAAACCCCGTGAGCCCAGCCCGCTGCAGGACATGCACGGAACATATGTTCAAACCAAAAGCAGACGGAGTGCAAGGGGCATAGGCAAAGTGGCGCCGATGGGACACATGGTCCCTATGAGATTGTGACCTAAGTCCTGCACCCCGATCCTCACCCTGACTTCACTGAGGACCAGGTTCAAGGGCTGCCCTTGGAGGACAGAGGCGGCCCCAGGACGGAGGCCTGAGGAGGGAAGGCCTGTGAGACTCCAGAGAAGGTCCTTTTCAGGGTTAGAGCCCTGGTCCCCGGGACTTTGTCACCTGCCTTACCCAGCAGCCTCTTGCAGCAGCCTCAGCAGCTCAGCGTGAGGACATGGTGATCAGGGGCATCCTGGAGAAGTGTCCCATCTGACAGTCTGTTCACCCATGTTGTCCCTGCTCCAGGTCCCACCGAAAGCCCCTTGCCCTGCTCCTTGCCCACCCCCTCACACAGCCAGGAGACCCTCCTGCCATCCGGAGAGGGGCTGCCCAAGCCACCAGGGCCAGGGCAGACCTCCACCGAACCCCCTTCCCGGGCGCTCAGCTTGGAGCAGAGCTGACAGGAGGGTACATTCCCGAGCTATAGGGTGCGGCTGCAGTGTTTTGGCCAGGTTCAAGCCTCGGACTAATGAAAGGACAGGGTCCTCTCATTGCCACGTGCAAGTCCCAGCTGGAAGGCAGGGCCTTCCTAGCACAATTATAGGCAACGGCTGTGGTTGTAAGCTTGAACCTATGGTCCAAACAGGTAGCCCCACGTGCCTTGTGCTAGAGTTCGGGTGCATGTAGTTGAGTGAGGTTGGAACACACGAGTGTTGTAAACAATGTGATCATGCCTCTACTTTGCCTCGTGGCATCTGCTATAAAATAAAGACACGGTTTGTGGGCGCTGGCGCTGTCTCCTCATCAGGAAGGCAGAGTCCCACTGAGACCCAGCTATTATTCTCTTGTCTGTCTTTTCTCAATCCTTTCACCCCCCCACTCAGGATCACCTTTGGCCGTAACAAGTGGTGTCTGAACAGGCCTGAGTTCGGGGGAATTTAAAAAAGTGGTCAGGTGAAAGGAGGCTCCAAGGCGCGCACAGAGAGTAAGCTTAAAAAACAAAAGTAAGAAAATAAGTTAAGCTTAAAAAGCAAACGTAAGAAGGCCGAAACACTGTAGCCGCGCCCCACACCAAGCTCTCGTGAACCCCTGACGGCCAGAAGCATCCTGGACATAAACCCAGCCCACGTGGTCTCCCTCCACCCCTCACACAGCCCACAGCCCTGTCTCCCCAGAATGCCCTCGTCGCTGGCACTCAGCATCCATTACATCTGAGCCAGAAAAGGCCCTGGAAGTGGCCTGGCCCCCCCCTCCTGTAGAGAGGGGCCCCCTCCACCTTCTCTGAGGTATTTATAGCCAGCAATCTGTCGGCACTGATACCACCTCCACCAGCAGTGGCCCAGAGGCCCAGTTGCTTACCTCAGACCGCCCTCAGCAGCGAGTCTGAACGGGGTGCAACTGGAGACGATGCTCTGAGGTCATGGCAGCCACCTGCACGATGGAGGGACGAAGGGAGAGGGGACAAGGCTATGGACGCAGAGACAGGCTGGCTAGGACCTGGGAACCAGGATGGTGGGGACCAGGGAGCAGCCCATGGCCCCCCTCTCTGCTATGGTGTGTGAGTCCCCGATTGGCCTCCTGGCTTCCTTTGTACTGAGAACTGACGGGCTGTTTGTGGCAGACTCATTAGTGCCAACGGAAAGCTGGTAGAGAATGTATCGGCGTCGCCACCACTCAACACCACGCTCGGCCAAACTCAAAGTGCAGCCCGGCGTGTGCCTGTGAGGAAAGGCCCTCCCAGAGTGTAAATTGGCAGCTGACAGACTGAATCTGACTCACGGATATATTTTCTTAGGCTGGCTCGCTGTTTCAAAACTGATGAGTTCGTTGTCAATATTTTTTCCAAAAGGAATTTCATGTTTAAAAGTCATTTCTAGCTTTTCTGGAAAAAGAAAGCAGGAGATCTTGCCGCACCAGCTCCACATCCTTGCATGGCTAGAGCTTCCTTATCTAGACTTCATGTGTGTTCAGCTCACCTCAGTTCCCACCACTCCTACTGTGTGCCCCAAACCCAGAGCAAGTTTTGGGTGCATTTACCATGTGTTCATATAATTGCTTTTCCCAAAATAGAGAGAATTATACCGTTTAAAATCTCTTTCTCTATCAAGACCTCACATTTGAATAAAAGTAGGAAAAGTGTCTCATTCAATCAGCAAGCACCTGCGGCGTCTGTGTTGAAAGAAGAAGGCGATCGGGTCACTGGCCTCCCTCCTCAGCCTCTGTAGGCGGCAGAGCTCGGTACCAACCTCATGGGTCTGGTGACTACACTGCACACCCCACTCAGCTAAAACATTCACGAGTGACGATGTTCACCCCACTCCTGACAGAGGCAGACACACCTTAGATGGAGTCAACTCCAGCCACGAGTTGTTAGGAATGAAATTGGCGGCTGTCAGTTAGTGGTCTCTTCCTTGTAAGGGGCCATATTGTTAAACAGAGACACTCCTGGGAGTGAATGGGACTCTCTGATTATTCCAGGACAATAGATGTTCGCTGGGACACCTGGACACCCTGTCTCCTTGGAGCAATTAGGGACCTGGGGGCGCAAATATTGCTGTACAGTGGGGCCTTGACTTACGAGTTTAATTCGTTCCGAGACCGAGCTCATTAAGGAGCTCGCTAACTCAAATTACTCTATCAACTCAATGCAAAAAATCGGCCGAGACAGCTGGTATCTCAAAAAACTCATTAGTCGGGACACTCGTAAGTCAAGGCCCCACTGTAGTTAGAAAAATCCAGGAGCAGCTGTAAGCACTAAGAGGTGGCTGTTAGCTCTGGCTGAAAGCAGGAGGGTGGGGGAGGATTCAGCCCCAGCAAGAGGAAGGGGTGGCCCCAGCAGGAGCAAGGGGGTGGCCCCAGCAGGGAGAAGGCAATGGCCCCAGAGCTGCTGCGCAGCCTGGCCACGAGGCACAGAGCAGTAAATCATAGACTGGTTTCCTGGCACAAATCAGCACGTGTCATCCGGCTACCTCCTGGCCATGTGTGTCAGGGCCTGAGCCCAGAGGCTCGGAACCACTGACGAGCTGGTCAAACCCCAAGGGTGGAGGAGGAGCCACCTCAGAGGCAGTGGTCCTGCCATGGGAGGCTATGGAGTCAGGTCCTGCCGCTTAATAAGGGAGTGGCCTTAGGCAAGTCACTAAGTCACTGCCTTTGCGGTCTGTAAAGGAGGCCACCAGTCTGGACTTCATGTAAGTGTTAAAGGAGACAGTGCATGGATAGCACCCAGTGGAGAGGACACACTGGGTGCCCCATAAATGAGCCTCTGGGGTGATGCTGTCTGCTCCCAGGTTCTCAGGGCAGGAAGGCTCCTCTCAGCCTCCTACACCAGGCTCCCCGGCTCCTGCCCACCAGGCTCCCCGGCTCCTACCCACTAGGATCCTAGGCTCCTCCTGCCCACCCTGCCCACCCAGGCTCCTCCTTACCACACAGGCTCCTCCTGACCACCCTGGGCATGCAGAGCTTAGAGCTGCTCCCGGGTCTCTGTCACTCTGTGTTGCACTGATTGTTGCCTGTGTGTTACCAGCCATAACATGAGCTCCTCGAAGGCAGAAAATAGAGCCACAGTCCTTGGCCCAGGCTGTCTGTTAGCCTGGGGTCAGGTTCTCCCGCCTGGGTCACAGGCCCAGCTCCCAACTGATTAGGACAGGCCTGGACTGAGGACCAGGGTGGGGACTGGACTGAGGACCAGCGGCATCCACATCACCGGAAGTTTCTTGAAAAACTGCAGGTTCAGGAGTTGACATAAATGTCCAAACCTGTAGAGTTTTTACGAGTTCATTTGAGCCAGATTGATGACAATTGCCAGGAAGCAAAATCTCAGTGGATTGAAAAAATGCTCCGGAGAATGGCAGTTTTACAGCTTATTTTATATGTTAGAATAAAAGGAGGGGATGTAGGCGGGTTACATGGTATCCGTGGGTGGTAGATGAAGGGGGCGGGAGAAAGCAAAGCAGGGAATCAGCTGGGATCAGATAAAAAGGCAAATGGAGAGCCCATCCTTCTTTTACACCTGCGGGGTGAGGGGCAGTTAATGGTTAACATTGACAGCAGGTGGAGATGGCATTCGGGGAACGAGAGAGCAGTGAGGGCTCTGTGGTCTCTGCTCAGGTGCCAGGGCTTGTGCCCTGGGAGGTCTGGGAGAGGGGAGTTCTCTGAGATTCAGAGGTCTGATCCCTTAGCTGCACAGGACAACAGACGGGCTCCCTTCAGGCAAAGACTGACCCTTGTCCAGGAAGCTACAGGCCAAGGACGTGACTGCCTGCCGGGACGTGCTTTTGCTTAGGAATTTTTACATTCTGACCTTCCTGTGTGTTCTCTGAGTTGGGGAGGCCACCGTGCAGGTGCCCTGAGGTTTAGGCTTTCTGTCCACACTGGGAACCCCCGACCTACTGAATCAGAGGCTGCATTTAACAAGATGCTGTGATGGAAAGTGAGGGGAGGCTGGTGCAGCGCTGCCCCACTCCTGCCGCCCCCAGCACCCGGCACAGCGTCCACCCAGCACCCAGCACCCACCCAGCACAGCGCCCACACAGCATTCACTGACAGCAGCTCTCCAATGGGGGTTTCACTGATTGACCGACTGAATGACTCTGTGCCGCAGTTTCCAAGGGGTTTTCACACTTTCAGTCTCATTGTTGTCTGTGTCTATGGGTTATGCATATATGTTCTTTGGCTAATCTCTTCACCTTATTTCATCCAGCCGCCCCTCCCCTACCCCCCTGGACAGGCTGTTGGTCTGTTCCATGTATCCATGCCTCTGTTTCTATGTCCTTCATCGGTTGATTTTGTGATCACACCTTTAAGGTTCCCTGCTCACCTGGAGGACCTCTGAGGGCATTGGGGCAGCCTACTCACCAACCTGTTTGGAGGATTTTCATGTCTTAACAACCAGCACAGCCATGGAGATTCCTATAGAACCGCATACAAGTAGCTCCGTGTGAGATCTGAGTATATCCACTCTTCCTCCAACCTCACCCCGTATCCCACATCTCAGGAAATGCAGACTTGGACCCAGTGTAGGAGAGAACGGGGATGTCGGCACTTCCCACCTCCACGATAGGGAAACTGAGTCCGAGACAAGCTTCCCAGCCCAGAGTCCTGTTCAGGAAACCCTGCTGACGCCCAAGGGCGGCTCCTGTCAAACTCCTGACTTTCTAGAGCAGTGAAGGCGAACCTATGACACACGTGTCAGAGGAGACATGCGAACTCATTTCTTTGGTTGATTTTTCTTTGTTAAATGGCATTTAAATATATAAAATAAATATCAAAAATATAAGTATTTGTTTTACTATGATTGCAAATATCAAAAAATTTCTATATGTGACACGGCACCAGAGTTAAGTTAGGGCTTTTCAAAATGCTGACACGCCAAGCTCAAAAGGTTCGCCATCACTGATCTAGAGCATTCTTGACAGTTTCCTTCACTGGGGAGGGAAAGGTTGGAATTCTTCACACTGACGGCCATCGCAATGGACGTGACATTCGTTAGTATATCTCTTAAAACACAACTTCCTTTGACGTTGCCTCTTTTGATTCCCTTGTATTTTTATATGAAAGAGATTAGACCACTTTGTTGGACATTTTTCCCCAGAGCTTTAATCGTGTCTCGACACAGCTTCCCGCTCGGGGACACAGGAAGGACTGAAGATGAAGAGCAGGGCGGGGCTTGATGAGGTTTAACAGGATTTGCTCAAATGGGTGCCTCTCCCTGGTCCCTCGGAGCGTGGGTGTGGTACCCAGCCAGGCCAGTCACCGCCTTTCTCCCTGCTCCTCCCTCCACAGGCAGTGCCCACTGACCCTTGGGTTCAAAGGGGCAGGGCTGGAATATCAACTACGCGGGCCTGCATCTGTGCTTATCTTAGTCAGTGCTTTATCTCCAGCTCTTAGCACAGGAGATGGACTGTAGTCGTGGCTCCGCTAATGCTTGCTGAACAGGTGCATAAATTAATAGAATGGCTCTTGAACATCTCATAATGCCATGGGATATGCCAGTTATATCTCAATAAAAAGAATCTCACTGCTCCTGAATAGTCTTTTGACTCGATGGGCCACAGCCCTGGAGGCTAAGGTTTCTAAAATGGGTATTGCACTTGCTCTTTCTTTGGGTAATAGAGGCTCTAAGCCTTTCAGCTCCAAGCTTGCCCTGCAAATCGGGGTAGCGGGTGGGGTGCTATCCATTCTCCGGTGGTTAGGCCTCTTTCTTCCTCTTTAAAATGGGGTTAATGGAATATTGTATTACATGTCAATTCAAGGAGAATTGATGCATATGCATTTACATTTATATTTACATTCATATTCAGACATTCTTTCCCTGGATCCCCATAATGGCCCCCAGGTCTGGACGGGCAGAACATAGTATTCACATTCTTTGTTTTCTTTAATATTTTATTGATTTTTTACAGAGAGGAAGGGAGAGGGATAGAGAGTTAGAAACATCGATGAGAGAGAAACATCGATCCGCTGCCTCCTGCACACCTCCTACTGGGGATGTGCCCGCAACCCAGGTACATGCCGTTGACCGGAATCGAACCTGGGACCTTTCAGTCCACAGGTTGACGCTCTATCCACTGAGCCAAATCGGGGAGGGCAGTATTTGCGTTTTATAGCAGTAAACTGAGGCCGAGGCAGGTAGGGACCATGTCTTTGGATCCCAGAGCAAGTCTGACGTCATCAGGAAATGAGACCGACTACCACGGCTTCTGGGTGTTTCCTTCAAGAGCAGCTGAACAGGACTCGGATCTCACCTGGGCTGAGTGAGGAGCCACTTCCGCAGATAAGCCCAGCCCCTGGGAGAACGCACCCAGGACCGGACTGGAGGAAGCCCCCCTTTCCCATCTGCTGGACACCAGCGGCTTCCCATCTGGGCTGAGTGCCCTAGAAAACCTTTCTCTGCTCCCAGGACAGCACGAGGCCTCCTCCTCCTCCAAGAATATATGACGGTGTGTTTAAAAATAAAGAGGAAACAGTGCAGAAAATCAGCAGAAAGCTGTTTTCCCCAAAGAGCTGAGGGCAGGAGAGCAGAGCGCGCTTTCCCAGGTGCCCCGGCCACGGACTCCTCTGGGGGGCACTGCGCCTACCTGCCCAGCTTCAGAGGCTTGGGGAGCCCCAGCAGCGCTCCCCTCAGGCCTCATCTGGGTCTAGCTGCTGAGATCCCAGGGGTGCACGGGGCCTTGGGATTCCTGGCAGGTCTCACTGTTTCTGGACATCTCCCATCGGGCTTTCCGGAAAACTCTCCTGCCTGGGGGCAGAGCAAACTCACGCTGGGATCCTGCAAACAGCACCGAGCGCATCCCTCATTTGCCTGGTGACTGTCGCGTCCAGGAGCGGGGGCCGGTGGCCCTGTGCAGAGTGGGCAACAGATGCCCGACACAAACAGCCCTTCCTGTGCCCCTCAGTGAGATATCTGGAAGCTGCTGCCATCGCCCGTCAGCAGAGCAAAGGGTCTGCCAGCGTCACCCGAGGCAGCTGGCTCCGTGGTTAGGGGACATTCATCCGGTTGTTCTATTGGGAATGCAGTTTCTGGGGAAGGCGAGACCCCGGGAAACAAAAAATAAAAAAAAGCTTGTTTATAAAGAGGAAGAAGGACTGAATGATAGCAGTCCCCGTCCCCGAGGTGGCTTCTCCCAGGATCAGAAGGTCATAGAACTTTCTGGAGGGAGCAGCTCATCAGTCTACGCAGGAGCCATAGAACATCCACTGCGGGCCATGTATGGTGGGTGCCGGCGAGCGGAAACCGAGACCCAAACCTCACTCAGCCACTCTCTGCCTGAACTTCCCTTTCTCATCGGAAGGTTGGAGAGAGAATACTGCTCTGGTCTGATAGCTTTGTTGTGAGGATCAGAGATAATCTTCTAGCATCTGAAACGGTGTGAGCAGAACCTCAGGGAATCAGACCCAGTACCACAGCTTCTGGGTGTTTCTTTCAAGCGCAGCTCACACGCCAAAAACGTTTTACAGCCTTTTAAAAAGTTTATTTTTGAGATACAGCTGACATAGAACATGGCATTAGTTTTAGGTGAACAATATAATGATTTGATATGTGTACGCAATGCAAAATCATCACCACAGTAAGTCTAGGTACCGTCCTTAGCAATTCAGCACACAGTTACAATATTTTATCTTAAGTGAGAACATCAGAGAGCTACTCTCTCAGCAACTTTCAAGTATACGATGCAACGTTGTTACCTATTGTCACCATGCTGGACACTGCACCCTCAGGACCTACCTTATAACTGAAGTGCCTTTGGAACCCTTCACCCATTTCTTTAAATATATATATACACATATGTATACATGTATACATGGGTGTGTGTGTGTGTGTGTGTATATATATATATATATATATATACACAGACATTGGTTTTGAGAGAGAGGGGAAGGGAGAGGGATAGAGAGATAGAAACATCGATGAGAGAGAGGAAGTGATTGATTAGCTGCCTCCTGCAAGGTCCCCACTGGGGATTGAGCCTGCAACCCAGGCATGTGCCCTGACCAGGCATCTGCTCTGACCAGGAATCGAACCAGCAACCTCTTAGTTTCTGGTTGACGCTCAACCACTGAGCCACGCCAGCTACCAGTCGGGTGAACCCTTCACCCATTTCACTCCCTCCCTCCCCCTCCCTCCTGCCTCTGGCCCCCCCAGCTC
>NW_006299479.1:941710-945396 GCF_000327345.1 Myotis davidii | reverse complement strand
AAAGAGACTATTAGAAGTAAACATGATGCGTAAGCAAACAAAGTATTTATGACAGAGAGTACAGGATCCTACTCTGATGGGTTGTTGTGGATACAAGAGACAGTCCATGTATAATATGTGGGCTCAGGGGAGAATTTAGTAAGTTGTTGCAATTGTAATTTTTTAAATTGTTCCCAGATTTTTTTAACTCCCTTAACCTCATCATGTCTAGTTTGTACCTAGGATCTGTTCATTGATTCCTTCAACAAACACCTATTGACCCTCTATTATACCTCAACGACCCTGTACTAGTCACCAGGGATACAAGTCAATCATTAAGAAAACATGTACCCTTCCCTTGAGAATCCCACAGTCTGGTCGACTGTACATAGAAGAGAGGCCTTGGTGAGCTCAGAGGCGGGAGTGACCTTGAAGTGGTGTGTCTCTAAGAATCAGAATAGTCCACTTCATGATGATGTCTTTATTTTTAACTCAGGTGTCCCAGCGATGGCTGGGGATTCCAGGAATGCTATGAACCAGAACATGGAGATTGGAGTCCCTCCCAGAGACCCCAGGAAGATCCCCAAACAGGCTCGCGATTACGTGCCCATCGCCACGGACCACACCCGCCTGCTGGCCGAGGGCAAGAAGCCACGCCAGCGCTACATGGAAAAGACCGGCAAGTGCAACGTGCACCATGGCAATGTCCAGGAGACCTACCGGTACCTGAGCGACCTCTTCACCACGCTGGTGGACCTCAAGTGGCGCTTCAACCTGCTGGTCTTCACCATGGTCTACACCATCACCTGGCTCTTCTTTGGCTTCCTGTGGTGGCTCATCGCTTACATCCGGGGCGACCTGGACCACGTCGGAGACAAAGAATGGATTCCCTGTGTCGAAAACCTCAGTGGCTTCGTGTCGGCCTTCCTGTTCTCCATCGAGACGGAAACCACCATCGGGTACGGCTTTCGGGTGATCACGGAGAAGTGTCCGGAGGGCATCATCCTCCTGATGGTGCAGGCCATCCTGGGCTCCATCGTCAACGCCTTCATGGTGGGCTGCATGTTCGTCAAGATCAGTCAGCCCAAGAAGAGAGCCGAGACGCTCATGTTCTCCAACCACGCGGTCATCTCCATGCGGGACGAGAAGCTCTGCCTCATGTTCCGCGTGGGGGACCTCAGGAACTCCCACATCGTGGAGGCCTCCATCCGGGCCAAACTCATCAAGTCCCGGCAGACCAAAGAGGGGGAGTTCATCCCCCTGAACCAGACCGACATCAACGTGGGCTTCGACACCGGGGACGACCGCCTCTTCCTCGTGTCGCCACTCATCATCTCCCACGAGATCAATGAGAAGAGCCCTTTCTGGGAGATGTCCCGGGCCCAGCTGGGTCAAGAGGAGTTTGAAATCGTGGTCATTCTGGAAGGGATGGTGGAGGCCACAGGTAAGACACTTGATCTTCCTTGGCCGTCCCACGCCCAGGAGCTTAGGCCACTGGGATTGCAGAAGGTGGAGGTTCCTGCGGAGAATCCTGAGCTGGCAGAGTCCGCCAGCCGCTCCCTAAAGTGTGACCTTGTTGCTCAAGGTCGAGTAATAGCAACAGCTGGGATTCATCGAACCCTCCCAACGTCCAGGCCCGGCTCTGAACTTCCAACACATAAGATCTCATTTAATGCCCTTCCAGAGCCCTAGGAAACAGTGTTCCTTCCGTAGGTCCCAGGTTAGGACACAGGCACAGGCAGATGCGTTGTTATTTGTCCAGGAGAGGTGCTACCAAGTTGTAGGGTCAAGATTCACACCGAGGCAGGGACCCCAACATTGTCATGAGTTTCCAACAGGCTAATCCGCCTGCCTCCTCCTAGCCTGGCCCAGTTGTCTACCCAAGAGGAGCAGTGTGATCAAATGACTTTGGGGAACACGGGGTTAAAAAGGGGGACCTGATTCTTAACAATGGGACTTGAAGGTGTCTTTCCATGCTGTGAATTGCTTGGTGAAGAGAGGAAAGTGAGCTGCATTTCCCAGTCTTGGGGATTCCCCAAGTCTCAGAATCTTTTTTTTCTTCTTTAATATATTTTTATTGGTTTCAGAGAGGAAGGGAGAGAGAGATAGAAACATTAATGATGAGAGAGAATCATGGATCGGCTGCCTCCTGCACGCCCCACACTGGGGATCCAGCCCACAACCCGGACATGTGCCCTGACTGGGAATAGAACTGTGACCTCCTGGCTCATAGGTCAACACTCAATCACTGAGCTATGCAGGCCCGGCTCAGAATCCTCTTTTTGAAGAGACACCTACGTCCCAGACCTGTGGGAGGGGGGCTCTTCTAGCTCCTCCGCCTGCCCCCAGGAGCCTGCCCCCAGCTTCCGGCTCAGTGAACACTGGGTGTGCAGAGAACTCTCCACATCCATGTAAGCCCAAGCCATGCCCTCTCCACAGACAGCCTGGCACTGCCCTGCTTAGCTGTTGACTCTGACAGGCAGCTGGCAGCCGCGAGTGTCCTCATTCCTCAGCCACACGGAGCTCTGTATGGGGCTCTGGGGAGTCCTGGTTGGAGGAGTCCAAGCCCCACACCCACCGTGGCCGGACCCCCTGGATGAGGGGCCTTCTAGCCACACCCGCACCTGCTCCTTAGTTACCTCCCCTCACTCCTCTTACTACTTTCTCCTTTTTTCACTGAGTAGACGGAGCACTTGTAAAAAACTCATTTGTAGAAACATTTTTCTCATTTTTGCAACAACAATGCAGGGCTGGCTTCCATCTGCAGCGGGCAGCTTCCAGCAGACGAGGTGGTCACACCCAGGCCTACACTTACAGATCTAACGCCTGGTCCTCCACACCACGCTGCCCCAAATCTTAGGGGCCTGTCATACCGGCGGCCAAACAAGCCGTCCGTACCTTCCAGAAAGCTGGCTGCTGGGTGGGCGAGCCAGGCGGGGGCAGCCACAGAGCTCCCCTGCGGAGCCACGGGGACGTGGCTGGGGATGCTAATGGGTCCCAGGGGCCGGTGCAGCCAGGCCTCTTGGCCATCTGCTGGGCAGAGCCGGGCCAGGCAGCATGTGGCGGCAGCTGCGGGTGCCCCTGGGACTGAGGGCAGTCAGGGTGCCAGAAGCCTCCTCCAGCCCAGCTGGGGCTCACAGGTTGTGCTGCGCTTGGTGTGGGGCTCGGGGTCAGAACACAGGCTGAGTTTTTGCAGAAGGAGCGCAACTCCAAGGCCACGGATGAGGGGTCAGATAAGACCCATGGGGACAAATGGGAAGGCAGGCATTGCCCTGGCCACCCTCACTGCCACCTGAAGCAGAGGGAGTGGGTTTGGAGCCTGCACAGCTGACTGTGGTCATCTGGTCTCCTTCAAAGTCAGTGACCTGCAGTTGACTCGACATTTCTGGGGACCTTCTCCCCTGCCATGACCTGGGCTCCCCTTGCTGCTGTCCTTGGGGCTGCAGGGAGGCCAGGGAGATGAAGGAGGGAGACCACCCACCCATATCTGCCCCGATCAACGACTTTTGGCTTGATGGCCACATGTACAGAGCCCGGTGTGGGCTGTGATTCAGGCCTGGGTTTGCCCAGCACAACTCTGCTATCACCTGCCTCTGAGAGCTGTCAGGCAATGATTCCAATCTCACAGGGTCATTGGGGGATTGAACGATTAAATGAAAAAACATCTACAGCATCGTGCCTGGAACCGGGGCGCGGGGGGGGGGGGG
>NW_006299479.1:938625-941653 GCF_000327345.1 Myotis davidii | reverse complement strand
GGGAAGGCTCCTGCCATTTCCAAATGCATTGGAAGAGGACCACAAGGGGCACAGGCGGGATCTCTAGCTGCAGGGTCACCCCCTGTCCCCCTAGGATGGGGACAGAAGACCAGGCAGAGCCGCAGAGGCTGGACCCACAGGCCCAGAATCTGCGACGGCTGACCTGGCAGCTGGTAGACTGCTTGGTACCCAGCTTGGGCCCCACAGCTCTGCTCACCCTGGGGGTTGGACAACGAGGGGCAACGACTACATGGCAAGGCCTGACCCAGGCAGCCCCCTCCCGCACCCCCAGGGCAGAGAGCAGTCCAGACGCCGGAGCCCGCGGTGGGCAGGGTGCACTGGGGTGGCCCAGCGTGGAGCACGGACTGCTGGGAAGCAGCTTCTGACCTGCACGGGTTTGTTGAGATTCCCTCCCGCCAAAGGCCAAGCTAGGGGCCTCTCCTCCAGTCCGCAGAGAGCGCTGGCTGGTCCCTTCCATGGGAGACTCTGTATCAGAGCGGGGCCTTCTTCCTGCCCTGAGAACAGAGGCTTCCTGGCCCATAAAACACAGCTCCCCTCCCTCTCCCCCTCTCCTGAGAGCAAGTGACACCCCAAAATAACATGGGCTTGCTGGGCCGAGTGCACAGGGAGCAGAGGCATTAGAGCATGCTCCCATCAAGGAGCCAGCTGTGTGTGTGTGTGTGTGTGTGTGTGTGTGTGTGTGTGTGTGTGCTTTTACTGATATGAAAGAGAGAGATAGGGAAAAGGAGAGAGAGAGAGAGAGAGAGAGAAGGGAAGAGAGGAGTTTTCTGCCCATATGTGTCTACTCAAAACAATCCCCATGTGTCCTAAATGCCTGTCTGCTTCTCCGCGTGCACTCACTCTGAATCACTCTGAATACATCTTTGTTCAAGCTCTTCCCCCGCCTCTTTTCTTCTCAGTCTTCTAGACCTCAGTGCTGTTTTCAGGAATCATGTTCATAGCTCCGGCTATTCCAGAATTACCCACTCCAGTCTCCAGGAACCCATGCCAGAATCTTGCATTTAAATTTGTTACTTTCTGTCTCACACCTTGAGCTCCCTCAGGTGTGCACAAAGTAGCTTATTTAGCTTAGCACTAAGTAGATGTTCAGCAAATGCTCGATGAATGATCAAGTGGTGGTGGGTGGCTGGGTGGGTGATGGATGGATATGTGAATGATGGGTGATTGGGTGAATAGATGGATGGATAATTAGGTGGTTGGATGGATATATGAATGATGGGTGATTGGGTGAATAGATGGATGGATAATTAGATGGTTGGATGGATGGATATGTGAATGATGGGTGATTGGGTGAATAGATGGATGGGTAATTAGATGGTTGGTTGAGTGAATGGATGGATGGGTGGATGACGGATGGATAGATGAATGATGGGTGAGTGGTTGAATACATGGATGATAACTGCATGGTTGGCTGCATGCACAGCTGTGGCCAGTCCTGATACATGTACCCTCTGTTCTGCAGGCATGACTTGCCAAGCACGGAGCTCCTACATGGATACAGAGGTGCTCTGGGGCCACCGGTTCACGCCAGTCCTCACCTTGGAAAAGGGCTTCTATGAGGTGGACTACAACACCTTCCATGACACCTATGAGACCAACACGCCCAGCTGCTGTGCCAAGGAGCTGGCGGAAATGAAGCAGGAAGGACGGCTCTTCCCATGCCTCCCCAGCACCCCCCTGCCGGGAAGCTGTGCGAAAGCAGAGCTGGATGCTGAGGCTGAGCAGGATGGAGAGGACCAGCTGGAGGGGCTGAATGGGTCCCGGGAGACCAGGGGCTTGGTGTAAGGGCTGCCCTCTCCCCACAGCCGCCCTCACTGGCTTCTATGAGTTCAGATGCTTGGCCAGGGCTGGGGTGGGGTGGACTTGCTGAGTGCCATGTTTGGGGGACTCTGTGGGGAGGAACAGTATTTCCAGGCTCAGACACTCCCAGCTCAGGGGCCTCTCCAAACAGGTGGCCTGCTGCCTGGGCCCCTGAGGCAACGCTGCCTCTTCTCTCCCAGCCTCTGTGGGCGCTGGCTAAGGACCAGGCCAGGATGGGATTCCCCACAATGAACGTTTCAGCGTGGCCTCTGCCCTCACACACCTCTATCAGCTGGCCCCAGTCACCTCCCTCCTCGGGTCTCACAGACCCACTGGCAGCCCCCCAGTAGGGTGGACACCTAGAGAGGGCAGTCACCCCCATCCCCTCATTCCTACCAGCCCAAGGCTCGTCGTGGATTCAGGGCGGAGAGGTTCTGCCCTCTTAGAGGCTCAAACACCCATCCTAGATGGAGGTCGCAGACCTCCTGCATCAGGTTGGGTCCAAGTCATGCAGGGACGGCCTTTTGGACCTGAGACCCGGAACCACTATTGCGTGCTGCAGAGAGGAGGGCCTTGATGATGTCTCGTGATCTGTGAAGAGTGTGTTTCCTCTGCGGAGCTCTGCACGTCCAAGGCCGCCTGCTGGATCGGTCACCTCCTTAGCGTGACTCTCAGAGGGTGGCCTGGGCCACAGAGCTCCTCTGGGCACCTGCGCAGTGTCTCGGTCCCCTCGCGGCCACCCCCAACACACTGTGGCCTGCACCTCCCATCAAAGGGAGAACCCAGATGCCCAAGAATCTCAAAGTACTTCTGCCCTTCACTGTGGTTTTCTTTCACCTCTCAGAGAGCCTGTGGCAGCTCCGGGGAGAAAGGAAGCCGGGGTTCTGAGGGCAAGATGAGCCCATCGGAGCCCCACCAAGGTCCCACTCGGGGTCCACCCATCACTTCTGCCGGGCCACAGGGATGGGGGAGAGGGAAGGACAGCAGAGAGAAAAGCAAGCAAGCAGCATTTTTAAGTAAAAGCATCAGCACCCATCGTTGACTGAGGTGTCTGACTTCACGGGCTCAGCACATCTTTGTTAACCAGCGAATTAGCGGGTGGGAGGCAAAAACGAGAGGTGACCGCAGGGGCAGCTGCACCTTCAAGCCCAGGAGGGACCCACTCTCAGCTGCTGGTGCCAAGAAACCTCCAGGGGATTTGGGGGGG
>NW_006299479.1:936162-938519 GCF_000327345.1 Myotis davidii | reverse complement strand
GGGGCTGGGGGAGCAGGGATGGCGCCCAGGGGAGGGGAGGGGAGGGCTGCCTCCTCCCATCTTGCAAACATGGGGTGAGGGGCATCAGTGGGAGAAGGAGCAGGTGAACTTTAGAGAGAAAAGAGCCTTGAAACTGACAGCTTTAGAGGGTTTCTCTTCTCCGGTAGAGATGGCCCAGAAAGGGGACAGGCGGGTGGATGGACAGACCGACAGTGCAGATGGTCATGTTGATGGATGGAGCACGTGTTGAGGCAGACAGACTTCTGATTCGCTGACCTAGACCTGGAGAGAGATTTCAAAGGGCCCCCAGCCTTAGAGCAATGGAGGCCACACCCACAGTCTCCACAGCTCTCGACTGGCCTTTGGAAATAGAAGCATCATCCAGCCCCAAACGTGAAGCGTCCTCCCCGGGAGTCAGAGCGAAGCTGCCTGCGGCCAAAAGTTGAGGCCCAGCAAAGAGAACTGCGTTTGGTCCTGGGGCAGGTGAGGGTGGAGGCAGGCAGCCTGAGATGGGGACTGGTGGTCCTGGCTGCCACCCTCAGGGCAGCGGGAGCCCTGTGCTTGGGCGCATGGAGGGGGTCTTCCCCGGGGGCATGCGGCTGAGCCAGGGTTCCAGGCACCCTTCTTGGGGAGGCAGGTGTTGGGATGGGCTGGAGCCTGCCCTGGGCGGGGGAAGCAGGCAGCCTGCAGCCTCAGGGGGAACAGGCATGCAGTTAGGAATCAAAGCAGAAGCCCATCCCTAAGATGGGGGGCCCTGAGTGAGGGGAGCTGTGGCAGGAGCTCACCCCAGACCCACCAGGGCCAGCGCTTACACAGCAGGACGGTTGCCCCCAGCCAGACCGCCCACCCGCCTTCATCAGCCTGACCAGTGCCTGCAGCGAGGCAGCGAAGCAAAGACCGGAAACGACGGAGAAAGGAGCCTTGTTGCTGGCCTGGGCCTGGGCCTGGTTGCCACCTGCCTCCTCAGTGTGTGACTCTCCCCCTCTCCACCTGGCCAAGGAGATGCCTTCAGGTGTCCGTCTCTGCGGGGGCCTCCAGGAACCCAAACCACGGCTCTCTGCCAAGCACAGGAGCTGCAGAGGTTCCAGGAGAGGAAGGGATCAACTGGATCCTATTCCCAAGCTTCCTGCAGGGCCAGAGCCTGCGGGTGCCGGGCTTAGTCACACATTCATCCAACTGAGCCCGTTAGCTGCTTCCTCTCCTAGAGACATACATGCAGGCCTGCCATTCATACCCCTGGGAGATCCTTCCTCGTGGCCAGTTGCTCCAGCCGAAGCTTGACAAGTTCTCCAGGTGGTTTTAGGAGGCTCTCCTGCAGACACGGACTATGTACTAAATGTGGTCGGACGGCCAGGGCCACAGGGACTCACTGTAAAGTGTGTGCCTGCACACCAGCCACTGGGGGTCGCGGCCCCGCATTGCATGGCTCGGGGTCCACCCATCACTTCTGCCGGGCCACAGAGAGGTGGACCAGGCTGTGAGGTGGGGCCACCGTCATTCCCACAGGCTTCAACATCTCCCAAATCCCAAGCGTTAGGTCCCCGGTCAGACCCTGAGAGCACTGGGACCCCAACATCCTTGTAACTCCTCTCTGAGAACAAACATCCCCCGTGAAGGGAAGGCCCCGGGGACCTCAAAAGAAGGTAAGTGCCCCCTAGTCCTCTCCCATCCACCTGACACCTGACAGGTGTTGACACCACTACCAAAGGGACCCTGTTTCCAGGCCGGGGGGGCGGGGGCGGCAGTGGGCATTGCCTAGGATTCTGACGCCGTCCTGGCTGGGCAGTCAGAGCCAACCTCTGTCATTGCCTTCTGCTGCTTTGAGACCATGGCCTCAGCATTGACCTTGATGGAGGAGAAAGAGCCCTGGTTAGTCTGGGGGAACCTTTCCTGCCCATGATCTGTGACAACCGGGCACCTTCTTGCACATGACTTACCCCATGCCTTGCTTCGCAGCAGGCCTTGCATCTCTTGGGAATTGGGAGCCATAGAAACGTGATTCTTTTTTTTTTTTTTTTTGTATTGATGTTGTCCCAAACAAAAACAGCTGGCCTGCGGTCCTTCAGGAACATGCGCTGAATCAAACACCTCTGCCCACGCGCCATTCCCGAGCGCTGCTATGTGCCCAGCCGTGGGCGGGGCACTGCACCTGGGTGATTGCATTTCAATCTCAAAACACTGCCGAGAGGCCCTTAGAAACCCTTGTTACCAATGAGACAGCTGAGGTTCAGAGAAGTTAATGAGTTTGCTCACGGCCACACAGATAATGACGGTGCCACGCGCCTCCCAAACAAACACAGATGGGCACCATCCTGCACAGCACCCACGTCTGGGGCATCTGGCCGAGCTCGGGCAGC
>NW_006299479.1:934277-936115 GCF_000327345.1 Myotis davidii | reverse complement strand
GCCTGGCTGTGCGGGAAAGCCGCAGCCTCCATGCACCAGCGGGTCCTCCTTGGCAGGAGAACTGGGAAACGGCTGCCTCCGATTCCTAGAGCATGAATGAGCTGTGGGGAGAGAAGAGATGGGGACGTACTGCTCCGGGGAGAAGCCAACTTGGCTGTTGCTAATGGCATCTCCTGAAGCTGCCTCCTAAGTCAAGTCTTTCTCCCTGGGTAGGATTTGTGAATCCTGCTCACAGCAAAGGCCCCACCCCTAATACCATCACATAGGGGTCCGGGTTTCAATTTGGGGAGACACACACCTTCCGCCTACAGCAAGGCATAAGCAGGTTAGTGCCTGTGGCCTGGGCCCAAGCAGGTGCAGGGCCTCTATACCAGCACTGGGGACACTGAGGGCGGAGCTGCCTCCATGGTGTGATATAACATAGAAACATAAGCTACAGCCAGGAGGCTCTGGGACAGAGGGCAAGAAGTGGCCCTGCAATGGACACATTTGCTGGCCAAGCCTGGGTCGCAATGTGGGGAAGGGGAACGATACACACATCCTATATAATAGAACCCTAATATGCAAATTAACTGAATGGTGGAACAACCGACTGGTCGCTGTGACATGCACTGGCCACCAGGGGACAGACGCTCAACACAGGAGCTGCCCCCTGGTGATCAGTGAGCTCCCACAGGGGAGTGGGCCTAAGTCAGCAGGCGGACATACCCCGAGGGGTCTCAGGCTGCGAGAGGGCACAGGCCAGGCTGAGGGACCCCACCCCTCCCACCCCTCCAGTGCACGAATGTCGTGCACCAGGCCTCTAGTTTGTAATAAAAAGCAAGAACCTGAACATTGCCCTCAGCAAACCTGCCCTGGCCCAGGAGGTCCAGACTTGGCCTGTGCCAGTCAGAGGACTGACCAGAGACACTCCCTGGGTGTCTCTGTGGACCCTGTGAGATGCCAGCCAGAAAGTGTGTTCACTCCTTGATGGCAAATAAATGTCTAGGAAGGGGTTTCAGAGACAGAAATCCTATCCAGGTTTTCCAAGGGGACTACTTACCTTTCCTCAGAGCTGCTACGAAAGCAACCTGGCCTCCCATAGTGGAGGCACAAAGCCTACACCACAGAGGAGGGCTCCGTGAGAGTGGGCACATCAGCCTACGTGCTGAGCCTCACTCCTGCGTGGCCAAGTCGAGGGCGGAGGGGGTGAGATTGCTGGAAGTAAGGAAGCAGTGACAGGCACATGCGGTTAGGATCCCTCGATGTGCAGACACTGTCATCGTCACAGTCCATGTTGCCTCTTAGATAAACGCACTGGTGGAGGAGGCTGCCATCAGCCGTGTGATGGGAACCTCACAGCGGGAGCCTGTTCTCCGTGAACCTGAGGAAGCCATCAGCGGGTCATGGGGGAATTCACCACCATCTGTCCACTCGCGGAAGGACAGCCCAGCTGGATCCGCTCCGCGGAGCAGATGGGCAAGAGGGAAGTGCTTGCTGAACCCAGGCTGCACCCTGAGGGTGGAAACATGGCTGCCTGCTGCCCTGTTCTTCCCACACGGGACCCTCGCCCTCCGTCCTCTTCCCAGTGAGCACCAGGGTGGGATTCTGCCCAAGGGACATGCCCATGTTCAGGGGTCCTCAGGCCGGTCCTGTGAAAATAGAGGCTCCTGCAAGGGATCCGCTCTTGGTCCTCCAGAATCCCAGTGGGACCACAGCAGCGTCGTCCACCTGTCATTCCCTCCTCCAGGCCCGCTGGACCCTGGGGAGGGATCCTGACAGTGGCTCACTGTGTCGGAAAGCCCGGGCCAACTCCGCACAGTGTCCAAAACGTCTGGGACTCTGCAGGGCCTCAGTTT
>NW_006299479.1:929891-933705 GCF_000327345.1 Myotis davidii | reverse complement strand
CACTCCTTCACCGGAGCACCGCTTAGTGAGCGCCTCCTATGGGCTGGAAGTAGGAACGGGCGGGCGCCAGGGACTCAACCACGATCCAGACAGATATTCTCTCTCCAGTGGAAGTTACAGTCAGGTGGGAAGTGAGAAGAGGTGGGAAAGGACACAGACAATGAGAGGGTGAGAGTTTGCCCTAGGGATGGGAAGGAAACAAGAGGGCATGGAGGTCAAGAGCACCGAGGAGGGACTGTCCCTCCCTCCCAGGAGGGGCCTCGAGCTGAGGCGTGAACTCTGAGCAGGGAAGAACTGATCAGGCAAAGTGGCGGGAGGGATCGATCCTGTGCAGAGGAACGGCGAGTTATAAATGCTCTGAGCTGGAAGGAGGGGGAGGAAAAGCCTGGAGAGGCCACAGCGCTGGGGGTGGGGAAGCGAGGGGTTCAGGCCCTGCCTGCCTGGGAGATATGGTGAGTGCGGACTTTGTTCCCAGTACAGTGGGAAGCAGTAGAAAGGATGTTATGAGAGCGGTGACCCTATGCCCTTCCACGGTGACAGGGTGTGGGCTCAGATGCATGGCCCTTTCGGTCCCTAGGGGCCACAGGTCATCACTGGGACTCTGTCTGAGCCACTCAGCCTGGCTGCACCCAACCTTGGCCTCCAAGACTGAAAAGCCACGGCTAATCCTAAATACTCCTTTACGAATAGTTCCAAGTCCTGCACTCAGGAGTCTTTCTGAGCAAGTTCGTTTTAAGTATCATTTCACATCTATTACACGTCAGATGCCAATCAGATTGCTGAGGGCGCTGAGCAGTGCCCCCGACCACACCCATGTCCACCTGGTGCCTGGCAACCGCCTCCCAGAGCCACCCACGCCGGTTGCCATGCGGCCTCGGCGGCTCAGCTTCCCCGGAAAGCCTGCCTGAGCTCAGCGCTGACCTTGGCAGCTCACGTTTGCTTCAAAGAGGCAGCAGGCCCGTCTCACGGCCACACTTCCCGGCAGTGTCCGCCAGCGAGAAGCAGGCTCTTTTCAAAGCCGCGAACATGTCCATCAGGAAGGGAATTTCATTTCTGCCCGCCTTCCGCCGCCCAATGCCTCCCACTTTGCTGCCTGTCCTCCTACAGCTCCTGCAAGGACAGCAGCCCCCAGTGAGGTTAAACGCGCGGTTCCTTCCTCCTCTGCAGATGAAATAAGGTGGTATTTTAAAAATGAAATAGAGCTCTGGCCGGCTTGCCCAGTTGGTTGGAGCATCGTCCCCTACACCCAAAAGGTTGTGGATTCAATCCCGGATCGCAGCACGTACAGGAGGCAACCGACTGATGTTTCTCTCTCCCATCGAGGTTTCTCCCCCTCTCGCTTCCTCTCCCTTCCTCTCTCTCTAAGATCAATGAAAACATACCCTCAGGTGAGGATAAAGAAATGAAATAAAACCGTCTCTGGATGGAAGAGTTCAGTGGGATTAGGTTGTGTCCAGAAGTCCTTCCAGGCCACCCTTTTAGGCCTGACTTAACTCAAAACGATTTACTCACTTATGGATGAGCACCTGCTCTGTTCTGAGCATCCTGCCAGGAGCCAGGGAAACAGAATTGAATGGGATATGGTCCCTGCCCTTTGGGAGCTCAGAGCCAAGTTGGATGGAGGGTTCCAAATGGATTGCTCTGACCAGTCTCATTGGCTAATTATCTTCATATTTTATTGGTGCAAATGCCCATGTTGTTGGTTACTACAGGAAAGAATCAGGTAAAAATACATGGGTATATTTGTGAAAAATTATTCAAAGAAAAGACTCAAAATTCAAATTTCATCTATAAAAATCGATGATTTATCATCAAACCAGTATTAATGATGTATACATTTAAAATGTCCTATTGAAAGGTAGTAGAACCCTAGCTGGTTTGGCTTTGTGGATAGAGCGTCAGACCGTGGGCTGAACGGTCCCAGGTTCGATTCTGGCCAAGGACATATGCCCGGGTTGCAGGTTCAATCCCCAGTAGAGGGTATGCAGGAGGCAGCCAATCAGTGATTCTCAGGATGGTAAGGCTGAGCTACTGGCAATTAAGAAAAGGCGCAAAACAGAAGTTCAGGATGGGGTACCTGGGAGAGCCTGGGGTGTTGACAGAATCCCTGGTTCCTGTATGTGTCATCCTCTCCTCATCAAATGTGTCACACAAACATGGGAGCTAATCTCAGAGGCCATTAGGAGGTGCTGAGAACTGATGAGGTGTGAACACCATGGAGGGGCGTGCAGACCCTGACAGGCATTAATCAGGGCTCAGTAAAAATAGAGGATGGTTAGCAGGTGGGAGAGGGATAACTAGCCCCAGACAGCACAGCGCTCTCCTGGGTGGCCATGCCCAGGCAATGTTGAGTGCAGGCATTTCTCACCTTCAAATATGTTGTTTATCACATCTGTCTTTAGGATTCTAGGGGATGGTTGGGATATTGAGTTAAAAAGTTAGTATTTGTCCTGGCCGATTTGGCTCAGTGGGTAGAGCGTCAGCCTGCAGACTGAAGGGTCCCGGGTTCCATTCTGACCAAGGGCACATACGTCAATTTCAGGCACCTCCCTGGCCCAGGCACTGGTCGGGGCTCGTGCAGGAGGCAACCAATCGATGCGTTTTTCTCACATCGATATTTCTGTCTTTCCCTCTCACTTCCACTCTCTCTAAAAATCAATGGAAAAATATCCTCGGGTGAGGATTTTAAAAAAAATAAAGTTAATATTAGAAAAGTGCTTAGAACAGTGCCTGAAAAACAGTATTAAATATAATAAAACAACAGCAATAATAATGTTATCCTCAACAAGCAGGACCTAAAGACAGTTAAACTTAGCTTTTCAGAGTTATCTACTAATAAGTCATTTAACCTCTGATTTCTGTTTCTTCATTTGAAAAATGAAAATATCCCTGCTTATCATGCAGGGCTGCTGCGGGGATGATACAAAATACTGTTGTGACCTTTGGCTCAGCCCAGCAAGACTTCACAGGGAAGGGGAGGAGTCTCCCCAAGGTAAGGATGGTCTTCAACTAATGCAACACCTTCACCCCAGGAACCTTCCCATAAGGCCCTGTGACAGTGAATTTGCATGTCAACCAGTGAATTTGCATGTCAACCAGGTTGGGCCACGGTGCCCAGATATTTGGTCAAAGATTACTCTGGATGTTTCTGTGAGGGTGTTTTGGATGAGATTAACATTTAAATCAGTGGACTTTGAGTACATCGGATTGCCCTCTATAATGTGGTGGGCCTCATCCGATCAGCTGAAGGCCTGAACAGAACAGAAGACTGCCTCCCTGAACAAGAAGCAAACCACAGCAACAGCCTTTACATTTGAACTGCAGCATCGGTTCACTCGTGGGTCTCCAGCCTAACGCATTCTGCAAATTTTGGACTTGCCAGGCATGTGATCAGCTGATCCAATTCCTTAAATATGTACATATATTGTATGCATATGTTTATATGTATACTAGAGGCACGGTGCAAGGATTTGTGCGTTGGTGGGGTCCCTTGGCCTGGCCTGCACCCTCTCGCAATCCAGGACCCCTCGCGGGATGTCGGAGGCCTGGCGCATGGATTTGACCTGATCCCTGCAGGCCAGGCCGAGGGACCCCACCAGTGCATGAATCTATGCATGGGCCTCTTATGCATATATAATAAAAGGCTAATTTACAAATTGTCTCCTTGACCGGGAGTTCAACCAGGGGGTAGGGTCGGATAGCCAACTGCCCATAGCCCCTCCCCTAGTTGACCCCACTTCTAACCGGTCCTCCCCACCCTGATTGGGGGTGAGGTCAGCTAGCCAACTGCCAGTGGCCCTCACTTTGCCCATCC
>NW_006299479.1:913873-929689 GCF_000327345.1 Myotis davidii | reverse complement strand
CCCTGCCCTCCTTCTCTCTGATATTCATCAGTCTGTTCTATGTTTCCATGCCTGTAGTTTCTGCTCCCACATTGAGCATCTGCCCTCTGGTGGTCAATGCACATCATAGCTACTAGTCAAACGGTCGAACGGTTGTTTAGGCTTTTATATGTATAGATATTATTATAAATACATATACATACACATATACATACACATATACATATACATATACATATACATATACATATACATTCTACATTCCATTGGTTCTGTTTCTCTGAAGAACTCTAATACAGACACAAAACTTCCTCTGTAGTCAGAATGATGCAAACTGAAACATCCTGTCTATCTACCATGGAAGAGCTGGTTGAAGCGTCTCGCTTGGCGGCTAAGAAGAAGGGAGCGAGATGATGGCATGTCCAGCATCAGTGGCTGTTTGTCTGCTTGACTGAGCTGTTCTGATCATGGCTGAGCCCGCACTGGTGACCACAATAGCACTGTGACTCCAGGAAAGGAAGGCCTGAAGAGACACATAGGCGCCGAGAATCAGTCTCTCCAAAATATGTGGAGCCCTTGTTATTGACCAGATGCACCAGAGATAGGATAACAATAATAATGACTTTAATTGAATCTAAAATACCATCCGTTGTAATGCACAGTATTTTTTATGTACCAAGAAGACAGGAAAAAAACATCTTCAGATTCCAGAGATGTCAAAATGGGGGGGAAACGTATCTTAAAATGAATAACACAGGATAGTAATAGTAATAATAAGCTGTCTAAGACTTACTCTGGGAAGACACTGTTCTGAGCATTTCACGTGTATTCACTTATTTAACACTCACAGCCAATCTATGAGATAGAATCTGTTATCGGCCCATTTTACAGATGAGAACACTGAGACTCAGATAGGCTGGGCTCATGCAGCTCCTAAGTGGTAGGACTAGGATTTGAACTCAGGCAGACTGGCTCCCAAGTCCACGCTCTGAACAGCTCTATAAGAACAAAGTTAGGAGACTGCTCATTCCAAATCTGTCCCACCGTCTGGGGTCCTGCAGAACAGCCCACAGCCCATTCCAGAAAGTTCAGCGGCTGCCAGTCAGTTTGGCTGCAAGTGGCCACTCCTCAACGGACCATCAGCTTGTGTGAAAAGTTCAAATAAAATACATCGACAGCGGTTCATGACTCCGTCAGGAAGTCACTCTGTCAGACGGCCAGAACTCAGAGATCCCTGAGGTTACTCAGATTTACTGAGAGGACATCACATGTCTCCATTTGCTCGCAGCTGGGCCTGTGAATTGACTCAGTAAGCAGATTTCACACACCAACCAGGTACTGGGCAGTCTCCAGGGACCACAGGTGGCTGATTGGAAGAGAGCACCTGTCCCCTCAGCATTATGGGGACAAAAACCGAGCACCTAAAACTTGGGAGAACAGGGCCGCTAAGTCAGGAAGGGCCCTGCAGAGTGATTTCTTCGGGGATGGGTTTTCCTTCTCTGATGGTTTCTCCCCTCGGTATTCATGGCATCCTGGGGGCATGGCACCTCAGCAGCGGGGTGACGCTGCCACTCTGGTTCCCATGGCAACTGAACTAGGACAGGAGGAACAAAAGGCTCTCCAAGGTCATCAGAGCAAAGGAGAGTGGAACGGAGACAGCCAATCACTGGGTACCTTCCTCCCCTTCTCACCGAAACACGGGCCCTCCATCAGCCCCATATGTTGGGGGTCCCAGGCCTTTGGGGAGAGGGAGGAGCAGATCTGGAGGAACAGGTGGACAACACGGCCCACTGCTAAGTCCCCCACAGGACGCCACTGCTCCCCTGGCTGGGTCACTGCTCAGGTGCCTCCCAGGACGTCCCTCAGGAGAGGTGTCCCACCTGCGCCTGGCACCTGCTCCGGCCGGGGTGGGGGAGAAGGGGAGCCCCACGGATGCCAACAAACCCTGGGAGGCGGCCAGGTAGAGTCAGAGGGCGCTGGGGGCAGGGACAGCCTGCTCAGCTCTCAGCTGCTGAAATCCTTCCCCTTAGGGCAGGATTCACAGCAGTCCCCTTGTCCCTGACCCCGGGCTACGCACGCTCCTCACAGGGGCACCACCTGTTCCATTCCGAGGGCTGGGATTACAATGACAGCATTTTTTTCCATTGTGCTCAGTGTATACACAATACACAGGCTCTTTCACCCAAGGCACGGCATGATTTGCTTAAGCTTCTGTGTTATCAAAACACGCATCAGAAAAGCATATGCTATCTGCCTTATGAAATATTCCTTGAAGAAAAATGAAAGTCAGGGTCCCTGGTGAATAGACAAGTACCTGGGCCCAGGGAAGAGTGAGCCGATCCACCCTGAGACCCTCCATTGAAAGCTCTCAGATTCAGGGACAGGGACAGATGGGGTCCTGTCACAGATGAGAGCCTGACAGGACACTGTCCTGGGCCCGAGTGGGTGAGAGAGGATGGTAGCCACTCCTCCACCTCCCACTTCTTGCTCCCTCTACCTCCTTCCAGTCCTCTGCTCCCCGGTCCAGGGCAGCTGGCGCCTCCTGGCCTCCAAGGGCCCCCTGTGTGTCCTCCCCGCTGCCTGGAGCCCCTCACCCCCACCCCCCGCTTGTTCCCTCTCTCACACGAGTCTCCGGAGCAGTTCCATCTGGAGTCAGGGCCTACTCCCCCCCAACTCCCTACCCCAGAGCCTGGCTCCTGGCAGCCTGTCTCAGCATCCGTGACCTCCCAAGGCTGCTCTGCACACCAAGGTGCCCAGGGAAGAGGCGCACGGAGCAGCAGGGGCCGTGCCCTCCAGGACAGAAGCTGAGATAATGGGACTACACGCTTCAGGGTAAAAGGAACAGAGAGCCCGTCCTTTCCCATCCGCCCCGTTTCCCGGCAGGCACATCGGCCGGGGCAGCCAGTTTGGTGAACAGTAAGCTACGTGTTAAAATCCCTCTTGCCACCTTCTGGAGTTCCTTCCCAATTTAATCAAGAGACCGCCAAACCCACAGGGAGTCTGCCCGGTGGGGAGATGCAAGATCCTGGCTCAGGCGACCAGGAGAGATGGCCCAAGGTGACGGTGAGCCCGCCTTCTTGTGTGGACACAGCTCCCCATGGCCTGACTCTACTTTGCAGCTACCCCGTGGGATTCCAGCCCCTGCCGGGAAGGGAGACGTCAGCTTCGGAATGAAGCATCATCCACTAAAACTATGGTCACAGGCAGGATCTTCGTTTTTATTCCTAATACATTTCCAACTTTCAGAGGGAGACGTAGGCGTGCACATTCCTTGCAAGAGTCTCCCATTTTGGAGCTCCGTGTTCTGGTCCCGGGGACTTTCTCACCGGCTGGGCTTGTGTTCCTCTATAGAGAAGGAAGCCTGGTGGGATGAGCACGCGCCTAGGAGAAATCCCAGGCTCTTCATTGAACCAGACCAGGCATCTTACCCTGAGGAACACTCCCGTTTGCTTCTCAAAATCTCATTTGCATTCTGAGAGATGTCATTCAGACTTCCTTGTCTCATTCCCAAAGCAAAAGTTATAATTATGCAATGAGCGGCTTTTGTCCAAAGATGCTTTCTTCTTTGTATCCCAAAGGGTGGGGGATGGAGAGGCGTGTGAGCTCTGCCCATGAGCGGCTCTGCCCCCAGCCTTCCCCCAGCAGCCTGGGAGCAGCAGGTGTGGAGGGAGTCTCTGTCCCCCCAGCAGCCTGAGAGCAGCAGGTGGGGAGGGAGTCTCTGTCCTCCAGCAGCCTGGGAGCAGCAGGTGTGGAGGGAGTCTCTGTCCCCAGCAGCCTGGTAGCCTCTTGCATGCCCCCTACTAGGGATCGAGCCCCAAACCCACGCATGTTGCCCAGGACTTCTTGGTTCATAGCTCAACAATCAACCACTGAGCCACACCGGCCAGGTGAAAAGCTGTATTTTTAAAAAGCTCTTCAGGGAATTCTGACGTGCGTCCAATGTGGGACCTTCCGCCAAGGTTCCAAAGTCCTGCCTAGACTTTGCATATGGAAATAGAGACGCCGCATTCTAAATATGTTATACTATTTCCTTAAAATAGCAATAAATGCTGTTTGAGAATTTAGCAACACATAGTCCCCCTTAGCAGGAAAGCAAAGCCCCGCTAGAGGACTTTGGACAGATGGCACTTTGGTCAGGGTCCTGCGTGTCACAGTTCAAGCCTCACCTTCTTTCTGTGCTGCCTCCAAAAAGTAGCTCCTTCGATCAGTTCCCCGCGTTGGCGGCCAGGTCACCGCGGGGACACTGCTCTGTGAGGTGGGGTGAGGAGGTGAGGAAGCAGCAGCCCATGGGAGGCATGGGAGGCCCCAGTGAACCTGCCCATAAACAGAGCCTTGAGACTAAAAAGTGTGTCAACAGCACCACCTGGTGGCTGCCTCAAAATAAACTAATTTCTAGGTAGTTGGCATGGTTACCTGTATGGCTGAGCTTAGCAAAATAAAGTTTCCTCAAAGTTATTGTTCCCAATGACCTCTTTCTTCCTTTTTTAAAAAATTTTATCAGTTACAGCTTACATTCAATATTATTATGTATTAATTTCAGGTGTGCAGCATAGCAACTAGACGATCAGTTACGTTACAGAGTGGTCACCCCGATATTACAAGTACCCACCTGGCCCCAGACATAGTAATATATTATCAACCATCTTAGCAAAATAAAGTTTCCTCAAAGTTATTGTTGCCAATGACCTCTTTCTTCCTTTTTTTTAAATTTTATCAGTTACAGCTTACATTCAGTATTATTCTGTATTAATTTCAGGTGTGCAGCATAGCAGCTAGACGATCAGTTACGTTACAGAGTGGTCATCCCGATATTACAAGTACCCACCTGGCCCCAGGCATAGTAATATATTATCAACCAAATTCCCTATGTGTGATTTACATCTCTGTGGCCATGCTGCAACTACCTATTTGTAATTCTTAATCCCTTCACCCTTTTTCATCCAGCCCCTCCCCCACACACCGACTCTTTCTTAAACGTCATTCATTCAGCAAACCTATTTGAGGACATACCACGTGCCAACTTCTCATGGAGTACACAAACTAGTGAAGAAATAGAGACAATTCATAGATAAACCAATAAGTATAAAGAATGTCTGAATGGGAAGTGCTATTTACAGAATGAAGAGGGTGATGCAATTGTGTGGCTACATCAGGATGGGTCCTCAAGGAAGTGGTGAGATCTTAATGAAGAGATGGGTCTCCCATCAGAACCTTCTAGGCAGAGAGAACAGCTTGTACAAGGAACCTATGATGGGAACGGGCTTGGTATAAAGGGGAAAAGAAATGGCCAGTGTCGTCTGAATTCTAAGAGAGAAAGAGAGACACAGAGAGAGGCAACAGAGAGAAATCAGGGCTAGGTTGCTAGATTGAAGAGTTTGGATTTAATTGTAAGTGCTATTGGAAGAGTTTGGATGGGGCAGGTGCCAGGACAGGGAGAGGGAGGAACGGTGCACTGACTCAGCAGTACAGCAGGTAGCTCCCAAATGACCCACAGGCCATGACGCCTTAGGATTTCACAAATACAACAGGACCTCAGCGGTGGGCGGGGCTCCGAAGTTTACTCCAATTACACACCCGATGACTCAGTCCCGCCTACCATGCCTTGCTCAGTGTTACCCTTTGTGTCCACCATTTAGGATCCATGAGAACAAGTCTAAGTTCTTTCCCTCTGAGAGCGCTGCATATATTTAGGTTGACTCTCCTGCGTATCACTCCCTCCCACGCCTCCTCTCGTCACTGCAATGGGTCACAGATTAGTTGAATATGTTGCTGAGTCACCCAGGAGGAGCTGGAGCAGGTGAGCAGGTACCTTCCCAGGTGCTAAGGAGGTCTTTGGACAAGCGTCACATTCTCTAAGATAGGGGACAACTGTGTCCATCTCTGCAAGGTGGAAACATCCCAGTTGCCCTGGCCGGGTAGCTCAGTTGGTTAGAGCGTTGTCCCCATATGCCCAGGTTGGGGGGCTCGATCTCTCGTCAGGGCAATACAAGAAGCAACCAGTGGGTATGCAAATAAGTGGGACAACAAACCATTGTTTCTCTCTCTCTTTTTCAAGTCAATAAATAAATAAATAAATAAATAATGTTTTAAAGGAAACATCCCAGATAGCCAAAAAGATTACCTTAAAATAAGAGGTGATGGTATTAGCATGCTATCCTGGACTACTCATTTTCAGTGTCACAAAATAATTTTTTAGTTCAACATTGGATGCTTTTGTCTAGCCCCTAGGAAGCTACCCTACATGTTTTAATTGGTTAGTTTATTCTTTTGTTTTAAATATATTTCTTTATTAATTTCAGAGAGGAAGGGAAAGGGAGATAGAAGCATCAGTGATGAGAGAGAATCATTGATGGGCCGCCTCCTGCACACTCTACATTGGGAATCCAGCCCACATCCTGGGCATTGTGCCCTGACTGGGAATCGAATTATGACCTCCTGGTTCAAAGGTCAACGCTCAACCACTGGGCCACGCCGGCCTGACTAGTTTATTCTTTTCTTTTTTTTTTTTTAATTTCAGAGAGGAAGAGAGAGATAGAAACATCAATGATGAGAGAGTATCATTGATTGGCTGCCTCCTGCATGCCCCCTACTGGCGGAGATCGGGCCCACAACCCAGGCATATGTCTTTGGCCAGAATCAAACCTGGGACCCTTTAGTCCGCAGGCTGACACTCTATCCACTGAGCCAAACCAGCTAGGGCTAGTTTATTTTTAAGTAAAGATTCATAAAAAAATCAGAAGAGTCCAGACTGCCTCTGGCACCCTCATAATCATAAACTCTGGTAGGGAGAGAACCACGCCCCACCACGATCAGTGTAACTCTCTAGCTAAGTGGCATCGAGAGGACCAGCGAGGGAAAGAAGGGCCAGGCCACCAGGAAGCCCAGAGCCGTAGCAATGACCTTCAGAGTTCTCTGGGGTCTTAGAGTCCCAGACACTTTACCCTGAGGGGTCTGGGTAACATCAATGAGGTCATTTCCTACACATCCATCAACCTCCTTTAAAACTCGTATCACTTAGAGAAGGAGATGATGCAGGGACTGACTCATATAGGCTTCCCTGCATTCCACCAGCCCTTGGTACCCAGATTACTGCGTATATTGGCTGAAAACTATTCAAGCCTTATGTTGGTCTTCTCAGGAAGAAAAGGGTATATTGCATCTTGTCAGGCCCCCACCCTCACATGCACTGCGGGGTGGGTCTGAGTGTGGGGAGAAAGTCGCTCCTGGACACATGGATCTCCATTCCTTTCCTCCCAGGAACTCTCCTTCACTCCTTTCCAAACACTTTTCAAAACTGACCTCATTGAACAAGAAATTCTGACTAATCCCCGCAGTGCCTAGTCGCGCTAGCTGGTGAATGTAGATACGCTCAGACTACTTGTTTCCCTTTGGGGGCCAGCGACCAACACCAGTGTCCCGAGGTGCTTGTCACACAGGACAGCAGACCGGACAAGCGGTGCTGGCTTCGTCCACCCGCTGAAGGAAGATAACCCGCTATATTCCAGCGCCCAAGCCCAGGGTCTCCCAGCCCCTGCTTCCCATCGCTACCCGGATAAGAGACCCCCTCGTTCATTCGTTCAACAAGTACCAGCGCACACGTTATGCTAGAGTGCTGTTTAGAGCATAGGGTATTCCAGTAAACAGGACCTCATCCTGTCCTCTTGGCGTTCACGTCCTAGAGGAGATACGGACATTACACATCACAGAGGAAGTGGATGGAGAGCGAGGGGAGACGCTGCTTCAGAAGGTGGTCAAGAGAAGTCTTTTCAGCCTGGCCGGTGTGGCTCAGTGGTTGAGCGTCAATCTATGAACCAGGAGGTCACGGTGCAATTCCCGGGCAGGGCACATGCCTGGGTTGCGGGCTGGGCGCCCATGTATTCTCAGGCAGGTCACATGCCCGGGTTGCAGGCTGGGTGCCCATGTGGGGCGTGCAGGAGGCAGCTGATCAATGATTCGCTCTCATCATTGATGTTTCTCTCTCTCTCCCTCTCCCTTCCTCTCTGAAGTCAATAAAAATATTAAAAAATAAAAACAAAGAGAAGCCTTTCCTAAGCAGTTGACATCTGGGCAAAGGCTAAAAGCGAGGAGCAGGCCGGGTAAACGCCTGAGACCCGAGCCTCGTGGGGGAGGACCGTCAGGGGGAAGGCTGAGGCGGAGTGTACGGGGCGGAGCGTACTTGGCATTTGCAGAGGAATGAGGATCCCAATGAAGCTGGAGTAACGGGAAAGGGATGGGTGGAGTATTGACTCAAGCAGCACTCCCGGGCACCCCTGCCCCTCGCAGGCCTTCCTCCATCTCTCTGGACCTGGAGCAAGACACTCTCTCTTTTATATTCCGAAGCCTTTCTCCAAGTTGTGATCAGAAACATTTGGGTGCAGGGCCAACGTCCTGCCACCATGTAGAACACCCAAAAGTGACCCCTCGCCAGGCATCTGCCAGCCCTCCACGGCCCTGGATTATTCCCCCCCAGACACACTCCACAGAACTATTCGTTGGTCCTTGATCTTGTCTCTGGGGGGCTAGCAGTCTCCCACGCTCGGACATGATTGTCAATAATCAAGGTGCGTGGAAGGAGCTGGGTGCAGAGCCAACGGGCATGGCAGCCGTCAGTGCAGCCACCCCCCCACACACACAACCAGGTCAGCTCTCCTCCCGGGCACTCGGCAGCCCGCACTGCTCTTGCCCCTTCCCTGCGGTGGGGCAGAGCCTCGGGACCAGGTCCGGCTAGCGCGCTCTGAGCAGGGACAACGCGTATCACTTCTGGGCGACAAGATGCACAAGGCCATCCAGTGCTCCCCGCTCGCCACAGCGTCCCAGGGACGTGTTCCAGATGCCGTACCTGACGGTTGGGGAGCCACCCTCTGCCGAGGCTGCATGGAAGACGCGTACCCCGGAGTCCCCTGCGCCTGCTGCAGATTGGATTGAGCAGGAGACACCTTCGGGGTGTGTGTGTGTGTTAAGGTACTGACATTTGGGTTGGCATTTTGGTGACGTTGCTGCAGCATGAACCCAGACTGTTCTGATCGGGAGGAATCGACTTCCCTGTTTTAGGGGTTCACGGCCTTTGAAGGTCCACTCTGTGCAGCAGCAGAGCAGAAAGCAAAACCGCAGGCTCTGGATTCAGAGGGCTGGGCCTGGACCTCATGCTCTCTGTAGCAAACGTCTTGCCATCCTCAGCACACGGTGCCCTCTGGCTCTCATCCCTGCCAAGTTCATTGATGTTTCTCTTTCTCTCTCTCTTCTCCCTTCCCCCACACATCAGCAAGCCCATCTTCCCTAACTCACCACCTGCCTATATGACCTTTTCATCAGTTATCATCATCATCGGTCACCACGCATTCTCTGGCCTCCACTTAATAAAAGCAGCTAACACAGTGGGGGGTGGGGGGGTGGCTTTGGCCTGAATCCCACCTACCTGGGATATGAACTCAAGCACGTGCCTTCAATTTCCTGGGCCTTGGTTTCTTTATCTGTACAATGGCAACAAAAGCAATAATGCTACTTTGCATAATGGTTAGGAAGACTGAGTTCCTATTAATGTATGTAACACACTTAGAATAGCCTGAATAATTGGTGGATAAATTAGTACGGTTAGCACTGGTAGTTATTATCAATGCAATCACCACACTCTCTCCTCCCGATAAGTGTTTTGCTTGAACAGATCGTGAATCAGGAAAAAAGTGTGTGTTTAAGGATAATGGGAAAGCCCTGACTAGTTACCGTAAGTTTACCAATGGAGAGCCAGAGTGATCTCACCTGCAGGGAGCAACTACCTCAGCAAAGAAGGGTCTCTGAGAGGCTCAATGCCCATGGCCCTGAGCTGCAGTCAGCAGGCCAATGGAACGAAATGGAGAGAACATCTTTAACCTGGAGCGTGGGCATTGCTCAGTGCTGTCCTCAGTGCTATCCACATAAAGATTTCCGTTCCCAATAAGTGTTTTGCTTGAACAGATCGTGAATCAGGAAAAAAGTGTGTGTTTAAGGATAATGGGAAAGCCCTGACTAGTTACCATAGTTTTACCAATGGAGAGGAGAGTGATCTCACCTGCAGGGAGCAATTGTATCAGCAGAGAAGGGTCTCTCAGAGGCTCGATGCCCATGGCCCTGAGCCACAGTCAGCAGGCCAATGGAACGAAATGGAGAGAACATGTGTAACCCGGAGCGTGGGCATTGCTCAGTGCTATCCACATAAAGATTTCCGTTGAGTAACTGCAGCGTATTTTTATTTATTTTTTAAAAAATGTTATTATTGATTTTTAGAGAGGAAGGGAGAGGGATAGAGAAACTTCGATGTGAGAGGAACATCTTTGATCAGCTGCTTCCTGCACTCCCTAGTAGGGATTGAGCCCGCAGCGCAGGCATGTGCCCTGACCTGGAATCCAGCCAGTGACCTCTTGGTTCCTAAGTCGATGCTCAACCACTGAGCCACGCCAGCCGGGCACCTGCAACATGTTTTTAGAAAGCAGGGGCTTCCCTAATGCTGAGTCATGCTGCGTCCCACTGGGAAGTCTCATGTCAACCCCTGAACCATGTCTTGTATCTCTCCTTGCCAAGGCTCTTCCTGCAAAAAGTACCTCAACTGTGTTAAACTTCAGCTTTGCAGGAAGGTTAATTCGACTGACTAAATTCTTGGTGATGTAACTGCATAAGCATCATCTAACCCTTCTTTAACTGCTGTGCGGTCTTGCACCATTTCAAAGTACAAGTCCCAGCTACCTTGAACGGGCACTTGCTCTCCGGAGGAGCCCTTTAGAAACATGGATTATCTCACTTAGTCCTCCAAGCTACCCTACGCAGCAGCTCTGCACCCTGGCCTCACCCATGAATTAGGAGAAACAAGAGTCAATCAATGTTGGGGAGTCAGTGCAGGAAGTTGGACTGTGATGGGGAGTTGGTGCTACTTCAAAATGTGCCTTTCAGCATAGCACCAGATGATTAAAATCGCCAACCCCACCACTGCACCTGTCGCCAATCACTTAAGGATGCACTTTAAGAGGCATGTACTACATGCTCATCAGGTGTGACGGAAATTTGGTGATGAAATAGTTGGCAATAGAAATGAGAGGCCAAGAAAATCCAGTAGAAGACACAGTGGGAATGTCACCCACATCTTTTCTTCAATCCCATCTGAGCAGTTTCCACAGGGACACGGTTAGGTTTGGGAGTGTTTACCGAGGGCGGGTGTTACGTCTTTGCTACGGTCTGGAGTGTGGAGTGCAGGCATGTAAGCAGGGCTGGCTGCCCAGTCACCTGGACCACAGGCAATATCCCCTATTTCTGGCAAAAGGGGAACACTCTAATACTTTCAGAATGAAGAACGGTTGGTAATTTATGACTTCCAGTAAGAAAATCAGTGTTTCCATGGCTTCCTATCGAAGAGGTGTGTGTTTTCCCTTCCCAAATTCCTGGTTGATATGGAAATGTTTCCTTTTTGAGAACCTGGCACAGGAAAGCGCTCAGGAGCCCGCCAGGCAGCTGAGCTACTCCCTGCACTTGCCCGACTCACGCACCTTGTGTGGCTTGGCCACCAACCAGCTGGCCAGCGGGGAGCAAGTGGAAGAGGTGGTTCTTGTCTGGTCCCTGCACTCTGATAAGCAATCAGGATCCAAGATGCTCTGTGGGAATCAAGACACAGGCCTGTTATTCAGAATCCCGTCTGGAGGATCCTGAGCTATGATGCCAACTGTTTCCTGGGGGCGGCCAGCTCTGAGCCAGGCGGCGGTAGGAGTTCCAGGGTTCCCCAGGGCAGCCCAGTGAGATTGAGTCCTCTCAGCTCCAAGATCCTGTTTGACCCGGGAAAAATCACCCCATCTAGTTTGTTATTAATCCATATTAGGTTAAAAAGGAAGCACACACAAAGAAGTCTGTTTTAACCTGAAATAATTTTGTTGATATTTTGAATTGCGTTCAAGTGGGACATTTGCTTGAAACCACAGAATTCTCCGTCTGGATGATCATAGTACAAAAACCCTTCTCTCCCCCCCCCCCCCTCCCCCCGCCCACAACTTCCCCCCCGCCCCCAAACCAAAACAAAACCCCAAACCCACAACTCAGCTTCAAATGAGTTTTAAAGAAATGAGACTCTAAATATTTACATATGGATCGAGAAATAAATCACAAAACTATTTACAAAAATACACAAGCCGTATATGCAGTAACAATTTACACGGGTTCACAAAAATATTAAAACATTAAAAAAAACCCCACTATATAAATTAAAATTAAGGAACTCAAAAGTGTGGTCTACAACGTCCTAGGATGCTTCTCTCATGCAGGTCATGGTTGAAAAATCAGGTTTTGCTACCTCAGAATCTACACTGTCAAACCACCATTTTAACCTCTGAACACTTGACAGTACGCATCGGACAAGGCAGAGCACTCGCACACTGCGTGTCTTGCACAGTTAACACACCATCCCTGGCGTTTCCGGCACACACAGCAGTGACAGTCACATGCCTCTAACCTCTGGGAAGTAACCTCCTGACATACGCTTGCTTTCATCATCACTTCCTTACACACCCTGCTCAGGTAACACTGGATGGGTGGTGGGCAGGGCAGGGCAGGGGACAGACGTGTGGCCTTGGCAGGCTCCCTTGTTAGCAGAAGGGGCAGATTTCAAATTCACATTGTGTGCATCCCCTGCCGCCTCCTATGTGTGAACCGCCTCTCCACCCGCTCCACACTGTCCAGATGAGCCCTAGAATTTTCAACCTGACCCTAACGTTTCCTAAAAATGCTCTCTGTCATTATAAACATGTGCAGGCCTCCCCGTGGGGCCGTCCAGGGATTGCGTTTTAAAAGGAAGCCGAAGACAGTAAGCAGTAAGGCTCAGATGAAATTTAGTGACAAGAGAATGGCGCCTCTGGGGCTGTTAGCAACGTCTCCGGCCAGACACCCGGGGAATATTGATTTCGATCCAACCATACACACTGGCATCAGGATCTTGCCAAAGATAAAACCTGGAGAGAGGATTATGAGAATCCCAATAGAAATATGGGTTTGATGCATAAGGCAGCTCCATTTCCTTGATCAGAAGGCTCCACGCCACCATTGGAAAGGAACCATCCTTCATCACACTATCTGGGAAGTCGCACAGGCGGACTAGACTGAGGTAACCTGGCTCACAGTGATTTGCCATCCGATTTCTACCCGACGGTATTAGAAAGGGAAAGACACAGGCAACGTCCCCTAAATAACAAACTCCGAAGTTAAGGCTGTTTCTACACACAGGAAGTGAAACAACGCTAGACTGTACCTAGAGTTCGTGTTTCACACTCATACCGGTAATTTGAGTCATTTTTTTCTGTAATCAAAATATTTACCTGATATTTCTGAGCCCATAGGACACGAGTAAAATAACTGCTTTGAGGAATTGACCGTAGTGTTTATAAAAGACTTCCGGTCGCAGGAGAAATTGTGTGACCACAAATCCACGAATATTAAGACTGGACGGAGGGATTTTTCAGCCACGCCCTTCTGGACTCACATCCCTCTAAATCCTTTTTCTTTTTTACTAAAAATAATATATATATATTGCTTTAGGAGAACAAACGGTGTGAAATGTTTTACCAGGATGACACTTTACCAAATATTGAGGGGGGAAAACTGTCATTAAAGCCATTTATGTCCTCACCACAGCAGCTCTCTCCAATGACCATGCTGCCGGGAGAAGACAGGGCCGTGTGATCCCAAAGGGCAATGGGCTGCCTACTTGATAAGAAGATGGTTAAAGTAAAAAATAAAATGAAACCAGCGCCGTCTATTCACCAAAGACCAAACTCCTGTCACAGCACCTGCGGTTCGTGTACCGAGCAGGGGCCGGCCAGGCTGCCTAACGGACGCTGGGCCAGGCGGGTCTGCACCTTTAACGGGAAGGCCTGCGGCCCGCAGGCCTCCTCACAGATCGATCTCAGGGTTTCTTCTACCAGGATCCTGACGGAATCCCTCGGATCAATTCTGGGGGTACAAAGGAAAACCTTACAAAGTATGTTCACATATAAATCAACGTGTCATTCTTAAAACTTTATTTCTTTGCCTAAATATAAACCCTTAAAATGCAGTCACACGTGTTTTTTGTTTGTTTTTATTAAATAAAAAAGGAACGGGCATGACTCCTAATCTTTATACAAATTCACAGCAATCCGTAGCAGCATAAATTTAGCCTCTTCAAAGATTTCTTCCTTTGCTCTAAATACAAGTTAATTCCAAGTTTTATAAAAGCCAGAGCAGCGACCATCCAGTGAATGGAATGAAAGCCCCCAGGGGTGGACGTATAAAAATCAAGTGTTACTAAGAGTCCTGGAATGAAATGACAATCGAAACGCGTCCTGGTAAAGGCAGGACTGCCTCGCTCGCCTGGCGCGCGCGATCGGGGTGAGTTGAGAAAATGCAATTGCGTTGGGCTGGAGAGGTGCCTAGTCCAACTCGAATCGGGAATGACTGCAACTCTCTAAAGAAAGTTGCGGGTGCCGGGCACGTGTAACATGCCCACAGAGTTATCAGAATGGTACCGGGAATGCTGGTGTCGATGGCAGTTACAGTAGACTGTGACAGCCGAGGGAGTGAGCAAACAGCACGCCATTCCTCAGGGCAGAAACGTAACCGCCCGGGATGCCCACGGTGAAACGGGGCTGTGTACTGCACTGTTATTGCAGGTTTACGAACAGGTACGACATAGCTACTTTAAGGACCCCCAGGAAACTTGCAGCCAGAAACAGAAATTAACGTGTAAGCTTGCCATCATGACCAATTGTGTGTTTATCTCGTCAAACCATGCTGGGGGTCGTTTCCATTTTTAATGAAAAAAAAAAAGTTGCTTTAGGGAAACAAATGGTGTGAAATGTTTTACCAGGGTTACAAGTCACTAACTCTTCTTAAGAGAGATGGTAACTGAAGGCAGAAGGGCACACGGGAAGCAGGGACAGAGCGCTCTGGTGCTAACAGCGCCCCCTGGCGCCCACCTAGAATGTCTGACTCTGCCTTTGACCATGCCTTCCCCTGGGATCTGAGCCTGTTCTTCCGGGAGCTGAGACACACCTCTGAGGAACAAGGATGCGCAGGACATGGGGCAGCCTGGGCCTACATGGTTTGACTCCTTACGATGACTCTTTACTGCACGCTTAGTCTTACTTCCTGTATGTTTTGGTCAGAATCTGCTAAATGTTCAACTGACTTAGCTGAAGGATCAGGGGTTTTTTCTGTTGGAATTTAACACAAAGACGGGGAGAATGACATGACAACTGGGTGCCAGCTGGAGCCAGCGACACGGGCCCTGGAGATGTCGGTAGGAATGCAAAAGGAAACGGATGGCAACTGCTCTGAAATACACGGGCGACACCAGGAAGGACAAAGCCACATTCAAACGCAGGTCCAGGCAGTCCTCAGGCTCGCACGGATGCGCGTGAGGTGGCGACAGGCTCTCTCCGAGGTTGTCAACACCGTGCTTGACAACCACTCAGCTCTCGTCTAGTGACAAAGCGAGTCCTTAGAGGCGGAAATGGAACAGGAAGGGGAGAAGGGTGGCGATTGATTTTTCTTACTATGTTTTGTTTTTGAATGTGGTTGGGGGGGGGGGGGGGGGGTGTAGCTTTTTTCTTTTTCTCTTTTTTAAATCTTTTTGGTTACTGAAAAAAATAGAACAGTCCACTGTCCAGCAGAGGCTGCTTCAACTCTATTGCTCTCGGGGCTCATTCCGCGTGGACCTGGGTTTCGGGGTGCTGCAGGGACAGCTCCGCGGGCAGGAAGGCGCCCTGCCCCAGCGCGGTGGCGTAGGTCCTGCTCTGCGGGTGGGCGAAGCCAGGGGGCAGGTAGGCCCCCATGGCTCCTCCCGAAGCCTCC
>NW_006299479.1:912394-913837 GCF_000327345.1 Myotis davidii | reverse complement strand
CTGGGACACGGTGGCCAGGCTGCCCTGGCGCCGGCCGTGCGCTGGGTACTGGCACAGCTCCCCGCTCTGGGTGTGATGGAGCTTCAGGCTGTGGCTCCGCTCCGGCTTCGGGGGCGGGACCGAGGCCTGGCCGAGCGGCTCCTCCTCCGGGTAGCAGTCTCGGGGGTGTTTGTCTGGGGCGGGGGGCTGCCTGCCCCGAGGCCTCTCCAGCTCTTTGCAGAGCCTCGCCTCTTTGTGGTTCAGACGCAAAGACTCGGGGCCCATGGTCATGTACTTCCCTCCGGAGTTATGGTAGCTGGCGGGCTCACAGGCGTCCGGACTCCCTTTGGCCCCATAATCTAAGTGGCCGGCCCCCTGGGGGTGAGGGGGCCCGCTCTTCGGCTCGCACAGGTGCCTATGGCTTGGTTCCTGGTGTGCCCTGTGCTCCGGGAGGCCGCAGCCCGGGTCGTGGAGCTTGCGGTTCCTGAGGCTGCTCTGCTTCTGCGGGAGGGACGGTTTCTCCGGCTGCCCGTTGCCGTGCCCGCCGTGCCCTCCGTGGTAATGGGCCCTGTCCAGCTCGGCCTCCGGGTGCTTCCTGTAGAAGGGGTCGCCGCCCTCGGGGCTGAGGGCCTTCCCCGGGGGCCGGGCCTCCTTCCCCTCGGCCACGGAGAGAAGTCCAGTTTTCCCAGGATCGGATTTGCTGCGCAGGTGGATGACATAGAGCCCCCCCGGCTCGTCCTGCAGGGCCGGGCTCATGTTGTCGTATTGGGACATAACGGGCCCCTTCACCTTCTGCCGGGCCCGGCTCTCCCTGCGGATGGACTGCATGCGGTACTTCTCCATGTCCTCGAAGTCCCACGAGGTGTAAGTGTGCTTCCCGTCGGCGGCTGGGGCCATGCCGATGACACCGTGGTCGTTACCGGAGAAATAGCCGGTCACGGTGGCCCGGGGCCGGGGCGGCAGCCCGGTGTATCCATACAGGCTCTTCCCCTGCAGCCGAGGGTTGTGGAAGGCGAAGTCGCGGCTGGGCAGGCGGTGCAGGGGCCGCAGCTGCACGGTGCCGTAGGCGTCCACGTCGCACAGGGCGCCGTCGGGGCTGTAGTAGGAGCCGGAGGAGCTGGAGTAGGGGCTGTACCGGTAGTGCACCCGGCCGTTCTCAAAGTAAGGCTGCAGCTGCGTGACGTGGTAGTCCGAGCGGGCCTGGGAGGCCGGGTATGGCTTGTACTGGTACAGGGGCCTCGGGCAGTAGGCCGGCTCGTCGTCGGGGGGAACCTCCGTCCGGGAGATGGGGACGGAGCGGATCATGGCAGCCGGGGGTGTGTGGAGAGACTGCACCCTCCGGATGGTGGGGTACGGGTCCTCTGGGTAGCAGCCGCCCCGAACAGATGAGCTCAGCGAAGACACGTACTCGACCCGCCCGCACGGCTTGGAGTGGTGCCCGGACGCGCTTCTCCCGGGGGCCAC
>NW_006299479.1:910220-912075 GCF_000327345.1 Myotis davidii | reverse complement strand
CAGCCCCGCCGTCACCAACGAGGCCGGGAGGGGGGTCGTCTGCGGCCCTGGGTTCCAGCGGCCTCTCTGGAGTGGGCACTCCTCCTGGGACCTACGGAGAAATGAGGACAGCGTGAGTGTTCTCCTGTGCTCCCCGCTGTGGAGTCAGCACCATCACACTGTAACTCACAAGCTGAGGCTATGCGGAGAGCAGCTTGAAACTCGCCCCGCCACACGGTCTTGCTGGCCAGGACAGCAGGCCACCCTGTCCCCACAACCAGGACATGGCCCGCGGGGCCACCTGGCGGAGCAGCCACCTCCATCGTGAGGACTGTTCTAGCTGGTGATGGGTATGAAAGTGAGATGAGGCTGCCTGTGACGTCTTAACGTGCAGACCAAAACAGAGGTTTAATCAAGTAACAGTCACGCTTAAAAACATATGCTGACTCTCTGCCCAGCTCAGGCTCACCAGCAGCAGAAACACTTTGCTAAGCAAAGAGAGGGGTTCTCTCTGAGAGATGTTTGAAGTGAGGAGCTGTAAGCCCCAGGGGGCACTGAACTCCAGCAGGTACCGACCGCCCCCTCTGCCTTCGACCCGCCCTGGGGTGGCGGCAGAGGCCAGGGCTGCAAACACCCCGCCTGGAGATGCAGCTGTAGACACAGCGTCCTCCACGGAAGACTAGACAATAGTTCAAGGTGGTCCCAATACACCTGGGGCATTTTTTAAAAAAATATGAGAAAATTAGGACGAAACCTTAGCATTTTGTGTACAACATTCCCTCATGGAAATGGGTGCTCGCTCGACTGCAGAACCTGCTGCTTCGTTTAGAGAAAATAACCTCTCTCTTTTAAAAAGCCTGCAAGGGAGCACGCCTTACACACCTCCTGAGACTAAAGCGCCCGGATCGGGCAGACGGGAATAACCAGCAGGCTTGCCCGAGGTCACGATGAGTCAGTGCCGGGGCCGGGAGAACCAGGGCAGCCCTGATACCCGAAGCCCCGTCTGACTCACTATCACCTCTGGTATCGCTCTGAAGGAACTACCCGGAGGCTGGCAGGAAGAAGCAGTGGGCAGACGTGGTGAGGCCATGGTCGTTGTGTAACTGCTCCTTCCTGAGAAAAACCAGCAACGAGGAAAAGGCAGATCCCAACCTCCAAGGGGAAACGCTTCATGAAAACCCGCCCCAGGTCTGGAAAACAGACACCGTGTCTGACTCCAAGACCACACCCCCTGCTGAAAAGGGACAGACCTTTGCAAAGTGCATTTCCTGCCCTGGACTCTCCCCCTTCTTACCTTGTGGGAATTATTTAACCCTGCGCAGGCCGTTGCTGGCACCTGCCCCACAGCTGGTGACGGCTCTGCTGGTCTCTGGGAAGGAGGTGCGGGAAGGGGTCGGTGGGTTCTGTGCGGCCGCTGGAGGGTGGTGGCAGCAAAATCCGCCGCCGTGGGCTGCTCCGCTGGGTCCCAGCAGACTTCCCAAGTGCCTGTGTCAGCTGCCGCCGCCGCTGCCACATAAGCCAGGCCGGCTGTGCTGACAGGCTCCTCGGGGGACCCAGGATGAGGGCAGGGTTTGTCTCTAGAGGGTGTGGGAGATTTGTCAGTGAGCTGTGAGGGCTGATGGGGCTGATCCACACTTGCACCGAGATAAGACAGCGGCTGATCTCCGCTGTAGAAGTGAACTTGAGTCTGGTCCTGATCCGCGAAGGAGACGGTCGGCCCGGTGGACTTCCCCGGCTGGTCTTCCCGGAAACTGATGTGCTCGTCAGACTGGGAGCCTGTTAAGGGACCTGCAGTGGTTCTGGCCTGGTCTGGGTCCCCAGGTGCACAGGCTCGATGGGGCGGGAAGTCGGCCTGGCGGGGCTGCTCGGACTCGGG
>NW_006299479.1:880107-910103 GCF_000327345.1 Myotis davidii | reverse complement strand
CACAGGCTTGGTCCAGAGTCCCGTGAGGGTGGTAAACAGGCAGCTGCTCTTCGGCCGCAGCCACTGCCGCGTCTCCATAGCTCACAGGGGCGGACTGGCAAGTGCCCGGTCTCTTCAGCGACTGCGTGGAGGCTTGCTGTGCGGACTCGGCCAATGCCAGCGCCAACAGGCGGGCAACGTTTTTCGGAGGCGGTGGCGGTGGGATAAGAGACACTGAACTGACAGGCATGGCCTCCTGGGGGGGGTCATGGATAACTGCTCCTGGTGGGAAATTGGGAGAAAAAATGAGAGTGAAAAGGCAGCTTGTTATCCCATCTGTGGAAAGCCAACACTCCCCGTTTGGGCCCTAAAAAAAACAGGCCTTCCATATTTCAAAGTGGCAATCCACGGTCTTCCGTCCCACATGCAACATCTGCCGCAGAAACATCTGGATCGGAGGAACACTAACACCGGGAGGGGGTGAGGCCTGCCCCTCCTCGTGAGCTGCTACAACAAGCAGGTCCCCCACGTGGCTCAGGCAAGATGGCTTAGAACACAAGCTCCACAAGCTTGCGGATGGCTTAGGATGGTGTTGCCGGAGGAGGCTGGCTGGTTAACATGGAACGCTAAAATACAGGCATTTTACGAGAAGAGAAAGCAGAATCAAGAGCTACGAAGTTGTGCAAAAAAATATCCATGGATTCTGACTGTCCAAAGAGACCCGCGGACTCCATGGAGTCGGACGCAGGACCACCGGCCCTTCGCGGGTCTTGTTTGATTTTAGTGTCAGGCGCGGAGCACTCAGCACCACCCGGAACCGCATTCTCTTGGACTAAAGGGCGGTGTGAAGTGAATCTCTCCCTGACATGGCACAGGTGGCACTGGGGCATGGAGATCCTGCTCAGCTTAAAGAAAGAGCGGGGGAAAGCAAACGGTACCTGTCTGAGCCTGTCCAGAAGGTACAGCCTTACTCTGACCGTCGGACACGCACGGCTCCTCCTTCTCCTGTCCCGGCGCCTCGACCTCTGCGGCCGCTGCCACCACCACCGCCAGGCCTGGGGGCTGGACTCCAGGCTCACATCCTTCCAGGGCCTCCCTCTCGTTTGCCTTCACCTTTCCTACCTGGGGAGGGGATCTAGTTCCGACGGCACTTTCGTCCACACCTGTGTGCCAGGCGGGAGGAGATCGGGTCTGGGCTGCCGTGGCGGAGGCCATGGCGGAGGCCGTGGTGGAGGCTGTGGCGGAGGCCGCACCGATGACTTCCGACACCCGGGGGGGCAGGGTCACTGAAATGGGCTCAGATATGTTCATGGAAGGTGATTTGCCTAATTTCCGTCCGATTTTTGGCGAGAACGCGTAGACAACCTTCTCCGTGAAGGAGGACGGCTTGGTGGACTTCTCCTCGCTCGGGCTCAAGTCCAGGGTGAAGAAGGGGCTCGGGGTCTCCCGCAGAGGAGACATGGGCTCAGAACTGGCAGTGCTGCCCGGGGTCTGGGCCCGGCTGCCGCCGGCTTCCGAGTCCCTTTTATTTGCACTTGGCTTATCCTTGGGGTATCCCGTGGGGGAGTCTAGGAAGGCAGCGCCGCTCTCCGGGACCTCAGCCTCGGCCTTCGGGGGGCTGCACTGAAACGACATGGGGTCGAAATCCAGGCTGGCCACGCCCATGTCCGGCGGGCTCAGGTCCACATCCTCGGCCGAAGGGGGGGACACCAGGGCTGGGATGTGGAGCAGCCCCATGTCCTCCTCGCTCTCGTTGTCGTGGGGCAGGTTGTCGTAGGAATTGCAGCGGTTCCCCAGCATTTCTCCGTTGAAGGAGGCGCTCAGGGCGTCGCTGCTGGATCGCGGTCTCCTGGGCCGGAACAGCTTCGAGTCACCTGGGGAACGGACAACAGTCTCTCAGTGTGAATGTCACAGGGGCACCCCCACTGCTCCCCTACTGAGGACACACGGGGAAAGGAGAGGGCACGTCTCCTTTTCTTACGGGTCACTGTCTCTAGGGGCTCACAGATGGGGCCCCCGAGCCAAATGCTCAAGGACACGCACCTCTGACATGATGGGAGGGAGAAGGCAGCGGCTGTCGATTTCCATCGGAAAAGGACTCAGAGCTGCCAGGTTCTACCACTCGTCCAACACTGACTTCTGTTGTGACTTTAGGCGAGTTTTTTTTTTATTTCTTTTTATCTTATTTTATCACTAACCTCACACATGACTTCTGAGGCAAAATCAATCACTTTATTTTTATTATTTATTTTTAAAATATATTTTATGGATTTCAAAGAGGAAGGGAGAGGGAGAGGGAGAGATAGAAACATTAATGATGAGTTGATGGGCTGCCTCCTGCATGCCCCCTACTGGGGATCAAGCCTGAAACCCAGGCATGTGGCCCTGACAGGGAATTGAACCGTGCCCTCCTAGGGGTCAATGTTCAACCACTGAGCCACACCGTCCGGGTGGAATCATTTACTTTAAATAGTACTTTGGATACACAGCAGCAAAAGAGGTTTTTGTTTAGAGGGAAAAATTCTCATAACCCCCAAATTTCTAAAAATTAACTTCTCAGTTTAAAAAATCCCTACAATCCTATAAAGTATTAACATCTATTTAGTAAGGGATTCCTTTCAGATACTTAAACCAAAATAATTTCCTTCCCCCCCTCCTTAAGAGTGGGCTCCAAGTCTCTCAGGCAGGCAGTCCTCGAAAGTGGTGGAGGCCTCTGCAGATCACACTGCTTGATGCCATTGCCAAGCACCCTCCTGACAGAAGTCCTCTATCTCTGCATTCGATTACAATGGTGAGAGCTGCCGGAGTGAACATGTACCACCGAGAGGCAGAAACTGTCTTAATAAAAACATTCACTCATGCACTGGCCACGTGTAAAATGAATCCCCGCTTGAAAATTATCTTCTGCTTAATCCTAGCATCTACCCAGCCCACTACACTGCTCTGTGAAGCGTTCTCTTAACTAAAGTGAAATGGAAAATCCTGCAAAACCCACAAGATGTGGGACACCCAACTCCAGTGACATGTGAGGACTTGTTGAATCACAGCACAGTCACTGGCCAGTGGGGAGGTGCCCTTAGGGCAGTCGGTAAAGGAAGATGAGAAGGCTGATAGGACATCCCAGGATACCTCCAAAGAGCACGAATTGGGCATCAACAGCCTAAGGAAAACCCCTGGGCAATCAGGGTGGCTCTTGATTATTTTCTTAAAAGGGCCTTCTTTACAACCTGCCGCCTTCTCTACGAACTCTTTTCTAAAGGATTAGAAGCCAAAGATGACGGCAAGGATGTCCTACTTGCCATTACGTGGTTTTGTCAAAAGTTTTACTTCCCTCCAAGCCAACAATGAAGCCGTGCTTGTTCATTCTGAAAATCAGTGGCAACTATAACCCGACTGTAGACAGAAGCTAAAACTTACGTTCATAGCCTTTTAGTTTTGCTGTTCAAGTTACAATCCACCCTTTCTGCATGATTTAGCATACAACTCGGGTCCCCATTTTAAGCAGATTCACTGTACGTTGCCTTCTCCTGATAAGATTATCCTCCATAACTGATCTGATCTATGAAATTTAACATTAGGTTAGCCAAGTCTTCTAGTCTGAATATCAAAACTGCTTAATTGTATCCTTTGTAACACTGTGTTCTCACTGTGAAATCTAAGAAATACCAATAATATAATTTTTCACTGGGCATTAATAAATATAAATGGTTAACTTAAACCAATTCATCCATTCTTATGCAAATTGAACAGCAATTATGTCAAAAGTGAAGACATTAGAGACTGGTAACTATATTAAAACATCAATGGAAAATACTAAATAGATACTAGTATTCTTAAGAAGTAATGCTCTACGGCCTCTTTGCTAAGCATGTTTTTATAAAATACACTTGCTTGTTATGTTCTTTTCTGAAATACAGAATAAAACGACTGGTGCTTTTCCTCTTACCATCGACTGCATGGAGAGAAGTAAGAGACTCTTCACTCTTAGCTGATCGGAGGGTTCCCTCTGCCCGGCCACCTACAGAATCAAAACCAAACAGTGTGACATTTTAGTCATTATTACTGTGAAAAGGAGCAGTGTTTTTCTCTACACATACTTACACTTCCAAGAGCGATTAGTTGTACATTTTGACACCCATACTCAATTTAGCATCATGCTACATAATGTACTGTTGTTCTCAAGTGGTTGCCTATAGGAAAAATCTTTTCTAAAGGATTAAGAACTTGAGAATAGAGATGAATTTAAAAACATCTCCTTTTATATTTCCTAAAGAAGAGTGTGCTACCATCCTGGATTGAGGGTAGTCCTAAACCCAATGACTGGTGTGGTGTCCCTTTAAGAGCAGACCCAGAGAGACAGAGGAAAATGCTCTCTGAGGACTGAGGCGGAGCCTGGAGTGACGCCACCACAAGCCAAGGGATCAGGGTTCACACCTAGACATGGCCCTGCTGACACCGTGATCTCAGAGGTTAGCCTCCCGTACACAGCAACTCCTATTGGAGCGTGTTGGGCGTGGGTCCAGAGAAAGAAAAGAGACGCCGTGGCAGCAGGAGGAGGTGACCTGTCACGGGGACAGGGGCGGGGAAGGGCGCTGACCTTTCAGAGCCATGGCCTTCATCTCCGAGGGCTCGCTCTCATTGCGCTGCAGCTTCCGCTTGGAAACAGACGACGATTTCCCCAAGTTGAAAAAGGAGCGCCAGCTGCCCACAGGGGACTTCTTCATTTTGTTCTGAGGCCTCCTCCTGTGAGAGAGAAACACTTCTGCATTGAGATATCCAAGGGGCTCCCTTTACTTAGAGAAAATGAGCAAGTGATGGGAAGAACCGAAGCAGGAGAGCACAGCTGAGCACACACCCACCGGCACACGGTACACGGCACACGACTCAGGGCAGCCGTGCGGTGCAGCTGAGCGCGGAGTGGAACTGATGTATGGGTGTCCATACAGTGATTAGTTTCACAGGGTAGTGTTCACACAGACTGCCACACTGAGAACTGCCCTCACAATCAGGGAACTAAGAGTAAGGCATATTTGGGAATAGGAAATATTAACACTCCCAAACCAGAGTTAGGGAAAGTGATTTTAGGTGTGAGCAAAGTGAATGAAGCCAAACATGAAGAAAAGGATTAAGAACAGTAACTGACATAGACGGGATGCCAGGCGCTGTGCTAACTGCCTTCTATGTCATATCGCACTTACAGGAGATAAAGTCATATGAGGCGGGTACTACATTCTCATTTCACAGCTAAGCAAGTTACAACACTAAGACGTTTAGTGAACTGCCTTCATGTTATAAAGCCGGCCAATGAACTGTATCCTTTTTCCTAACCATTTTTTTCCTGTACAATGGACTCTCTTCTTTTTAAAACGACGTGGTGTTGCAATGCTTCTCGAGAAACATGTCTCTCATTCCCTAGGAAGTCTCACCCACCGTCAGAAGAGCACAGGACTGCCTGGGACTGGCCCAGAGCCGCTGCAGGAACAGAGTGATAGGAAAAACACAAAAGCAAAGGTAAAACCAAGAGGACAGCCAGCATGAGATCACACCGATGAGGATTTAATGAACGCTACCTCTCCAGCGGGAAATCGATGATGGTGTGAAATTTCCCCTGTAGCGCGGCGGGTCCTTCTCCTACTTCGATGTATTTGTTTTCCGTCACCAGCGGAGAACTGATCTGAGCTTGGGTTCTTGCCTGGGCTTCCTCCAATGTCAGCAGCTTGGTGGACGGAGAGGAAATGAGCAGGGACTTGGGCCTGGATAGAGAAGCTTTGGAAAGAAAGAAAAACAAGACAGTCAAACGTTTCGGCATGGGGCGGGGGAGGGAAAATGTAAATGTGTGAGTGTGAGGCTATCAACCTGCTTATCTGTCTATCCATCTACCTACCTACCTGTCTTGTTTCAAATTTTCTTCATTCTGTTTTTTAAGTGGCAAAAATAATAGGGCTTTATACTAAGTGAGGAATAGAAGGTGACATACCAGGTTGTTAGCAATCACACGCAATCACACACACACACACACACACACACACACACTTAGAATTCTTAAGTACTGTGGCCTTGCCTGGTATCACTCAGTATTTTTAGTTCTGGAAAGAATTTTTCTGCTGCTGCTCCATCTTACACCTTTACATCCACCAATAATAAGTAACACGGCATATTTTTTTAATGTGTCATGAACGTAGCCCACAAAAGGTCTAATATGTAGCATTAACAAAGTACCCAGAAAATAACTGTTAAATTGTGCATTTTAGGGAAATGGCCATAAATTAACTGCTTTCTACCAAAGACAGAGTCATGAAACCGAGATAAAAAATGCAGGCTTCACCCTAGCTGGTTTGGCTCAGTGGATAGGTCGGCCTACGGCCTGAAGGGTCCCGGGTTGCAGGCTCGATCCCCAGTAGGGGGTGTGCAGGAAGCAGCCTATCTATCAATGATTCTTCTCATCATTAACGTTTCTATCTATCTCTTCCTCGTCCTTCCTCTCTCTGAAATCAATAAAAACATTTTTTTTTTAATAAAAGGAGCCAATGAAAGAAGCAGGTGAAGGGTAATTTAAAAACCTGAAACATCAAGACTTCGAGAAGCATTTTTTTAAAACATATTTTATTGATTTTTCACAGAGAGGAAGGGAGAGGGTTAGAGAGTCAGAAACATCGATGAGCGAGAAACATCGACCAGCTGCCTCCTGCACACTCCCTAATGGGGATGTGCCCGCAACCAAGGTACATGCCCTTGACCGGACTGCCTTTTTTTTAAATCTTTCTTTATTGATTAAGGTATTACATGTGTCCTTATCCCCGCTTACCTCCCCCATCCCCGCAATCATGCCCTCACCGCCCTGGTGTCTGTGTCCATTGGTTATGCTTATATGTATGCATACAAGTCCTTTGGTAAATCCCACACCAACCAGAGTAAGAAAAATACTTTCACAGGCCTCAGCTAAGTGCCACTGGCCTGTTTTGGGGAGATGCGCATAAAAACAACAGATCAGTTTTACTTGAACAGGGGGTCCTTAAGGAACACTGATGAATTAGACTTTACAAGGTGATTGGATCTACTTAAGGTCAAATGTCAAATGCAACTTACCTGAGCAGGTTTGGAGCCCAAACAATTGCTAGGTTTTTTGCATGCATATTTGTGATGGAACAATAGTCAGCGAGAAGTGACAAGTGTCTCATGAGGAACTCCAGTGTCCTGGAAAACGAAACACAACAACTCTAAAACCCATCATGTAGCAGTACAGAGCATAACAACTCAACGAACTCGTAATGTTCGATGGCAAAATGGAAACAGGACCATACAAACCCCAGCAAATTGTATGCTGTGTACTAGGTTTAAACATTATTACCACAGAACTGTCAGAAGATCAGTATGAATTTTATACCTAGGTGTAATAACCACATCTACTGATACTATGGAAAACGTCTAAGGCGAGAAACAAGCTTCTGACAGGACTGGCTCTGAGAAAACAGCCTGAGTTTTTAAAAAACCATTAGCGTATTTGCTCCTGCTGCCAGACACCTGGTTTCAAGACACCAGGGACATGAACCACCCCCCTCCGGCGTCTAGACCAACGATTCCGTGAAGTTATGCTGCTCTAGTTGCGGCAGACATGCTCTGTGTGGCTTGGACACATTTTGAAAAACAAAGGAAGGCCCGGCCAGCGTGGCTCAGTGAATGTGTTGACCTATGAACCAGGAGGTCATGGTTTGATTCCTTGGTCAGGGCACATGCCTAGGTTGTGGGCTCGAATCCCAGGATGGGGAGGCAGGAGGCAGCCGATCAATGATTCCCTTTCATCATTGATGTTTCTCTCTCTCTCTCCCTCTCCCTTCCTCTCTAAAAGCCATATATATACACATATATATGTATATGTGTGTGTGTGTGTGTATATATATATATATATAATGTATAATTTTTTTTTTAAAAAAAAGGAGGGTTGCAAAAAAGAAAACCAGCAAACAGGCACCCAGCAGTGAGTCCATATTTTGGATTCAAGAAATTCACAAGTCTGCACACTTGTGGCCAGACATCCTAGTACCTTCAGCAATATTTCTCAGTATCGCAAAACAAACACACAATGAGACAGGTTTAGTCAACCATCCATTTGCTCACTCATGTATTCATTCATTCAACATTTATTAAAGCCTACTGCATGCCAACTACTGTGCCAGGCCCTGGGGATACACAGATAAATAAATAGAAATGTATGGACAAATGGCGTGGCTCAGTGGTTGAACTTTGATCTGTGAACCAGGAGGCCAGAGTCAGGGCACATGCCCGGGTTGCAGGCTCAATCCCCAGTGGGGTGTGCAAGAGCAGGCAATCAATGATTTACTCTCATCATTCATGTTTCTCTCTCTTTCCCCCTCTCCCTTCCTCTCTGAAATCAATAAAAATATACAAATAAATAAATAGTTGCAACTCCAAGAAAACTTAGCCAGTCAGCAGCCCATAGGATGAAAACCCGTGGCTGGAATTCTGCACGGGGTTTACCTGTAGTGTGGCGGGGGCAGCTGCTGGATGACGTCATGGATCTTGATCAGCCTTTCTTCATCTGTCGCTGCTGAGACAGCGTCCTGCAACCATCGCAATGCGACATCAACCAGTGGACTTTGTTGGTAAAAATCAAAGCTCTCCACTTACAATTTAGCTTTTCTTCACTCTCAGGTAAATCATTCTATCTACTCTTTGGCGCTGAGCGATGAGGAAACAAACACCATACAGCATCAAGGAAGTAAACCTCCCCCCACACTATGTGGACATTGAAATCTATTAAAAGATAATTTTTTAAAAAACTTTATGGTCACCAGTATTAAGTGTGATAAGAGTAGTGGCTCAAAGTCAGAAACTAAAAGAATGAAAATGTGAAATCAGCCAAAACTAGGAACCCGTAGCAGTGACTGGTTTTTTCTGTTGTTGTTGATTTTTGTTTTTTTCCTTTAAAGGAGTCATTTTAGGCATGGAACTATTTCTTACCTGGCCAAAACAATTTTTACACATTTTGAACAAAAGTCCAAGGAGGACTTGATTTAAAAGTGACTGGTACTCACTGAAAATTTCTCATACAGCTGGTAGGTGAGCAGAGGGTTTGGGAGCTCTCGGAAATACAGCTTGCAGAGGGAGCCCACGGAATGGATGTCCTGAACATAGGGTTCTTTTGTCAAGTCGGGGACATGTTCAGAGTCAAATTCATGGCTAACAAAGACAGCAGGGTGACAAAATTATTTTATTAAAGGAAAAGCAAGAATATTTGGGAAAGCACAGACCCAAATAAAATATATAACAAATAAATATAAATGTATAGACAAATGTGAATGGATATGTTTACCTCAGTGAATTAATGTTTTTTTCCAGCAGTAATTGGATGTTTGATCATACGTGTTTTTCTATGTGAAAATTAAGGGCATAGCTTTAATATTAAGATGGACAACAATCTCTGAAATGCTTATGAATGAGCAGCTCTTAATACACAGATCGAAAAACAGGACTCAGCTCCTCAGGGTTTGAATCTGTGAGATTTTGGCAATTCTGGAGACTAGGACAGAGTGGCAGCTGGTCCATGAATAACCCTGCCCGGAAACCCCTTAGCTACAGGAAGTATGGCCCAGGAGTGGTTTATTAAAGACGGGTAAGAAAGCCAGAGACAACATCCAATCTCCAGCCAACACCACACTGTAACAGACGGTAAAATCTGTAGCACTGAAGTGAATGGAATAAAGGTTGCGTTCAGAAAGCGAGGGCAGGTTACGCTCACTCTCCAGGAGGTCAATTAATATTAATCTACAGGCACGAGACCACTCATCAACCCAGAGGATTAGTGTTTGTGGATTTATCAGTGAATATGAGGTTTGCTGCACGTGAACGACTGAAATTGTTCTTAGTACCAGAATCAGGTGAAGTACTTTCCAATATGTATTCCTGAAAACAGAGGTGAGCTCTGCAGTCAATTAGGATATTAAAAACCCCCGTAGAGTAAACGGCAATTTCCATTCACCACAGTGAAAATGGAAGAAAAATAACACATTAAGAATAGACCCGAAGCTAAGAGATTGAGCAAAAATAAAATCTCTGTTGCTGGTGTAAAGGACACCGTGATTTTGGGGAAGATAATGAGACAGGATGTGAAATGCGTAACACGTGCAGACCTGAGCATAGAATACAGAACAGGTATTCAAGGAGATCAGAAAGTTTCCCTCGTCAATTTTAATTAGGAATGAAAGACTAATTCTATTAATTCTATTCTGATAATGTAAACTTCATCTGCCATGGTTGTCATGGGTTCAAGTTCAATAGCTAAAATCATCAACTATTGTAAAGGGAAGACACAAGGACTGACAAAGTGAAGAGGGCATGTGTTCTGATGCTGTAAATGGCATTTAGGAAAATACACACAGAGAACAATACGTATAGTGTTGCCTATTTTTTCTAAACTATGGTCATCAATGTAAGAGATTTAATTCTGAATTTCATTTTAATGAATTACAACAGGAATGAAAAAGGAAATGCCATAGCAGGTTTTACCGTAGCCTCTGGATATTGGAGGCAACGCCAGAGAGGCGATATATTCCGTCCACAATGCCATATCTCTCGATGAATGCCGTACAGCTCTGAAGAACCTGGGGGACTGAAGAGTAATGTTAAAGACGTGGGTTAGATGGGAAGGACTCCGCAGAAAATGAGAGTATCTTAGTTCTCATCAGCAAAATAAAATGTGTGAGTTAAAGTTACAGGGGTGGAATTTTAATCTACTACAAAAAATGAAGAGGGCATGTTTACTTAATTTCACATCTCAACAGATTAACTGCAATTTTTCACTTTTAAAAGAGTTTCTTTTATCTTTTCATAGTCAATGCTAATTCTATTTTTAATCTAGTAAATAAAACACCAACATAACACAAAGGTCAAGGCAATTTCAAGTAGATAAGACCTTAATTTCCTGCCTATCTTTACATTATAAGTACTGACCTTTTGACTTAATATTATCAGCTCCTTATAAAGGGCGCCCCAACAGTAAGTTGAAAGAAAAGATGGGGACTGTCTGGTTACTTCACTGAATATCTGACACAAATGGCCAACTATTTGGGGCCTACCATGTAAAAAAGGATGTTCAAACTATATGATAAAGCTCTTTTTTTATTGTTTTATTGCTTAAAGTATTACAAAGGGTATTACATATGTGTCCTTTTTTTTTCTCCGCCCTTGACAGTCCTCTGGCCTCCCCTATCCGCCCCCCCGCCCCCACCCAGTGTCTTATGTCCATTGGTTATGCTTATAGGCATGCATACAAGTCCTTCGGTTGATCTCTTACCCCCCTCTCTCCTGCCCCCCAACCTCTTTTTATAACCATTCAAAAATGTACAGCAGCTGAAATTGAACTTTGTTTTGCAATACAGGCTGGTAAATTTTTAGTAACTTCCATTTGATACTTTTAGTTCAAATCCCCGAAAAGCAGTGCTTGGACGAACACTATTTGGTTGCAGTGAACGACTATACTAGGGATGAAACACACAGGAGTGGTGAATAAAATGATATTTAAGAAGATACTGTTAGGTAATGTATTGCACGTATAGTATGCAGTAAGTCCTCACTTAACGTTGTTAAGGATTCTGAAACTTTAAGTGAAATGGCATATAATGGAATCAGTTTTACAATAGGCTGATTGAACCAAACAAGAGTTCCTACACCGGCATCTCACCCACATTATAACAAAATGATGCTGGAAGAAATGATGTTATTCGAGGACTTGCTGTACATCATGATTAGACCTGCAGACTTTTCCTTGGTTTTCCTGCCTTTTGTTGTCCTTCCTGCATTTTACCTTTTAAATTGTCACATCCTATATCTTGCATTTAAAACAAGCTTCTTAGCTTTAAATGAGTTTTTTTAAGCAGCTATATTACTGAATATGTAACATGTGCCAGGCTACATGCTTTAGAATGGACACCCTCACTTAAATCTCATGGAAATCCTATGAAAAAGTTGTTTCATCTAGGGGTGGAGGCTCCCAGCAGCATCTGTGCGGCGTTATTAGAAAATGCATCGTGACTTTTTGTTGGGAAAATATGATTAACTAAGGAATTAATTTCAGAGGTTATTTGGACCTTGTTTGTTCGTTTTTACCCCCCAAGTGCGCTCTGATTATAAAATTCCTGTTTGTTTTTTCTAACTATTGTAAAAAATAGTTGGAAAAAAAGCTCAAACACAGAAGTAAGTTCAGACTACAGAGTTTCCTCACCTTGAGTTTTAAATAGATTTTATATTTTGTGCCAAATATCATTTTACCGAGTGTCCTAACCAAGTTCTTGCCTTTTTGTTTAAAGAAATCTCATTTGAAATTTCATTGTAAGGAAATTCAGTTTCAGATATGTGCAACAAATAAAACAAGTCCTATACGAAACCAATGACGTTTGAAAACGGTTCCACTAGAATAGATTTTATCATCGTTACGGAATGAATGAACACTATACTTATTAAACCTGTTTGTTGCCTTCTTAAATCTTGGCCACCATCCTCTCCTTTCGTACTTATAAAGAATGAAAACACACCAGAAACTTCTAAGTACAACTAAAATGTGCTGAATCGATGTGTGAAAGCTAATGAGCATGGCAAATAAACTGGAAAACATTCCCTCATATTAATGATCACATTCAAGCAACCTTGAACAACAACAACAAAAAGAAATACAAAAAGAAAAAGAAACAAAAAAACAGCTGACTCCATCACTCAGGGTGCAACAGTAAATGACAAATTAGTTTGATCTATCCAAAAAAAGTACCATGTGGGGAGATTTTTTTAAAAAACTGGTTCTGTGAGTAACTGTGCTATAACCTTTAATTAACTCAATTATAAGTATTGTGGTTTGTGGGAGCTGAAACTGTAGGATCATCCTGAGTGAATTCTGACACCAGGGATCACAAATAAGAGGATTTTTGAAAGGCCTTGTCAGGCTCCTACGCGAATGCTTACAACACCGAGCTACAGGAGAAACGGGTCAGGCTTCTCTCTTGATCCCACAGGGAGGTGCTCACAAGTTCAGAAAGTGTTAACAGGATAAGCTCTCCATAAAGTCGATTATTCACTCGGAATACAATCCAGAGAATGAGTCACGTAGCAAAACATTCTACTGATGTGGGCTTCCTTCTTAGAAAAATCTGGTGCATAATCTATTGTATATATTTATGTTTTCTATTTTGTATATTTTAAAGTCCCCACTAATAGGGTAATCATGAGGAAGAATGATCACACATATTATATATCTATCCATATTTGTATCTCTTCTTGCCTCACAATTACATATATAAAATATCAACACATCATTCTTCCTCCTCAGGATTATTCTGTTTTCACTCAGACTCTTAAATATCCTATTTAATAAAAGGCTAATATGCAAATCGACCGAACGGCGGAACGACTGGTCACTATGATGTGCACTGACCACCAGGGGGGAAAAGGTCAAATGTAGGAGCTGCCACCTGGTGGTCAGCGCGCTCCCACAGGGGGAGCACTGCTCAGCCAGAAGCCGGGCTCATGGCTGGTGAGCACAGCGCCGGTGGGGGGAGCCTCTCCTGCTTCCGCAGCAGCGCTAAGGATGTCTGACTGCCAGCGGGGAATGGGCTTAAGCTGTCAGTTGGGCATCCCCCAAGGGCTCCTGGACTGCGAGAGGGTGCAGGCCGGGATGAGGGACCACCTCCCACCCCCAAGTGCATGAATTTCATGCACTGGGCCTCTAGTTACATATAATATATATTCAATTCTATTGTTTTAATTTAAGCTTTGAAATAGTCTCTCTCTCTCTTTCTATATATGCACATATGTTATGACGAGTTATAGACTATATACAATACATATAAAGTCTCAAAATCTTAAAAAACTTTAATTCCTCACACATTTATTGATTCAAAGACAAATTAATAAATCAATTTAATATTAAAAACCATTTTCTTTCCTAATTAAAATTTTAGTTGATAAACTTTAAAAGTTTCTCTGTGTTAATTTAGTCTTTATTAAATATTCAAATTATTTCTGTCATATGAATATTTATTCATCATTGTTATCATCCCCAATAAAGAGGAAATTATTCTAAAATACCAGCTAGAATGTATGTGACCTCAGTCTTCAAGGTTTATTAAATTACAATTATGCTCTAATGTCACAAATTAACTTTTTTTCTTTTTTGTTTTTCTAATCACTTGAACAGACTTTCTCCTCTGGATCAGCCTTTAGCAGAGTTCTCTTCCATGACTATTAAATTAATTTCTAACATTCTACTAGTATTTTTTCTACTTTTTAATTAAAAAGGCAGGAAAACTATGAAAAAAATTACCAAGTTTCCACATGTAATATGCCACCACAATTATATTTATTTTATATATCTTCTAAGTATCCATACATTTAAAAAAGGTAAACTTGCCCTGGCCGGCTTGGCTCAGTGGATAGAGCATCAGCCTGCGGACTGAAGGGTCCCAGGTTCGATTCCGGCCAAGGGTACAAACCTGGGTTGCAGGCTCGATCCCCAGTGGGGTGGCGTGCAGGAGGCAGCCGATCAATGATTCTCTCTCATCACTGATGTTTCTCTCTCTCTCTCCTCCCTTCCTCTCTGAAATCAATAAAGAAATATATTTAAAAAAATAAAAAATAAAAAGGTAAACTTACTGTTTATGTATAACACTAGAGGCCCAAAGCACGAATACTGGTGGGGTCCCTTGGCCTGGCTTGCGGGGATTGGGCCAAAACCAGCTCTCCGACATCCCCTGAGGGGTTCTGGATTGCAAGAGGGTGGTTCTCGGGTGATGCACCCTGGAATTGGTGATGCTCCCTCTTCTCTGGTTCTGGGTGCATTACCTGAGAACCGCAGCTGCCAAGTCACCGCAGCTCGGTAGCTCCTGCATTGAGCATCTGCCTCCTGGTGTTCATTGCGCATCACAGCTATTGGTCGGACGGTCGGACAGGCCTTTATATATATATATATTTATCGATTTTTCAAATTTCCACACTGTACTCAAATTTACAATTTTAACACCTTCAATTTATGGTTCAAAAGTGAATACTCAAGTTTTTTGCTCTCATACTTAATGCTATAATGAACATTTTTGTTTATATTGAAATATAACCTTAGGATAAATCCCTAAGGGGAACTGCTACATGAAAAGAACACTATTAAAAAAAAAAAAAGTTTCTTGCTGTGAAGTACCAAAATGTTTTTTCAAAAAATTAACAATTCACCACGCTACCTGAAATCAACAGCTTTTGTCTATTGATAAAATTGCTGCTGCCTTACTGGTACTGGATTTGTGAAAATTAATACACAGAAATATTATTTAAAAGGCAGTCAGGAGGCTAGAAGAGAGAACTTTTATGCACCTGTCACTTCACACACACTCCTGACCCCAACAAGAAACATACCTTTCACCTCCAACAGAAAGTGATTTTTTTGTCACAGGAAGTGATACTTGATCACCTCAGCAGGAGTAAAAGGCTCCTCCTTTCCCAGGAACAGCTCAACCAATGGGAGATTGCCAAAACTCAGCCAATGAAAAGTCACTATACTTTGTACTTTCAGTATCCTCCAATGGGCACTAGGTTTACAATAGCCCCGCCCCCAATCCATTAAAAAGGCATTCTCCCCTTTGTTTCCCTAGACTTGGGCATGGTTCTCAGTTAGACTACATGTCCTAAACTGTAATTCTTTGTTGTTCCTGAATAAACACATTTTGCTAGAGAAATGTATAGCTGTCCGTTTGGTTACAGTTAATATGATCATAATTTAGAAAAGCACCTTTATTATATTAATGATGTTTATCAATATAAAATATCTCAAAATGGCTCGAAAATACATTTTCATGGCTACCGATGAGAATAAACACTTTTCTGTATTTTGTTTACTGTAATGATATTTACACTACTTTTCATCAGTGGTCTTAAAAAAATACAACGGGTATTCTCATCAGGATTTAGAATTTTACAAATCATCTATTTCTGGTACTTATCAACATTATAGGTACTTTGGATACTACTTTAATACTCTAGCTTATCTACTGGTAGAAGGAAGTGCATTTTTTTTTAAATCAAAAGAAAACCCCATTTTTCTTTCTTCTTATCTATTCATTCCCCTCTATCCATTCACACCACCCACTGAATTCTTGAATCGGAACTTGATTTACAGGGAACGAAATGAAAAATTTTAGATATAAAAGTTGGGAGACTGGGCTTGGTATTTTATAGCCTCAAAACTATGGCTATATTTTTCAAACAAGAAGTTAAGTAAATATTTTAGAACAAAATGTGGGAGGGGAAAGCTGGCTGAGAAAGCTAACTGGACAGATATAAAAATAACACCAACTGACCGTGCTTCCCGCGAATGTCTTGCTCTTCCCAAAGAGATCAGAGTATCTGATTCAAAGTACCTTCTCAGACCCAGCTTTATTCTCAGCTCCCCCAGAACTAAGATAAGGACCCAAGAATGTTCAATACCTGCTGCCGAACTTAAATGGAACAGAAATTACTTGCCTAATCTATTGCACAATTGGTTCTAGAAAATCAATATGCAGGGGTTAGAAACTAGAATGATAAGAGTAGAGAATGGATGTTTACCTTCAAAACCAGAATTGAGAAGGTGCTCCCCCAGGTCACAACCAAACACCCTCTCTTTCAAGATCCCCCGCTGCTTCAGCTTCTGTTTTGTTGGTCGAGACTTCATGAATGTGCGTAAGAAAGTGATGAGCTTGCCGTGCTTCTTAGACACTGAAAAACAGGGATGAGGGAAAAACATCTTAGTTGTGGCAAGAGGTTACATTTTTACTTAGTATGAAAAGAAATGGAGGTCTTGACCGGTTGACTGCAAATCATGTATTAAAAGTACACTTTATATTCTGTAGAAATTTTCAGCAGAAGTTTAGGAAACAGTTATTTATAAAGAACATCACAATTTTGCACTGTCCTCTCACCAGTCTGTGATTTGACTTGATGGGACTGTGAGCAACTGTAAGTCTTGTAATCCATGACATCTAAACCAAGCTTGGTGAACCAGCCATTTCCCCAATGCATACCTACGGATGCCCCAGGATTATGACTGGTATCTAAACTTTACTCTAATATGTCACTTTCGAGACCTTCATAATAACTGGGCCTGGAAACGTTGGGAATGTGGTTTTTACTTCCTAGTCAATTTCTAAAATATTTTACTTGGTGGTTAGAAATTGTCATGGCATTTGTAATCTGGAAAGTAAAACAAACAAACAAAAAACTCTCTCTTTTTCATTTTATGAAGAGGACAATCCCATTAGGATACAGAACACACTTGTCAAACTAACTGCTATATAAACACAAAACACACACCCATAAAAAAAAATTAGACCTTTTATTAACATTCATCTAGGGCTGTGGTTGGCAAACTGTGGTGCAAGAGTCATATGTGGCTCTTTGGCCCCTGGAGTGTGGCTCTTCCTAAGCCTTAGGAGTACCCTAATTAAGTTAATAACAATGTACCTACCTATATAGTTTAAGTTTAAAAAATTTGGCTCTCAAAAGAAATTTCAATCGTTGTACTGTTGATATTAGGCTCTGTTGACTAATGAGTTTGCCGACCACTGATCTAGGGCATACTAAATATAACCTTAAGTCCTCTGTAGATCAAGGCAAGAGATATGTAAAAAATATTTCCACTGATTGATACATGAGAAAGACAACAGTGAAAGAACTGAATACAAACAAATCTCTAAGCACAGCTTACAGGATAAACTACTCTAAAATTCCACATACAACAAGTATGATAAGCTCAGCAATTAGGTGCTGGACAGAGGCTGTGTTGCCCCTGAAGACCTACCTGTGGGACATGGACATGGACATGAACGTGGAAGTCAGCGATACTGATGATCCCGACCCTATGTGAACCTAGGCTAATGTGTGTGTTTGTCTTCGTTTTCACAAAGGAGTTTAAAAAGTAAGTAAATAAATAAATATATAAAATTTTATAGCAAATGAGAAAACTAGTTAGTAAAATTATCGTTTGAGGAACAGAAGTCTGGAATGCTGTCAACAATCTCATGAGACTTCCACTGAGGAGGCAGAGTGGGAGTTTGGTTTTAGACAGTCAAGTGCTTATAAAACATTTCAACAGAGGAGACTGCAATGCAGCTACGGGTCTTAAGGTCAAAGTCTACCAAATATGCTGGATTAGGGACATAAAAATGATAACGCCACTTCCGCAGAAAAAGGACCTCAACAATAAAGCACCAACGATACTTAGACAAAAGCAAAGCACTCCGACTTATATTCAATTTTCCAGTTCTAGTGTTAAAATGTGACATGTGCCCCAATGTAACTGCTTCCATATTAGATATGACAGATTTTTCACCTGCAATCTCTCTTCAAACCTGAGACGAACCCAACCGAACCAGTCTTTCCAGTAGTTAAAGGCTTTAACAGTATGACACACAGTATCTCCAACACAAATCTTTATGACACCAATATCCAGTTTACAGAGCTACCCTCACGGCAGCTCAGTGAGCCACAGTGAACTTTGACATGGAGAAATGGGGCACTGGGTGTCTTAAATTACCCCAGTAAAACGTTTCTCTAGCAAAGCCAAAGAATTTTTTCTTTCTCATCATACTTCACCTACTCTAGAGTTCTCTAAATCTGGTCTCAGAAACCTCCTAGACTGTTTTGAACTAATTTCTCAGGACATTAAAGAAAGATGATCGGTGCCCATTAATGGCCTCAGCATTACGCTTATTTGATTACATGCATCACATTCTAAGATCTGTAGCAAATTCAGAGTCAAGCTGACAGAACGAGAGGGTAGGGGTGGGATGCGTAATACCTGCAGAGGTTGTCCTGATCAAACCCAGGATACAGTCAAGTATGAGTGTAATGTGTAGCATGTCAAATGGATTTTCACAATTGTACACAAATCCTTCTTTGCTCAAGGTTTTCAAACACAGATTAAATGACCAATTGGTAGAAAGTTAACAGAGGGGGACAGAAGCACAGGCAACTGATATTTAAGAGTTTCTTATCACCTCCCAAATTCTAAGTCCCTATTGTATACTTTGAAATACTGTGAGCATCGGACCCCAGAGCAAGTGGACCCCATTGTACCCGTCTCCCCTCCCATCTATCTGCAACTAAGAGGACCTTTATCCCACAACCCAGGGTCCTCTGCTCAGTGAAGGGATTTCCTGAAAGGTGCCCACGGCTGTACATCTGCAGGTGAGTGTGTTGGCACGTGGAGGGAAGGCAGAATGGTAAAGAGACAGAACAGAACCCACAACCCTGACTTCCTAGGCACCTCAGGTGAACCCACAGCCCCAACCAACATGGCAGCAGTTGGGGGAGTCAGGGTATAGCCCTACCACACAGCCCAGCAGAGGATAAGAGAGGCAGCAGCAGCCACAAACAGCACCCATACCTGGCTCTCTCCCCAGTTACGGGAGTGCTCAGACCAGGGGAGCCCTGGGAGCAGCAGTGAAGATGTATCTCCAGCCTCCTGGCTACATCGCTGCAGTTTCAGCAGCCACAGGAAATAGGTGGCAGCAGGTGTGGGGGCTGCACCTTGCAAACTGGGCTCCCTTCTCAACTGCCACACACCCCCATCACAGTGGTGGCACGCCGAGACCAAGGTGAACTAGACACAGCTATTCCCTTAGAGGTATACTAGAGGCCCGGTGCACGAATTTGTGCACAGGTGGAGTCTGGCCAGCCAGCCCCAATTGGGGCCAATCGGGGCCGGCTGGCCAAGGGGAGGGGCCGCAGGCAGTTGGCCAGCTGGCCCTGCCCCCGATCAGGGTGGGGGAGCTGATCATGGCCACAGTGCACATCAAAGCAACTGGTCATTCTGGCGTCCTGGTCATTCTGGCTTTTATATATATAGATATAGTACAATTTGTATTTCCATTATCCTGCTGACTGCCATTTAGAGAGTTTCCAAGTTTTTATTATTACCATCAATAAATTCACTGAAAAATCTCATTCAGTGCCTCACTGGGCACGAGGGAGAGAACTCTGGCATTCTCAATCAGGAGTAGGATCACTGGGTTGTAGAGTATTTTGCTTTCAGCCATATTTCTTTTTATTTATTTCAATTATTGACTGATTTTAGAGAGAGAGGAAGGGAGCGAAAGAGAAAAAGAAACATCGATTATTTATGCATTCATTAGCTGATTCTTATATGTGCCCTGACCAGGGATCAAGCCCACAACAATAGCTCATTTATACTCACTTTGTGTTAGCATCACTCTCTGAATGATTTAAACTCAAAATATAAACCAGTATCTAATCACTAGAATTCAGTCCATAATAGTTTTTCATAGAATGGTATATTAAATAAAATCTATTTTCTCTCCCATTACATTCATGTAATGACTTCTAAATGGAATAAAGGTTATCAGAATAACGATACTTTATACTTTTCCTCTCTTCTCTAATTTCCCAGATCTAATTTTCAAGATGACCTAATACTCATATTTCAATCCATTTTCCTTAGTGTATCTGGTACTATCTTGAAATATCTAAATACATAGCTTTTGTATGTGGTAAAAATATTCAGTAAGCATAAAATGCTAGCAATTCTAGTTGATAATTTAGAAATACATCCTTGAACCAACCGCCTAGTAATTGAAAGCTTTTATACCTTCCCAATAAGAAATAAAAGTCTGATGCAGGCCGTCCGTCCAATCATGCCTCATACCGACCAGGCATGAGCAAGTGAAAATGTGAAGATAAAGGTTTTAGTCCTGATTCTGCCAAAAACTTGCTGTAAGATTTTAGACAGGGCAATTAACCAGATTAGATCACAGGTTAAAAATAGAAAAAAAAAGGAATTTCGCCAAGTAATTCATGAATTCTAGCTGTCAGCTGAAAAATCATGAAACACTGAGAAAGTATAAAGCATGTGAAGCTCTAAGGTCTGTGGAAAATACCTTTGTTTTAGGAAAATCTATCAGGAGGGAAAAAGGCCACCATTTAAAACTTCATTGGCAGGCAGTGTCAAAAACATAAATTAGGCTAAGACATCTTGGAAAGGGCTGGCATAAGAACTTAAGATAGAAAGGTCATTTAAAATGCTACTGTTTCATGTATAGTATATTAGGCTTAGCACTTTTTAAATTAAATTATGCATTTTTCCCCAGGAAAACTTAAAATAGTAGTAAGGAGCCCTTTTATAACTAATTCACACAACATACTTATACTATTTCCAGGACTTGGTGCGTAATCATACTATCTTCTTTAATTGTTAAAGCCATTTGCAACTGTTGTTCATGCCACACAATACGCCACTGTATGTTTCCTTGATTTATTTGCTAGGAAGACCTTGGTGAACAATATAATGGTCATTTATAATATTACTAGAGGCCCAGTGCACAAAATTTGTGCACTTTATTTTTTGAAAGCCTACTGTGTGCCGGGTGATGGCCTATCATGTAGTATGTCAGCCTTAACAGTCCCCTGGAGGCCTGCAGTGTTAAAAATTGAGGCACTGACAGGCATGCCTCCGAGATGTTGAGAGTTTGGTTCCAGACTACCCCGCAGTTAAGCGAGTTGTATTCTTGTTGGTGGAGGGTCTTTCATTCGTAAAAAATGCAGCACCTGTGAAGCACAGTACAGGGAAGCTCGGGAATAGGAGGTATGCCTACAGGGAATTGTACAGGAAGTCTAAGTCATGCGCTTAATGTGGCGGAGTCCAGTTGTATCTGACACCTCTTACATCCTCTCAGATGGCTCTGACATCTATATTCTGGTAATACAATAATTGTAATTTCTCATATAATTAGTGTAATTTTGATCATCCTTTACTGACTCTAATCTCCATGTGTCCAGGACATTGTCTGTTCACTGTAGCACACTTAGCCCCGAGCGTAAGTCAAAAATAGAGTAGATGTTCACTACATATTTGCTGAATGTAGAGAACAGTAGTAGGTGCTTAACAAAGAAATAGCAGTACAAGGCAGGATGTTATAGATGTCACTAGAGGCCTATGCACGCAATTGGTGCACTCGGGGGAGTCCCTCAGCCTGGCCTGTGCAGTCTGGGACCCCTCGCTCCTTACTGCCCAGAGGCCTGCAGTGGAGGCAGGAGAGGCTCCTGCCAGGGATGCTGAGCTCTCCAACCTTGAGCCTGGCTTCTGGCTGATAGGTGCTCCCCCTGTGTGAGCGCACTGACCACCAGAGGGCAGCTCCTGCATTGAGCGTCTGCCCCCTGGTGGTCAGTGTGTATCATAGCAACCGGTTGTTCCACTGTTTGGTCAATTTGCATATTAGCCTTTTATTATATAGGATTTCTCTATAGATGCCGTATGTTTTATAGAGGTTAATTTTTAATGAGGTTTAAGAATCCACTCTAGGAAGAGAGAAAAAAAGGTAAACATTATCTATGTAGGTTCTGCCTTTGGGGAACTTGCATCCCGCCAGGGCAGTGCTCAATGGAAACCCCTCCCACCTCTCGGGGAACTGCTGCGTGTAATCTAAGCTTCAGAGCAGGAATTCAGCAGCTTCAGCCTTAGATGTCATCTCTCCTCACCCCTCAAGATGTCCAAGAAAGTCTTTAGGAAAATTTGAGTGTTAAATCTTGATATGCGGCTGAAGTGATTGTGGAAGAAAGTACATAATCATTTTTATCACTGTATTATGAGCAGCTTGGGAGGAGAAGAGACGCACAATTCTCCAACCGGTGCCGTAACAGCTGCACGCGACTCCCGGGGACGTCTCTGGGGCCAGCCCAGGGATGAGGCTCTGGAACGGGGACGGCTCTGATATCTGCACATTCCATCCTCAGAGGGAGGACACCAGGTATTTGAGAAATGTCATGTCCACCCAATGCTGAACTAAAAATAACACCTCAGTAATGGCTCTTGGCTGAAAAACTAGGAAGCTACTAACAATCACATTAATCAAATCGGCATCCACTTACTCATGAGAGAGAAGAGGAGGCATTTCCAAAGCCCTTTAAAAAAAAAGATATTTTTTTATTGATTTCAGAGAGGAAGAGAGAGGGAGAGAGAGAGAGAGAGAGAGAGAGAGAGAGAGAGAGAGAGAGAGAGAGAAACATCAATGATGAGAGAGAATCATTGATCAGCTGCCTCCTGTAGGTCCCGTACTGGGGATGGAGCCCACAACCCGGGCATGTGCCCTGGGCAAGAATCGAACTGTGGCCTCCTGGTTCGTAGGTCCACACTCAACCACTGAGCCACTCGCAGGGAGGGCTAAAGCCCTTGCTAACTGAAATGCAAATGGATGACAGCAGGGATCCACAACACAAATCCATAGTAAGTTTTAGAGAAGAACCAGTCACTTGGAAAAAGAAAAGCAGAAAGTGAGCAACTACTAGTCATTGTTTCTTTAGATTTTCCAGCACCACATGTAGCCAGACACACTGGTGGCTAAATAAAATACCTGGGTATTGGAATAAAAATGGACCTTTCTTCTGCTCACTTAAGGATGAAACCAAAGCATATCATGCTGATGCTCTTCCTAGAATACATAGAGTGATAAATTATAGAGACAGCGTGCTACGTCAGACTTTAGAAGTCACCGTTCCCTGGGGAAACCGGTCACAGGTTAAAACACTCTTGTTATTTACATAATACATTTGCTTTTCCTGGAGCTACACATTTCAGTAATAAATATCAAAGAAGGTTCAAATTTAGCTTGCGTGCCTTTTTAGGGAGATATAAAAAAGCTATACATTTTCCACAGTAAAACTGATACTGATTTTTATTTTAAATTAAACATTTAAATAACAAGTGATTGGTGTTGTTCCTTAACTTTATAAAAAGAGCAAAGTAAAAACAAAATTTAACGTGGTGACTTTACCACCTCAGTTATATAAGACTGACTAACTGCACTTCTAAATACAGAACAAAAAGGATTTGCATTTGAGCAGAGGCGAGTAGGAGGAAACAAGATGTGGGTATGAATTCCTGACACTCAGATCCCAACACTGGGAGGATGAATATGACACAGGCGATGCAAGCAACTCTGCCAGGGATTTTAAAATGATCCGGGTTCCTATTTTTCTAAGATGAACTCGCACTGTTTGACAAAAGTTTAAAAACCAGTACTACCCCAGGAAGACATGTATATACAAGTTTCCTCTTATGAAATTTACCTGAAAACTTAGAACCTTAAGTTTAACAGTGTGAAAACTCTGTCTTGAATTTTTTTTTTAATTAGACTAAAATCATATTCCCTTTGATGTCACACACTCTTGCACTTCGTTAAGCTGTGGAGTCTGGTGTAGAACGCGGCCTGGTACGTGGGTTTTGTTTGCTTCTAAGGGTTGGGTTTGTTTCTTTTCCTTTTTTTTTTTCTTTCAGGAGCTGGAGGGAAACGTTTCTATATTTGAGAGCATTGAACTGATGATGAAGACTCTACGGAAAGCAAACGTCTTGGAATCTGCCCTACGCAAGACCTCACCTTTCGCTTGGGGAACAAGGACATGGACTTCTGCAACAGACAGACCTGAGGGTTTGAATCCTTAGCTTCCTAATTTGCAAGGTCTTGAGCAAATTCCCTAGTTAAGCCTCAGCTCCTGCAAATGCACAGTGAGAATGACAACCATAATACACACCACTCGGGGTTATTGTGATGCTTTCATGAAGTTACAAATAGGCCAAGCGCTCACTCAGGAAGTGCGGATCCACAGGGGTGATTTTGATGACTGCAGCTGTTCTTGACCTTTGGTCTGCGAACCTGTAGGATCCTGCATGGCACAGAGCTAACCAGAACCCAAGGCTTTGCAAACCAGGTTCCATGGGCCCTGGGTGTCCCTCCTGAGTCAGGGCTGGGACCATCGGGAAGGCGCGCACACAGTCATTTTCCAGCCCTTCCTCCTGTCATGCTCTTCAATGTGAACTAAACCTCAGAAACCGCAGGCTTCTGCTCTTTTCCACTGAATAAAGTATTAATTACTACACGATACTGTAAAAGAGGTAAGTTCTGGTCTCAGACCATGAACCTGAGCTACAAGTGTAGAGGGTCTTTTTAAGCTGACAATGAAAAAGAGCTCTAAAATTTGAAATCCCCCCATTTACGGTTTTGAAAATTAAAATACTGGTATCATTTAAACAGTAGAACTTTTCTGGCAGGGGTGGGGAGGGGTGCTCAAATTCTTAACAGGGCTGACCTGTGATTGATTCAGAGAAAACTCTGGTGTCCCTGCTATGTTCCCGAAAGGGCTAAAGAAGGTCCAGAGAGACGCGGACTGCTACCCCAGTGGCAGGAAATCCCTGCAGGAAGAAACAGACTAGCACAAGTATTTCATGGACAGAGCTGGCGATCCTCACCAATGCCAACGAGGAAAAAACACACAACATGGGAGGTCACAGGGCAGAAGGGTTACTTCCTCCTGCTAATTTGAGCAGCCTCTTTAGTAAATCCGTGCTGCCTGTCCTACACGAACCCACCAGGAAAAGCTTTAAATATGATTTGTACCGGTGGCTTGTGAAGCACACAGGTAGGCTCTTTTCATCATAAAAACGGTCGTGCATTAACTTAAGATCTAGAAAACATTAAGAAAGAAAAGCTGATTTCTAATAGAAAAATGGGTAATGCCCAACTAGGAGAGAGATACATTGCCCAGTACGTATGTGGTACAACCTACTTCAAAGAAATAGTGATCCCTCTACAAGCATGAAGGCTCAACTATGCAATTTCTAGACATTCCAAACACTCACCAACCATTCACTTAAAAGCAACCAAGGACACATGTGCCCAAATAAAATGCAAAAACAGTCACCGTGAAACGTTCCGAATGCTGTTGGAGGGAAGGTCTGAATTTAGTTGAGGCAGCCTTACCTTTTGCTGTGGCACAGGTTTGAGGATCAATACTTAAGATTATTCCAAATGACTGCACTCAGCAGGGACTCGCTGGGAAACAGCAGCTCTGCAGTCTATGCAGCCGCCGACAGAAGGAAGCGTGATCGCCTGCTCAGACCTTTCCAAGTCAGACCCCACAGGCTCTCAGGCTCCGGCTCGGTCTGTCGCCAGACCCCCCCATCGGCGGCTTTTAGTTCCTAGGAAGCCTCGCCCCCTGTGTGGGGGGTAAGAGCTCCTGCCTGCAGGGCTGAGTCCTCCCTTCTCAGCAGGTCCTGCCTTGCAGCCTCCCTGCAAGCGCCCCGCCCGCCTGCACTCCCACTGGCAAAACAGGCTGCTCCAGCCCAGCCCCACCCCTCCCCTGGGCCTCACCAGGTGAACTTCCTGCTCAGAACCCCCAGCAGAACTTGACATTCGGTGTTGTTTTTACTCTTTTCAAAGCTACACCATTCGGTCGGGAGAAGTGGACCCAGGGAAAGTGACGGCACTGAAGGCCCCAATAAATGAGAGAAGCCATGGACCGTGCAGGAAGTATTGCCAGTAAAAGGCTGACTCCTGACACTGGCAGCAACAGGCTGAGAAAACATGCCCTTTAATATCTTTGCTGGTGATAAGCTGCGGTTGTTGTTCTAAAACATGTTTTAAAAAGCGTCAATTCATACTGCCTCTGTGTGAAAAATCCTGACAGACAGCACTCACTTGAGCATCTCAGGGTAAAATATAATAGTTTTGGGTGTTTTTTTCAGAATTGAAAATCTAGAAACAAATTTTCCTGAGTATGGCCTCCACCTTTACACACTGACCAAATGTTAAAAGTGTAACTTGACTTATGTAAATACTTAAGAGAGTCAATATTTATACGAGGCACTGTTAACCCTATTAGAATTACTTGAAGAAATAAATGAATTGGAAGAGGTTTACGTATTTGCTGTTCCAAATGACTTTTTACTAACACCCATGCAAATCCACACTGAGGAACTTGTTTTTGATAAACACAGTAGCGTTGCACGGTGCCAGGCACGATCCACGCACTAGACGAACAGTCTTCATTACAACCCTAGGAAGCCGATTCCAACATCCCAAACCAGAGGGGAGGAAGCCAAGACAGAGGGATCCAGCCACTGCCAGGCCTCACAGGTAGGAGCTGCCTGATTCAAGATCTTTAGGGTCCTTCTCAGGACCCTGCCAACATCTCCCGCTACAGATCAAACTCCCTCTTTCCTTCCTCTCTGAATACAGCTCTGAATACAAAATTGTCTATAAATGGTAGGGCACAATGGGGAAAAAACAGTGAATTGATGTGATTTTAAAATATGAAAGGCCACAGAGAACTCTACTATGCGGCAGGAACAAAAAACATGTTAATTCTGACCAACGCAAAGGCTGTGGAGGTTCCCATTTTGCTGTGTATACGAAATGAGGCGCTTATGTTTATTCAGAGTGGAGAACTCAAAGCCCCCCTTCTTTTGTGAAAATTTAAATAAAAAGCACCCCTCCTCCCACCCTTTTCTTGGTCAATACTAGAGACTGCAAGGGAGGGGGGGCAGGGCAAGGGGAAAGAAAAGAGAAAGCTGAAGAAAAGGCAGAAAGGAGGAGGAAGAGGGGGAAATCCATGCTGTAGAAAAGCTGTCCTGGGAACACTTAGCACAACTCATCATCCCCTCATATAACCCAACATACAAACACAGGGTGGGATAAATCAACTCCACCATGGTCTGCAGAACTACTTAATAACAGTAACTTGAACTTGAACCCCAAAAGGCTGCACTCTCTCTGCCACCTAGAAATGCGTGGTAAGAAAAATGGTTGTGCAAAGCTGTTGACATTGGAGCATGGTCTGTAGTCTAGCTCACCAGGATTGAACAATGCCGGCTTTCTGGTTTTGATACTGTGCTGTATATGTAGTTGTGTGAGTGTGACAACTGGGAGAAGTTGAGTATATGGGAGCTCTGGGCTGCTTTGGCGACTTCCTCTGAGACTATCATTAGTTCAAAATGAGAAGCTAAAATATATGGCGGACTGAAAGGCACTCTGCTCTGTCACTGAGTAGCTGCCGATGGCACAGGAGAGATCACTTGTTATTTTTCTCTCATATTTAGCGAACTGTGTGGGTCCCGTGAAGGACTGTGTAACTTCCACCACCAGAGAACGGGCTCAGACTCCGTGACTTTGAACTCTCTCTGCCTGATGGCATTTCACAGTGTAATCGTGCATGGAGACCAGGCTTCCTCATTAGTGTTTATGTTTGTGAGACTCATCCATAGAGCCGTACCCCTTTCCAGTGCCCCTGGTGTGCAGAAGTCCACTGAATGGGCATGCCTTTCTTTACCCACTCCTCTACGGACATACCTTTGAGTTTTTCTTGTTTTTTGACAATTAGGAAGAAGGCTGCTAGGAACATTCTATAAAGACCTAAGAGTGTATAAAGAATGTTTGTCCCACCAGCAGGGTATGAGAATTCCCACGGACTTATATATCCTTACCAACTTCTGGTGTTGCTACTCTTAAATGTTAGCCATTCTGGTGGGTGTGTATATGAAGCAATAAAGTATTAACTTGCATTTCCCTAAAGATTAACGATGTTGAACATCTTATCACATGCTTATTGAGCATTTGGGACATTTGCTGTGAAGTACCTGTGCAAGTTTTCACTCATTTAAAAAAAATCAGTGTATCTGTCCTCTTCTTATTTGCTTCTTTCCACAGCTTGGTTGCCTGACTTTTCTCAGATATGTGCACTGCCAGTATGTTCCCACTTTGTGATTTGCCTTCCTCACTATCTTCATAGCATATTATGACAGTGGTCTGAACTTTAATTTTAATTACTAAGCTTTTCCATTATATCTAACTTAAGATCATGAAAATATGGCCTGAGGATAGTCTACTGCATTATCTTTCAGTAGTTTTATCTTTCATATACAGATGTATAATTCTCCTGGAAAGGATTTTGTGTACGGGGTTAAAGAAGAACCAGATATAAAATCTGCCCAGGTGACCTAACACCATTTACTGAAATGACTGCCTTTTGACAACGCTGGCCAACGCCGCTTCTATTATAAATCAGGATCTGTGTACACAGGCTGGTTTCTGAACTCTGTTCTGTTTCACGGATCTAACTGTCAATCCTTATGTCAATACCAGTATCTTAATTACTGAAGCTTTCACAATAAATCTTGGTGTCTATTATAGTAATTGTCCCACTTTCTTGTTCTTCCAAATGGTCTGGAGTACTTCCGGCTCTGCATTTCCATCTACATTTTAGAATCAGTTTTCAATTTCCACAAAAATCCCAACTTGAAAGCTTGGGGCATTTATCAGCAACTATGCCCTCCTGGGCTCTGAGCTCCAATTTTTGTCCCCCCACCTCCCTCCCTGCAATGACTCTCTCTACTCTACCAGCAGATACAGGAGGGAAAGAATGTCTCCATCATCACACTCCTCCGATTTCCTTCTGCTTAACCTTACTCAGCGCCTGCTTACTGCCTTATTGATTCTCAAATGCTTCAAAGAGAGAATTTCATTTCAGTCCAAATTTGCTAACCCTTCTCAAGGAAGGTTTGTCTGAATTCCCTAGTCCTTCATTTTTAGAAGTTCATGCCTCAAGAGTAAGCTTTGCTTTTCTTCTGCCTTCACCTTTTCTCCCCACTTCCTCACTCTCTCCGTCCCTCTCCCGACTCCACGTTCTTTCTTTGCGGAGGAAAAGGTAAATAATGTCAGAAGATGGGAGAATTCATCTTTGGAGACTATAAAAAAGACCCAATGTTGATCCTAGAAATGAAATACATGAGCTGAGAATGTAAGAACTTATTAGGTGCCTTGAGAGATGCCTGCACAGAGGAAAGGGTCAGTGAACTCTAAGACAGGTCACTAGAAAGTACCCAAACCTGAAAGAGAGGATGTGTGAGTCATTATCAAAGGACATAACTGACAACTGACGTGTAAAAGAACAGGGAGACAGAGAATTGCACAAAAGAAATAAATGAAGAGATACTAGTTGAGAACATGAAGAACTTGAAGGAAGAAATCAATAAGTAGACCAGTAAACTCCCAGCAGGACACGGCGACCCATTAATTTTATTTTTACGTCCACAAATAATTGAACATTTGGGAACGTTAAGAAGAGCTCCAAAGGGAGATTGCTTCCTGTCGCCCTTGTTGTGCCGGAATATAGGGAGCTTTGCATTTCAGTATCAAACTGTAACTCCA
>NW_006299479.1:861428-879454 GCF_000327345.1 Myotis davidii | reverse complement strand
TGTCAGTTCTTTGAAAGGATTTTCTTTTATCATTTTATTCATTAAGAAGCTATATTCCTAATACATAATTGTAAAAACAAATAATGACAAAGCTTAGTGGAGCAAAGAGTTCTTTAAAGTTGTCTAAAATTTTGAATGCACATAAACGTTGGTAAAATGACCAATAGAGAAATAAATTTTAAAAAATCACTTAAAATCAAAGCCACATAAAATTAAGAATGCATATTATGTCGAGAAAGACAGTATTGCAAAACAAGCTACGTGCTTAACTAGAAGAGGAATTCTGTATGTTTAAGCCAGCCATGGGCAAACTAAATTAAGAATGCATATTATGTCGAGAAAGACAAAGTATTGCAAAACAAGCTACGTGCTTGACTAGAAAAGGAAGTCTGTATGTTTAAGCCAGCCATGGGCAAACTACAGCCCGTTTGAAATGAATAAAACTAAAAAAAGACCGTACCCTTTTATGTAATGATGTTTACTTTGAATTTATATTAGTTCACACAAACACTCCATCCATGCTTTTGTTCCGGCCTCCGGTCCAGTTTAAGAACCCATTGTGGCCCTCGAGTCAAAAAGTTTGCCCACCCCTGGTTTAGGTAGTTGGCAAAATACCACGCTGATGAGTGTACTCACCTGGTTTTGGCACTGAGTTGGTCACTGACTGGGGGACTTTCTGATTGATTAACTCCACACAGTGTCCAGGGAAGAGTCCCACCTGAGAAAAGCAGCAAAGAGATATTCTAAACCAGAGAGCAGAGCAGTGTGTGAACAACGCCAATTCAATTCCCGTAATAACTCCACAGTCCCTCCCAGCTGACCCTATTATTCCAAGACTAAATCACAGATGATACCAATCACACAAACAATGAAACAATCTGTTGCTATGAGTATACAGCTATGTGTTTTAATTGTCCAAATAGCTAAGTCTGCTTTTTAAGTTCTAGCTTTTAATTTTCCACACTTTTTTACACCAATTAAAATACTGAGTCTGATACTAACCTATGCATGTAGTAGTTATCATTTTTACCTCTCAATAATTTACTCTGCTGACATTTCAATCTAGTTGTGTTACTATCTCTACTATGAATTTTTCTCTTTATTATCTTCCCTATGATTTTATGGAAACCTACACTAAGCCACCTTCCAAATTTTTTCATTCTTCCACATGTTTCATGAAAAAAAAATGACAAAACTAAAATAAATTGGTTAAACAACTGCTCATTTAAAATCCTGGTTCTTAACTGCCCTTGAAGAACTAGTGGTGTGTGGATAAGTGAGAAAGGAAGAGAGAGGAAAGAGCCAATCTCCACAGGGGTGACAGAATCTGGCTTTGAGAAACACATCACTTTGACCTGGTAGAATTACTCATGGCAGAGGTCAAATCCTAAGAAGCTCAAATCCTGGGAAAATGCTGACACCAAGTCACCCAGAGAGACTGTACAGTGCAGCCAACAGAACGACTACAGAGCGAAGCAGCCTGGAGACATGAGTGAAAAGGCAATCTTTACCCATGTTTATAGATGTTTCCCTCGAGAGGACTATAATCGAGCTGCCATGTAGCAGATGTTAAGGCTAAAACATGAAAATCACATCACTTTGCACATCCCTCTGCTGACAGACTCTGGGGAAGCATGCGACGGTCTCCCAAGACCATGACTCATCCTAGCGCTCTGAGCTGCAGCCTTCCCATCTGTGTAGGATTATTCTCACGCACTCATTGGCTGCATTATCATTCCAATTTCTGGATCAATATTTTATGGTTGTTCTTAAAATTATAAGGATGTAACCAGTTATCATGAGCTAAAAGGGGGTTATTAACAATTATCAGTTTTGTCTGAAAGATCTGAATTTGGGATTAAGTATGTGTTTTATTCTATATGACATTTTATTGAGCTTCCTATTTAACTAAACAAGCAGGAATTCTTACAAGCCTGGTTAGAGCCAGGTAAGAATCGACGTGAGATACGAATCAGTGTGACAAATCCTTCCCGTTCTCTCTTACACAAATCAGTCATTACGAGAGGGCATGTGATATAAACAGTTAACAGCACAGCCTCGAGAGTAACAGCACCTGGGGTCAGCTCTCCGACTGACACTTACTCCATCAGGTTTGTAACAAAGCCTCTCTGCTTCAGTTTATTCATCTAAACATAATAATAGCACCGAGTTCATAAAGGCTGTGATAAGAATTAAAGGGACAGTGTAAGGGAACTACACACAGTAAATCCCTGTCCCTCCCCCATCCCCCACCCCAACTGTTATCCACTATTCTCCCAGTGTGTTGGATGCGAGAAGACCTAGAGGGCTCCAGCTCCTCCCTTAGGCACATAATACCACCTTTTGCATGTGTGTATTAAGTGTCCTCACTATCAAATATTTCCATAAAAGTCTAATTCATTTCCATTTGTAAACATTTCGGCAATCTGCTATGGAGAAAAGACCAGGCTCTAAACTTAGCTCGCGCATTTGCTAAGGCGCTGTGATCTGGAGCAAATTTCTTATCCTCTGTCTCAGTTTCTACATTTGTAAAAATGGGGATAATATTAGATAATTGTGTGAAAGCAGCTAGCCTAGTTTCTAAATTCAAGGCAGCCAAGGGGAAAAAGACAGTAACCTACAAAGGAAAACCACCAATCAAAAGACATAGAGTAGCAGAATGGATTAAAAAAAAAATAACAAAAAACAAAACAAAACAGGACCAACTGCACGCTGCCTTCAGGAGAACCTTCTCAGCTACAAAAGCAAACTAAGCTCAATGTCAGTGGGTGGAAGATGGTGCTCCAAGCAAATGGCATCAGAGTAAAGAGATGCAGTCATTTTTATATCAAAGTAGATTTCATGACAAAAAAAGGTAAAAGACAAATATGGACACGTTACAATGATAAAGGGGACAATCTATCAAGAAGATATAACATTTATTAATATATAAGCACCTGCCCTAGCCAATTTGGCTCAGTGGTTATACTGTCAGCCCACAGACCAAAGGGTTCTCTCTCTCTCTTTCTCTCTGTCTCTCCCCCTCCCTTCCACTCTCTCTAAAAATCAATGGAGCCCAGTTGGCGTGGCTCAGTGGCTGAGCATCAGCCTGTGAACCAGAAGGTCACAGTTGATTCCCATTCAGGGCATATGCCTGGGTTGTGAGCTTGATCCCCAGTGTGGGGCATACAGACACAGCCAATCAATGATTCTCTCTCATCACTCATGTTTCTATCTCTCTCTCCCTCTCCCTTCCTTTCTGAAATCAATAAAAAATATTTTTTAAAAATCAATGGAAAAATATGCTTGGGTGAGGATTAACAAAACACAACAACAACCACATATATATATATGCAACTTTGGAGCATGAAAATATATAAAGCAATTATTAATAGACCTAAAGGGAGAAACTGTTAATGGATAGATCACCCACACAGAGTCCACATGGAAACAGTGGCCTTAAATGACACAGATCAGTTGGACTTAGTAGATGTATCAGACATTTCCATCCAAAACAACAGAATGTACATTCTTCTCAAGTGCACATGGGACATTCTCAAGGACAGATCATATGTTGGGACAGAAGACAAGTCTAATAAATTTAAGAAGACTAAAATCGTAACAAGCATCCAATGTGATCAAAATGGTATGAATCTAGAAATCAACTATAGGAAGGAAGCTGAAAAAAATCAGAAGTATGTAGAGATTAAACAACATGAGTTGGCTGGTTTGGAGCTGCCAGCCTAATAACTAAATGCGGCGTTGAGAAGGGATGTAGGCCAGCCCGGAGTGCAGTATTTTGACCATATAGTGCACGTGCACAAGGTCAAGTAGCTAGCATGTCTTTCGTATTTACTCCCTTTGTGTTTAATAATAATTCGTTTACCTGTAAATGTATGTGCTTTAATGTTTAATAATGGCTATGTTTAATAACTGTCCTACAAAATTCCTAACAATCACACCGCTGGCTCCAGCTCACCACTAATCTATTCTATTTCTAGGTCCTGCACCTGCCCTGGAAACGGGCTCCGAGAAACTTGACAGGAATCGCGCTCGGAGAACAAGGAGAGAACTAAAGGGAACAGGCCATGTCCTGGTTATGCTGATCTTCGACCTCGAGGACCTCACCACTAATCTATTCTATTTCTAGGTCCTGCGCCTGCCCTGGAAACAGGCTCCGAGAAACTTGACAGGAATCGGCGCTCGGAGAACAAGGAGAGAGCTAAAGGGAACAGGCCATGTCCTGATTCTGCTGATCTTCGACCTCGAGGATGCGCTCACATTAGAAAGAACACAGGTCCGGCTACAAAAAAGAAGGCACTGTAAACCATTTGGGTACAACCTAGAGGAAGTGCTGGATACGAAGCTACTGCAATAAAATACGCCTGGAGCCTCGGGAGCTGTGGGAAGGTAAACGGATCGCTACGTAAGGAGAGCCCTGCCAGGTGTGGGGAGGGACTTCTGGGAAAACTTGAACATGGTTCCAGCCTGGTTACCAGGAGGCCATATACCCCAGTTGGCCCAAGAGCACCCAAGTGGTTCTCAACCTAGGTTGCACATTAGAATCGCCTGGGAATCTATTTAAAATCCTGATTTCTGGACCTCATCCTCCAGAAACTGTTTCTTTGTTACTAATGTTGTGGCCTCACCCCATAACAAAGAAACAGAATTTCCAGAGGATGAGGCCCAGAAATCAGTATTTTAAAAGATTCTCAGGTGATTCTAATGTGTCAGGAAGGTTGAGAACCACTGCTTCTAAGGATATGCAGGCATTTTCATCAGTGGAAACGATTTGGCTGCAGAGGTTCCAAGTTCCTCATTTTCTGACGACAGCTTCCTACCCAGCCAGGTCTCTAATGTTCACATTCCATAATGAGTGAAGTCCAAGTTCAGAGACTTCCCATCCCCTGCCTTCCTGTACTCCCCACCACCACGGTGCCTGTCTTCCTTCAGATCTCTTTGCTTTTATACCCAGGATGAACACTGTGATCGATCACTTGAAGTTTTTATAAAATCAGTACCCTTCATTTCCTGGCAATCTTAACCTTCTGCCAAACCAATCCAGCAAAGCAAAACTGAGTCAGATAGAGACTGCATGCCTCTCTATTGCTGGAGAATAACATCACTGAGGAGATTCAAACAGAGACACATTTATAGTCTCTCTCCTGGACATGCCGATTATGTCTCCCCACCCCCCAGACTTTCTCAGAGAACCCCTGCTCTTTGGGGTCTCCATCCAGTCTTGATCAGCCCACAAGTTAAGAAGTCAATCAGTCTGTCTCTTAAGATTTGTAACTAAATCAGATTTTTTTAAAATATATTTTTATTGACTTCAGAGAGGAAGGAAGACGGAGAGAGAGATAGAAACATCAATGATGAGAGTGAATCATTGATCGGCTGCCTCCTACTGGGGATTGAGCCCACAACCTGGGCATGTGCCCTTGACTGGAATCAAACCCAGGACCCTTCAGTCCACAGGTTGACACTCTATCCACTGAGCTAAACCAGATAGGGCACTGAGTCAGAATTCTTAATCCTCTCCATTGAGTTGTTGTAACTAAAAAAAATTTTTTTAAGAGAGAAAGAGGATTAGACCAAGAAGAAGCAAATTCCCTCAATTCCTTACTTCCCAGTTTCTGGTTCCATTTGCTTATGGCCTCATCATTCTTGCACTGGGCTTTTTAAAGACAGTCCTATTTATACCTCCCCTGCTCCTCACTCCCCCACTCACACCCCCAAAATACCACACTGCTGCTGGTTTCTTTGCCTGATTTATACTTCTACTAAGCCTTAAATGCCAGCTCCCTGATTTCCACTCCTGAAAACATTACTCTTGCAATAGAACATACATTCTTGAGACTCAGAAACAAGGTCAGGGATCAGGATATACATTTGGGAGTTGGGTGTATAGATGGCATTTTAAGCTAAGAGAGTGAGTAAGACAGTCTAGGACAAAGCGGGTAGAATGAGAAGGCAGTCCAACCCTCAACTTTCAGGTCCAGTAGAGGAGGATGCGACGCGAAAGAAGACTGAGAAGATAGGAGGAACTGTAAGAGTGTGCTGTTATATCCGTCAAGAGGATGTGTCAGGAAAAGACTAACCAAATACTGAGGAGAGTTTAAGTAAGAGGAGTAATGAAATACCATTTTTGCAGGAAGCCAACAGAGGCCACTTGATGCAAGAGAAGAAAACACTCTCTTGATATTGTAGCTGAATAGTAACTCTTCAATTAGGGTTCGTTTACTTCTCCAACTTTGTTCTTCTCTTTAAGATCTGTTTTGGTTGTTTTATTCTAGGTCCTTTGTATTTATACAACTTGTTTCATCTGCTTATCAATTTCTACAAAAGAAGTTTGCTGAGATTTTGACTGGGATCAATTTAGGGAGAAATGACACCTTGGCAATATAAAGATGTTCGACCCATACACGGGGCGAATGTCTCCATTTATTTGGATACTAGAGGCCCGATGCACGAAATTCATGCAAGAGTAGGCCTTCCTTCCCCCAGGCTGCTGGCACCGGCTTCCCTCCGGTACCCGGGACCTGGGTTTCCCTCGAAGCCCTGGCTCCATCCGGAAGGTCATCCAGTCTAATTAGCACATTACTCCTTTATTTATTATAGATTCTTTGACTTCTCCCAGAAATGTTGTATAGTTTTCAGTAAACAGATCTTTCATTTTTTTTTCAGATACATCCCTAAATATTTCATATTTTAATGCTATTATAAATGGAGTTTATATTTTCTGACTGACATTAATGCTGCTAATCTGTAACAAGATTCTCACAGTTGTCCCCAGTATTTATATTTTAAATATATATTGTGTATTTTAAATACATAAATTGCTTTCCTTTTTTCCTCATTGTATTATATGTGAAAAATTATGCTGACTTTTTTGAAACTGTGTTTGTGGGTAGTTATTTCATTTGTACATTTATATCATTTGTACATCTCACTTCAGAATCTAAAAGAAGGAGCTTAGAAAATATTTAGCATAACAAAGGGTTATAAAAATTGATGAGGTTAAGAACTATTGCTCTGAGCCATTTAGTAAATAGTTTTCATGAAACTGAATGTTAAAACATCATTTGGCAGGACACATTCTGATGCTATAAATTAACAAAAAGCTATCAAGGAACAAAGTTATAGCTATGGCAGCTGCTAATGGCACCACTAAGAAAAACAAAACCAGCAACAAGAAATATAGAAGAAAATATACATGTTTTTGTGATCCAAGGAGGGAAAAATACAAAATTAGAACTCACCAACCTTGTGTTCTGGTCCTGGCTACACCACTACCTACTGTCTTCCTGAGTCAGAAGACTGTACCTAAATTCCTTTATCTCTGGAATTCTATAATTTTTAAATGACAGTTTAGGCCCAGATGATCCACTATCTTCTGCTTCACTACAGAAACCCGTGACTCACACAAGTAGACAAGTAGAAGCCACAACGGGTTCATCAACTTACTTCTATGACCTGTTCTTTGCCCAGAATCCCTAGGTTTCTCAGCTCTGGCACTAAACAGCAGAGTAGCACTGGCGAGTTGTTTAACCTTGTCTGCTTCAGTTGCCTCATCAGTAAAGCAGAGATAATAAAGGTACCTCTCTCAGAGTTGTGAGAACTAAAGGCGAAAACACTTAGAACAGCTCACCTGAGAACCGCCCGGAAAGTGTTACAAGTCACTTCTACTTGTAGTGTTACATACTTCTTCTTCCCTTGAAATTATATAACATTACAGATGAAAAATTACAGTGCACGAATCCCCGTCAATGAGCTGGAAAGGAAATACTCTGCTCCATTTAATTCTGAGTAATGAAAAGTGCAGCTTTGGATTCTGTACAAACAGATGATGGGCTTCCTATAAATAACCAGGCAAACGGCCTTCTCCCGTTAAACTCCTACAAATGGACAAGGTTTCCGAATATCTCCATTTCGCCTAAAGAATACTTTTCTGAAAATAAGTTATTTGGAACCACATTAAACTGCTGCGGTAAGGACATGTTTATTGTCCAAGAATTGCTTCTCTGAGATGCGTGCACAAAAGCGCTTACAGAACAGCCTGTGGTAACTGAGAAATAAAATAAGCAGCCGGTCCTCGACCACCCGGTGGAGAACCAGGGGAACGCAAGCTGCGTGAAATCCTGTCCATCTCTCAAGGAAATGTATCCACTAGGTCCATGCTTGGCAAACGGTTGGCTTAGCTCAGTGGTCAGCAAACTGCGGCCCCTTGAGTGTGGCTCTTCCACAAAATACCACATGCAGGCACGCACGTACAGTGCGAAAGAAACTTCGTGGCCACACTCAAGGGGCCAAAGAGCCGCGTGTGGCTCGCAAGCCGCAGTTTGCCGACCACAGCACTAGGTGAACCTCCCAAATGTGCTGTAAGGAAGTTTCTGGGGGAGAAGAGAACATTTGCTAAACTGTGTTTGAGTTCTTGTTTGATCTGGGCACAAGATACACAAGGGGAGGCGAGATCAGTGGTTCTCACATTTTGTCCTTCATCTGAGGAACCTGATAAATTCAGATTCTGTCCCCACCCCCTCATCACCCTCACCCAAGATTGTGATTAGGAATACCCAGCTGTAGCATGGTTCTCAGATCCTTCTGATGCTTGTGGCTTCCGGAGAAAACAGACAAACCAAGACATCAGCACGTTATACCTGTGTGATGCCTTTAACCTACGAAGAGAAGGCTTTCCACACTCACCTCCTGTTTCCAACAGGAGTCTACAGGCAGCCACAAAAGCTGATGCCATTTAGTCAAAAAAGTGTATTTTTTGGCTAAAGTACATTATCCGATGAAACACCTCAGAAAACAAAAGATTCAATACCCTTCAAGAGACAAAAAAATAAAGAACAGATTTTCAGAATTGCAAATTACTATAGTGAATATAACACTTCCTACTCCCAGAGTTTAAGAAAAGACACGGAGTCATGGTATAATTTAAACACGGGGATGAACTAATCCTTCTGTTCCCACTGCTAAATGATGGCTTAGGCTAAAGCAACACACAGACCAGAATTTGGCAAATGCCAATCTCTAGCACGCACAGGCTGACTCAGAGTTTACCAAAGCACAGAGTCAGCGCCGTGTCTAGGAGACTGGACTGAGGAACACCTAGACCAGAATCCCATCCCACAGCCACTGAGGCAGAATTGAGGGGATTAGGTCCTGGGGCTTTATATTTTAACGTGTTCCCCTAGTGATTCTTAAATACACTAAAGTTTCAGAATCTGGGGAAGGGAGAACGGAGAGAAGTATTGATAATGGAAGAATGAGGATGGCAAGATAGCACCTTTAGTATATTAGTAAGTGCTTTTCCTTGGACCGACTTATTTGCAAATTAGGACAACAATGCAATACCACTACCCAGCTATTAGAATGGCTGAAATCCAAAACCACGGACAGCTATCAAATGCTGGTGAGAAGGCCGAGCAGTAGCATTGCTATAGAGATGCAAGATAGTCCAATCCCGCTGAAAGACAGCTGGGTTTCTTACAGAGCTAAGCAGAGGCTTCGCATAGCACCCAGCAGCTGCACTCCTGGGTATTCACCCAAAGGAGCGGAAAACTTACATCCACACAAAAACCTGCACATGGGTGTTTACATTTAAAACAGCACTCCTCATAATTGCCCCAAACTGGAAGAAACCAAGAAGTCCTTTAATAATAAACCCTGGGCACATCCATAACAGTGAATATTAGAGACTGATAAAAAGAGAGAGAGAGAGAGAGAGAGAGAGAGAGAGAGAGAGAGAGAGAGAGAAACAAGCCCTAGCTTTTGTTTCTAGACCAGTGATGGCGAACCTTTTGAGCTCGGCGTGTCAGCATTTTGAAAAACCCTAACTTAACTCTGGTGCCATGTCACATATAGAAATTTTTTGATATTTGCAACCATAGTAAAACAAAGACTTATATTTTTGATATTTATTTTATACATTTAAATGCCATTTAACAAAGAAAAATCAACCAAAAAAATGAGTACGCGTGTCATAGGTTTGCCATCACTGCTCTAGCTAGTGTGGCTCGGTTGGCTGGAGTGTCATAACAGTACACTGAATGGTGGTGGGTTTAATTGCTGATCAGGGCACATCGAGGTTGTGGGTTCTATTCTCAGTCAGGGTACATGCCCAGGCTGTGGGTACAATCCCTGGTCCAGGAGCGTATGGCAGGCAACTGATTGATGTTCCTCTCTCACATCGATGTTTCCCCCTCTCTCCCCTTCTCTCTCTAAGACAATCAATCAACCGTATTTTAAAAAGAGATTGGTAAACCATAAAAAGACATGAAGGAAGCTTAAATGCATTTTTCTACGTTTGAAAAAGAGACACACTGTAGAACTCCAACCACATGATGTTTTACAAAAGGCAAAACCATGCAGACAGTTTTACAAAAGGCAAAACCATGCATCAGTGGTTTTCAGGGTCAGGAGGAGAGAGGGATAAGTACACGGTGCACAGGGCATTTTGTTCAATGAATTATAAAGTAAGATGTTAATAATATGAAAAACTGTGTGCGTCTGAGGAGGTATTATATGAAACTGTGTACTATCTACTCAATTACTCTGTAAATTTGTACTAAAATCTAAGGTCTATTATTTATTTTTTAAAATAATAATAAAACGAAGTCACAACCCAGCCACGGCACAGCTTCAGTTGCCACACCTGGTCATGCCCTGACAGCAGCCAGAAAGAAAATAAGCAACCATGTGACCGAGACAAAAGACCAAGTGGAGTCCATGTGAAATGTCAGAGCACGTCAAGTGGAGCAGACCTGCCGGTGGGGACCCCTGGGACCTGCGAGTCGAGGGCACGCTGAGAGAGCAGCACACCTCAGTCGCCTCCACCTGGGAAGCAGCGGCCACATCCTAGCTCCCGTCACTCTCTGGGGAGTGGTCTGCTCTCACTGGTCTCGATCCTCAGGAAGACCACCAGCCAGGCCACCTCAAGGCCAATCGAGCCGTGTCTCCTCCCGCACTATCTGGCTTCCTGTCTCTGCGCTTCCCCCTTGGTCTACTCACAGAGCCCAGTGTACAGAGTCCATCTGCGGGACCAGAACCGGTCAAGCTGGCCAACCAGTCCCACGGCTATTCCGTGTCTGGCCAGTCCGCCTGGGGCATGTGGACATCCTGCCCTCAGAAGACATACATGAGGCTCAGCACTCAAAAGCCACCTCCTGACAGGGAGCTTTCTGGGCTCTAAGCCTCCCACTCTTCTGCGAGGTCCCAAGAAGAGCACCAGGGCCGGCCTGTCCCTTTGTACCGCATCAGAGCACAGTGCCCAGTGCCAGGAAGGCCTTCTGCCATGAATGAAACAAAGGCCGGACACCAGCCTGTGAGCTCGAGGTGGACAACTTCTCAGATGCTGCTCTGGTCGGCCTTCTCGGTGCTGGGACAGCAGGGGGACTGAGCACCCACTGCTTTGAAGTCTATGGTTGCTTAATCTCTGTAACATCCTAGTCTGCAGTCATGGCCAATGCCCCCAAGCTCTGCCCGCCCTCGGCCGAGGGCCAGCCTGGCTCAGGGAGGGCCCTGCTGCTTATCAAGTCTATGTGAGAGTCCCTGAGGGCCTTCCCACCAGCCCCAAAGGAGACCTCCACCACCTAGCCATCCATGACTGGTTGAAACCTCTTCATATTTCGAAGCCCCAGCTCCCAGAATCTCAAAGTATATTTGAAGGTAGGGCCTTTAAAAAGGCAATTAAAGTTAAATGAGGTCATTTAGGTGTGTCCATTCTAATCTGCCTGCTGTCCTTCTAAAATGAAATTAGGATACAGGGACAAAGACACTGAGTATGTGTGCACACAGAGAGAAAAAATGCATGTGAGGACAGCAAAAAGGGGACACCTGAAAGCCAAGCAGAGGGGGTTCCGAAGAAACTGACCCTGGCAATAACCCTGACCTTGGACCTCCAGCCTCCAGAAGGCTGAGAAAGGAAACTTCTGCTGTTTAAGTCACTCTGTCTGCAGTATGTGGTGATGGTAGTCCTAGCAAGAAGATGAACCTTCAAAACAAAACAATCTCACAAAAATAAAGATGATGATTATTCACATTCCGAATCTGTATCATCCATCTACACCAGAATATATGAAACACCAGGAATTCAGACAATTTACATTACATAAATTTTAAAAATCAAATTATCACCCTTCTAAAAGGAGTCACATAAAAAATGTTCTTATGTAAAGAACAAATTTATCTAATAATCCCTTTAGCATATAAACTGGCTTTTTTTTTTTTTTGCTTTTTTATCCTGAATAATTAACTGAAGGAGAAAACCTTGGTAACCAAGGATGGAAAGTGGAGACTGCACAGAGACTGGTAGGAAGGGAGGAGGCACAAAAGGTCTGGCCAGGCTCCCACAGACAGCAACTGACGTTCTGAAGAACTATGTCAGCTGTGGGGGTTGCCACTGAGAACTCTGGGTCTAAGCCCAAGCCGGGCCCCCCAGCAGAGAGCACCAGAACTGAGAAAGGTGCCACATAACAACTGGCTATCAAAAGCTGCAGGGTTACTGTCTGTCAGGGATGGATGGCTGGATATGCAGTCACCCTCTCAAAGGGCCAATAGACAAAATTTCGTGTGCAGCCACACCTTGGGCTGTGACTGGAGATATGTGAACAGAGGCCAGGGTTGGGGCTCTAGGTTTAGATCTTGTAAGGTAGGCACCCCAGTTTCCTGTGCTGAGTCATTCCCTCACACTGCAGAGGTCATCTTTGCTATCCAGGAGGTGTTTGCCTGGGAGGAAGACAGTTGACCCACCTTATAGGGAAACCTCTGGCTATACCTGAGGATGACTGCCTGAGGGAAGACTAAATCCAATCAGTCTGCAGGCAGAGGCAGATCTCTGGAGGCTTTGAGTCTTTACCAGATCTAATTAGTCAGAAACAGCTAACTGTCTTTCACTAGAGATTGGGAGGCATAGCAGATCTACCTATTTACATAGTCACAAACCCAAACAGGCATCCAAAATGGGGAGACCAAAAAACAACCCCCAAATGAAAGAACAAGATAGTTCTCCAGAAGAAGAGATGAATGAAATGGAGATAAGAAGTTTATCTGACATAGTGTTCAGAATAATGATGGTAAAGATGCTCAACAGCACAAGAAAACATACAGTAACTATGAAAAACAGAACAGTCAGAAATAAAGAATGACACAGCACTAAGAACACATTGGAAGGAATACACAGCAGGTTAGGGGAAGCTGAGAATCAAATCAGTAAATTAGAAGAGAAGGTTGAAAAAATCAACCAAAGAACCAAAAAGAAAAAAAAAAACTTTCAAAAAACAGAAGAACAGCTTAAGGGAGCTGTGGGACACCATGAAATGTAACAATATTCTCATAATAGGTGTGACAGAAGAGGAAGAAAGTGAGGAAGGGATAGCGAGCATGTTTGAAGAAATAATGGCAGAAAACCTCTAACCCGGTGAAGGAAAAAGTCACCCAAGTTCAGGAAGCACAGAAATACCCAAGCAAGAAGAACACAAACAGGCCCATGCCCAGACATATCATAATAAAAATGCCAAAATTTAAAGACAAAGAGAGAATCTTAAAAGTCAGCAAGAGAAAAGCAATTTGTTTCCTACAAAGGAGCTCCCATAAGGCTGTCAGCTGATTTCTCATCAGAAACTCTATAGGCCAGAAGAGAATAGCAAGAAGTACTCAAGGTAATGAAAAGCAAGGATCTGAAACCAATATTACTATATCCAGCAAGGCTATCATTCAAAATAGGTGGTGAAATAAAGAGCTTTCCAGACCAAAAAGAAAAAGGAAGAAAGAAAAGGCTAAAGGAGTTTATCACCACTAAGCCAGAATTGCAAGAAATGTTAAAGGGACTGCTGTAATGAGAAGAAGAAATAGAGAGAAACCTTTAACTGGCTTTTTAAACAGCAATGCTTTTATTGATTTTTAGAGATATAGATAGAAACACCAATGAGCAAGAAACATTGATTGACTGCTTCCTGCAAGGACCCAACTGGGGATGAAGTCCACAACCTGAAACTCTGGCACGTGCCCTGACAGGGAATCAAACTGTCTACCTCTTGGTGAATGGGTTGATGTTCAACCACTTAACCACATAGGCTGGGCTTAACTGGCTTTTAAAAGTCCAAATTATAAAACAGCCTTTGATATAATATATCCACCACACACAAAAAAATAAGGAGTACTAGTAACCTACCAGGTAAACTAGTGGTTTTCCAGCAGTGTTACCTGTACACACTCCACGGAGGCCCCTCTGGGATGTCACAGGATGTCTAAGAGAGGTCAACCAGGCATGTTCCATGGGGCACGAGGCCCAGGGTACCTGACCAAACTAACCAGGGCAGCTCCCCCATTACATGTTCTCACAGTGAGGCTCAATGTAAGTTCTGTTTGATTAGAAGTTCCTCTGTTGTGTTTTTTTTTTTATTATTATTATGAAAACCAGTGGACTAAGCCATTATTCCAGTTATTTCAAACTTAAAACTCAGGATAGTAAAGGGATCTGATCTATAATTATCATATACAGAGGTCCTAGAATAACATGGCTTCATTCAATGTCATTTCATTTCGTTATAACGTTGATGAGATGCTGTAGGAACACAACTGTTTCTATCAATTAGCCTGTGGTCAAACAAGCTTTATTATATTGTTTCGATTAAAGTCCCAGGACCGATTGACCATGGGAAGTGAGGACTGACACTGTACGTGGAGTAAATTACGATGATCTCCCTCTCTCAACAGAATATCTGAGAGGAGATCAGCATATGCTCACCATTTTACCTAACAAGAGTCAACACTGTCACAAGTAACCTGAAGAGGAGTTTTTCCAGATACAAGGTACTAGTCATCATGTAAAAATGTAGCCTCTGGTAACAGCGAAGTTTCCACCAGCAACCTGAATGTTTTGTAGCCCACAATTGCTTAATCCTTGTAACATTCCTGTTGGCTGCAAAGAAAAGATGTTTCTTTTCTACAGCAGGAAAGTGAGGTAGAGAAGATTAATAACAGGAGAGTCAGTGTAGAAATCACCCTCATGCTCTTCAGGCGATGCGACTAAGCAGCCCCGATTTGAGTCCCTAGTCCAGAGGTGGGGAACGTCCAGCCCACGGGCCGTATTAGGCCCACAAAATCATTTGGTCTCACCCTGCCAAGGCATTAGGGGTGAGTCAATTAAATGCTTGACCAAATATAGTAGGCCAGTGGTCAGCAAACTCATTAGTCAACAAAGCCAAATATCAACAGTCCAACGACTGAAATTTCTTTTGAGAGCCAAATTTTTTAAACTTAAACTATATAGGTAGGTACATTGTTGTTAACTTAATTAGGGTACTCCTCAGGCTTAAGAAGAGCCACACTCAAGGGGCCAAAGAGCCGCATGTGGCTCGCGAGCCGCAGTTTGCCGACCACTGTAGTAGGCTAATTTTTAAGCTGATAATTTTGTATGGCCCGCAAATGATGTTATAAATATCCAAATGGCCCTTGGCAGAAAAAGGTCCTCCATCACTTACTTACTGATCTGGCATCTTGGCTGCTTATTAATCCTCTCAAAACTGTGTCCTCTCCATAAAATGGGTGATAACAACTGCCATGAAGTTTTTCAAAGATTAAAGAAAACGTGTTTGAAGACCCTCACAATACTGTGCACATAACCGATGCTTTAACATGTGTCTTCACACGCACACACCCCCGCAATAAACCATAGCAAGATGCACTTACAAATGGACTACTGTTTAGGAACAGCAAGGAAGAGTGGATTCGTTCCTTGAAGTACTAGATTCCTTTTTTAAGTGAAGTTTTGACATTTAAGACCTGTCCCTGGTTTTATGGGCGCTCCACAACCCAAATCACAGGCATATTCCAACATGATCTAAACAGGTAAGACTCCCCTTTCCAAGACCAATCAGGATGAAAAAACAGCATTTGTAATATTAAAAAACACCATTCGTTATCAATTACAAATCAATTCTTAAAGCTTAAAAACCCTATATTTATTTTAAATAATTTGTTTTGGCAATAAACTAATTTTTAACAAGTTATTTTATTCTAATTTCTTTTTTAAAAGCTTAGTTTGTTTAGGCAATAAACTAATTTGTGTGACTCTAAATAAAACAGTTAGGGAGATAAATCTGTACCTAGCATAGACTCATGGAAACCATGATTTAAAACCAATATTAGAAGCAATGTAGAGTCACAGGCCCGATACTCGCAAAGTGATCGCCAGGCCTGGGATTCTCCTCGCACTTCGGCTCCATCACCATTTGGGAAAGGAGGAGGCAGTGAAAATAACCACATCAGTAACTGGAAAAGAAAACCCAGGTCTGGCATCAGCTACATTTTTCTACCGCTGCACGCAGAATTCTGACGGTAGAGTCTATTGCCAGTACACGCTGTAAACCAAAATATTACCAAAGAATCAAGAAAAACTGTTATTTTGCCTTTTCCACACCCAATTCTTCACTGCCTACCTGAAACCCGTGCTTGCCTCTCCACCACGTGCTCAACACTTTCGGGGGCATGTCGATCACAGAAACGATGTCGCCCACCTATGAGAATAAAACGTAAGGGAAATGCATTCAGTCAAATTTTAAACCAACTGTTAGGTCTCGAATTTAACCTGAACTGGAATGCAAGGGTAAAAGCACTATCTTCCTCTCTGGCTAATTTTTCTGAAAAAACCATACTATCTCTTTCTGTAAAGAATTTAATAATAATTTTAACCATCTGTTAAGGAGAGGGCTACAAAAGTAACGCAGCACAAAGAGTGGGATCAGGCATCACCGGAGCAGTGACTGCAGGAAGCCAGCTTGATGGCGTAAGATTTTTGAAGGCTTAGGCATCACCCCATCAGCTGTTACAATCCTCTCTTACTGCCGTTACTGAAAGTGACCAAATTCACTTATATAAGGCAGGTATTCTCATAGTTAGAGCAACAGCAGCTTCTGTTAATACCACAGTGAGTGAGCGCTTGCCACGTGCCAGGCACTGTGCTGAGCACTTGGCATTATCTTACTTATTCATTGAAGACAGGCCTAAGATGTGTACAATTCCTGGGTTATTCTTAGTTTGGAAAACTACACTTCTTTCCATAGAAGGTATAATAGCTTATTCCCTCGCTGTAAGAAAACAAAAAACAAACAAACAACAAAAACAAAACTATTGTTTGCACAAACTTTTACAAAGTCATTAATATAAAATGGCAATCATTTTTAATAACGTATTTAATGGGAGTTACAATATTTGATCAAAGCAAATGATGCTCTCTGTGACAAAGCAAAATACTGCACAGCAATGTTGCTAATGTGTCTCACGTTGCTTTAGGAATTTTTCTTTGTGTATCCACAATGAATATTTTAAGTCAGGGAAGAGTCACCTTTACAAAGCCACGTTTGCTAACAGACTTGGCATCTTTCAAGATCTACATTGCTCTGGGTCTAGAACCTAAAAACTAAGTTTGAGAACAGTTCAGATTCTATACAGTAAAAATTTATATTGACTTTCCTTAAACTGAATACTGTTAGCATTTTGGTTTTTCTCTCTCATCTGCCAAATATTAAAGGAAGAAATTACTTCCCCTCCTTTTGCATCTGAAAGCAAGAAATGTTCATTTCTCTTCTCACCCACCCATTAGCTCAGTCTTTGAACAAACAGTGAGAAGAAAGAAGTATCACTGGGTACCATTTCTGAGGTACTGAAAACATAAAGAAGACAAGACCGAGACCTGGCTTTCAAGAAGCTAACAGAGCCCAATGGGAGAACAGTTACAAGTGAATGGAATTAAGTGACATGTCGGTGGATGAGGCCAAGCTAACCCAGAGCAGCAGCTTAAGGCGTTTACCTCCAAGGTCAGTTCATCAGGCGCCCGAGCAGTGTACCTCTTGATCACATGCGCTGCACCGACAGCAGGCGTGTTGATGGACGAGACCTGGCTTTCAAGAAGCTAACAGAGCCCAACGGGAGAACAGTTACGAGTGAATGGAATTAAGTGACACTCGGTGATGAACCAGGCTAAGGGTTCAGAATGGCATTCAATCCACACTTGGGGTGGAGATATATTCATGGAGTAG
>NW_006299479.1:838099-861355 GCF_000327345.1 Myotis davidii | reverse complement strand
GAGACACTAAAGTTGGAATTTTCAAAGATGAATACAGTCATTTCAGTGAACAGAAATGGCAGGCCAAGCGAAAAGATAATGGGGGACGAAAAACCTGGAGCTTCTCATTAAAAAATGATTAACACAGTTAAGGATGAGGCCAAGCTAACCCAGAGCAGCAGCTTAAAGCGTTTACCTCCAAGGTCAGTTCATCAGGTGCCCGAGCAGTGTACCTCTTGATCACATGGGCTGCACCGACAGCAGGTGTGTTGATGGATGATTCTTCATGGACTAGAAGGTGATTGCCCTTGTTATCAATCTACAACAAAAACAAGTGCTATGAGATGGTTAAAGACATGAGACTTGCAAAAGTTTCTCTGACATTCCATTTAATTTAGGGAGACTATAACCCAAAGAATCTTTTAAAGAAAACGTATTATCATTTACTGAATACTTAATGTATGATAGTCATTGTGCTATTCATATGACATTATGATTTAATTTAATCATCATCACTCCAAAAGATTCTAATCATCATTCTCCTTATTTAAAGACAAAGATGCTAAAGCTAAACGGGGTCATGTAACTTGCAACAGATTAAATCATTTGTCCAAGATCACACAGACAATAGTGAAAGAGCCAAGATCTCAATACAAGCTGACGTGGCTCTAAGTTCTGCAATCTTCCTGCTTTCCATCCTGCCTTCCAGTTTCCAATGGGAAAAGAATAATGTAACTTAAGAAAAATATCTAACATATTTACTGGATATTGTATCACCCAAGACTTCTTTTTTTTTCCTATTTTGTTTATTTATTCTGCTTTTAAGATTCTCCATGTAAGGGAATTCATGTATTTGTCTTTCTCTGCCTGAGTTATTTCACATACCATAATAATTCTAGGTTCATCCATGTTGTCACAAATGGCAAGATTTTGTTCTTTTTATGGCTCAGTAACTTTCCACTGTATACATACCATTCGACTAGCGATGGATCCTTAAGTTGCTTCCAAATCTTGGCTATTCTAAATAATGCTGTAATGAACATAAGGGCGCATATATCTTCTCCAATTGTGTTAGGAATTTCAAGGTCATACTTTTAATTTAATTGCATTGCAAAGTCCTATTTTTAATTTTCCAAGGAACCTCCATACTGTTTTCCATAGTGGCTGCAACAATGTAAAATTCTATCAGCAGTGCACAAGGGGTTCCCTTTTCTCAACGTCCTTGCCAACACTTGCTGTTTCTTGATTTTTTTTATGATAGCCATTCTCACAGGTGTGAGGTGACATCTCATGGTTTTAATTTAACATTTCCCTAATGATTAGGAATGCTGAGCATCTTTTCATATATCTACTGGCCATTGTCTGTCTTAGAGAAATGTCTATTCAGGTCCTCTGCCCATTTTCAATTAGAGCGGTTTTTTTGTATGTGTTGTTTTCTTTTGGGGGGGGGTTAACTTGTAGAATTCCTGATATATTTTGGATGTAATGTGTTGTGTGGTAAGCAAATATATTCTTGCCACTCAGTGGGTTGTCTTTTCACCTTGTTGATTACTTCCTTCCCTGTGCAAAACTTTTTAGTTTGATACAGACTCATTTGTTTTTTCTATCGTTTCCCTCACATACCCAAAAACATATTGCTAAGAGCAATGACAAAAATGTTTACTGCCTATGTTTTCTTCTGTGAGTTTTATGTCTTACATTTAAGTATTTAATCCATTTGAGTTTATTCTTCCATATGGTGTAAGAAAGACATCCTTTCTTTCTTTGTTTGTTTCTTTCTTTCTTTTTCTTTCTTTCTTTCTTTTTTTGCATGTATCTATCCAGTTTTCCCTGTACCATTTATTGAAGAGACTGTCTTTACCCCATTGTATATTCTTGCCTCCTTTGTCATGGATTAGTTGACCACAAAGACATGGGTTTATTTCCAGGACCTCTATTTCATTCCATTGATCTATGTATTGAAGAGACTGTCTTTACCCCATTGTATATATATTTTGCCTCCTTTGTCATGGATTAGTTGACCACACAGACATGGGTTTATTTCCAAGACCTCTATTTCATTCCACTGATCTATATATCTCTCTTTATACCAATAATAATGCCGTTTTAATTATGATGCCCTTGTAGTATAATTTGATGTCAGGTAGCGTATTACCTCCAACTTTGTTATTCTTTCTCAATGTTGCTTTCGCTATCCCAGGTCTTTCTGGTTCCATGTAAGTTTTAGGGTTATTTTTTCTAGTTCTATGGACAGTGCCATTGGTATTTTGAGAGGGATTGTATTGAATCTATACATTGCTTTGGGTAGTGTGGACATTTTAACAATGGTAATTCTTCCTATCCATGAGCATAGTATGTGCTTCCAAATATTTGTATCTTCTTGAATTTCTGATGTCTTAGGCACTGATACCCTGGGCTAGGGAGTCCAGTGTAAGGCTGGGACCACTGCTCCTAGGGGGAGACCTGCACAGCTGAGATATCCCTCCCAGTTCTTAACTGCCACACCCAGGTGCGGACCTGCCTGTTGTATATCTCCACCCTTCCCACCAGTCTCAACATGGCTTCTTTTAGATATCCTTAGTTATGGAAATTCTTTCCAGCTAGTTTTCAAGTGGTTCTCAAGGATGGCTGTTCTAGAATTCAGCTGTCATTCTTGTGGCCACGTGAGAAGGTGAGAACAGAGTTTTCCAGAAGGCACTCGAGACTTCTTCTTAAATCAGATCCTTTAAAAGGTTAGTTGTCGCTTGTTCATAAATAACTGGAAAATATTCTCAATTACTAAGTCAACTGAAAATAGATACACACCTTTCTAAATGTATACATTAATATATTAAGCACCAAAATGATATTAAAATTAGTTGCCTGGATTAGCAAAGAAAGATTTCAGATGAAAAATATTTAATGTGTCACATCTATATTCTTCCAGAAGATAGAACAGACACCATTTCTTTGACTCCTAAAATTTAAATAGCTATCAAAATTAAACTATTATTAAATTTCTTAAGTAGATACTTTAAAAATAAACCTCAATAAGAGGTGAATTAGATAATACCTCCATCCAAGTAAGGGCAGGTCCACAGTTGATCTTGTTGCCGGCGATAGCTGAAAGGCGGGACAGGTAAGCCATAAGCATCTGAGTGACGGACTGAAAGGAAAGAGAAGATTCCGTGGTAACTCAGATACTACTCTCTGTCAGAGGAACTGTTGCAAATCGGTTGTTTTGAGGGAAAAGGCAACTCTACAGGTTTCTTGGCATCTCCATAGTTACAGAGGAGTCTTCCCAGAGAAACAGTCCCATGAATTGGAACTACAGGGCACATACATAGTAATTCCCTGTATTGTACAGAACTTTGGCTTTTAACCCCTCATCATCAGGGGACAGACTATTTTATAGCTACTAATTTTATTGCTTTTTCTTTCTACTTTTGTGTTGAAAACGATGATACCAGAGACAGACTAGGCTCCTGCCCAGCTTCTCCCAGTGACTCTGAAACTCCTTCTCTGTAATATCCCAGCTACGGCAGGACAGCCATGCCCACACATGGTCCTACACCGAGGGCCAGCCGATTGGTCCAGGAATGTGACACCGCACGAACAGGCCTAGAAAGAGTGACGGTAGGAATCAGGAATTTAGGATACAAAATTTCAGCTCAGTCTGGCTGCTGTCTTAACTTAGACAAAAACCCGGGACCCGCTGGTGGTGACCATGTTCTGAGACAGTATGAGACAGAAAGATGTAGCACACAGAATGGAGATGCCCACACGAAGGAACCGGTGGCTCTAAGATGTTCCCGAGGCTCTGCTGTGGGCCAGCTCCCACATGACTGACGATGTTGCTACCTTACCTCCAACACGTGAAGCGCCCTGTCCGTCACCGGTGACTGACACTATACTCTCCGTCCCGAAGACAAAACAGGCTGGGCGCTTAACGTGTTAACTGCCTTGGAATTAATTACGGAATTGAAATGGCTTCCCCTCAGGACTTGGATGAGGTTTGGTACTGTTTCCAAGCATCCACTGCAGCCGCTGAGGAGTCCAATGCTGATCCAATTCTTGTTCTTTTGAGAACATCTGTGTTTTGCTTTCTAGGAGCTTTTCTGGTTTTCTCTTTTGTTTTGGCATTTTCCAGTTTCACTACATGTTGCTAGAAGTGTGTCTTTTCCCTCATTATATCAGCACTTAACGGGACCATTTAATCTGAAAACATGCCTTTTTTAGCTTTAGGGGATTTTCTTATATTAATTTTTAGTTACTCCCGATGAGAGGGAAGTAGGGACTTCTCCATCTATTCTCCATGTTTTCCGACTATTCTCTTACATTTTATTCCTTTTGGGCTGTATTCTCATAAAGTTTGATCTGTCAGCTCACTAATTCTCTCTTCCTCTGTGTCAATGTTGTGTGTAGTTCAGCTATTCAGGTTTGTTATTACTAAAATTAATTTAAATGACTATATGTTCATTTCTAAGTTCTCTATTTTATTTTTATCAAATTCTTCTCTCATTCCATGAATGTGATTGCTGCACTTTCTCTCTGGGTGTAATAATCATGCTCCTCAGAGCCCTCTGTTTGCCCCTCTCAGTTATTTAGTTTATAGTCATGCACCTCTTAACTGATGGGGACATGTTCTGAGAAATGCATCCTTAGGCGATTTCATCATCGAGTGCACTTACACAAACCTAGACGGTACAGCCGATGGCTCTTAGGCTACAAACCTGCACAGCATGCTATGTACAAAACAACATGAGATTAAATCAAGCCCAAGAGAAAATGATGCAATCAAGAGACACAATAAATATGAGGTGAGTGAGGCTGCTGCCGGATGACACGGCATACTGTTTTATAGCAAACTTTCCTTTTAAGTAAAAAGAGTTCACTATAAAACAACAATAAAAAGCATATTATGATAAACACATAAACCAGCAACATGTTTATTATCATTAAGTATTATGTACTGTACATAATTGTACGTGCTATACTTTTACTTTTATTTTTTTATATGTCTTTTTATTGATTTCAGAAGGAGGAAGGGAGAGGGAGAAAGACAGAAACATCAATGATGAGAGAGGATCATTGATCGGCTGCCTCCTGCACACCCCCTACTGGGGATGGAGCCTACAACCCAGGCATGTGCCCTGACCAGGAATCGAACTGTGACCTGCCAGCTGGGCATGTAGGTGCTATACTTTTATGTGATGGGCAGCACAGTAAGTTTGTTCACACCTGTATCGCCACAAACATTTGAGTAATGCATTGCACTCTGATGTTATGACAGCTATGTCGCTAGGCCATAGAAAATTTCAGCTCCATTATAATCTTATGGGACCTCTGTCACATATGCTGTCCATTGTTGACCAACTGTTATCATGCAGCACATAATGTAATGCTATTTTTACCTATAAGATTTCTAGTTTATCTGTCTTCTTGTCCATGTATTTTATGCTATATTTTTTGCCCTCATAAGTCTTACCCCAAGTACTTTCAAACATTCCTCACAATTTTTTTATTTCTGATGTCATAAAAAAATCTTTTCCCTTTAAAAATATTTCTTTCACTCTTTTATATTTTCACTAGGAATACTTGGCAGGTGTGCAGGGGGATGCAAAGACATAGCCGGCCATCAAAACTGAGCAAACAGGATTGTTTTAATATGCATTGATTTGATTATTGCTAAAGTCAATTTCTTTCCATATTTTATATTCTCTTTGGAGACTGGGTCTACTCATTTATATAGTACAATCTGAGGTTGTTTGTTTGTTTGTTTGTTATAAAATTATACATTGGATCTACTTTACTAAACTTCTTACTCACCATTGCTAATTTTTCATTCATGAAACAATTAAATAATCCCAGGAATCATCCTGAGTGTTCAATCTAAGCTTTTATTTAGTATGCAAGCAAAAATGTCTGCTAATTTAGGTGGAGTAATTACCTCTGGACTGTCCTTCAGGGCATCGGAACGGGGAAGCTCTGAGAGCTGGGAGAACCTTCGGTCATAAATACAGAGATGAAGGTGCTTGTCAAGTACGCGAAAATCTTCGTAACTTCTTTTAACAATCCAACTTTTGCCCTATGGGTAAGAAAAAAAGGTTCCTATAATTAGTCTCTATTATGAACCAAACCTTATTCTAAAATGGTATTTCATTCAGAGGATTTTAAATTTAATAATGGAAAGCTTCTATTAACTTGATAATAAGTAGTTAAACTCCAAAACAATGTAGTGAGTTACATGACAAGATCAAGAATAAAGACAAGGTGTTCCCTTTTACCAATGCTTTTCAACCCTGTACTGTAATTACTAGCTAATGCAGTAAGGCAAGAAAATAAAAGATACAAATTGGGAAGGAAAAAAAATAAAACTGCCTTTGTACACATTATGGCATGATTGTCTAGGTAAAATATGCAAAACAAAAGTGACAAAAGAACTCCCAAAATAAGTGATTACAGTAAAACAGTAAAATTCAAGGATACTATACAAAAGCCAATTGCTTTCATATATACCAGCAATGAGTAAGTGGAATTTTAAATTAAAAACACAATACCGTTTACATAAGCATCCCCCTCAAATGAAATACTTAGGTATAAATCTAACAGAAAGTGTCCAATATAAGATCTCTATGAGGAAAACTTCAAACCTCTAGTGAAAGAAATAAAAGATAAATAAATGGAGAGATAGACCATTTTCATGGATAGAAAGACTCAATAATGTCAAGTTATCAGCTCTTCACAACTTGATCTATACATTCACAATGCTATCGAAATTAAAACCCCAGCAAGTTATTTTTGTGGATGATGACAAACTGATTCTAAATTTTATCTGAAGAAGCAAAAGACCAGAATAGCTAACAGGATGTTGAAGCAAAGTTAGAGGACTGACACTATCCTACTTCAGGATTTTCTGTAAAGTGTGATATTGATAAAGGAATAGACAAACACAATGGAACAAAATAGGCAGCCCAGAAACAGACCCACCTAAACATAGTCAACTGATCTTTGACAAAGGAGCAAGGTCATACAATGGAGAAAAGACAGTCTTTTAAACAAACGGTGCTGCAACAATTGGACATCCAATCACAAATGAATATAGACATAGACTTGACACCTATCACAAAAACTAACTCAAAATGGATCACAGACCTTTGTGTAAAATGCAAAACAATAAAACTCCTGGAACGTAACATAGAAGATAATATAGATGATCTTGGGTTTGGTGATGACTCTTCAGATATAATATCAAAGGCACCATCCATAAAAGAAAGAATTGATAAGCTAGATCTCACTTGAAATTAGTATTTCCCACTCTGTCAAAGGCACTGTCCAATGAAATAATAAAAAGACAAGCCACGGATTTGGAGAAAATATTCACAAAAGACATACCCAGTAAGAATCCAAACTATTGAAAGAACTCTTAAAAATCAAAGATAAGAAAACGAACAACTGATTCAAAAATGAGTCAAAGACCTTAACAGACATTTCACCAAAAAGATAAACAAGTGACAAATAAGCATATGAAGAGTTGCTCCGCACCACGTCATCAGAGAAACGCAGATGAAAACAAGGACACACCACTGTACACGTATCGGAATGACAAAAATCCAGAGCGCTGATAACACCGAAGCCGGCAAGGATGTGAAGCAACAGGGACTTTCTTTCATTGCTGAAATGGCATAGCCACTTTGGAAGACAGCTTGTCATTTTCTTACAAAATGAAACATTCTCATCATCAGGTCCAACAACTGCACTCCTTGGTGTTTACTTAAATGAGCTGGAAAGTTATGTCCTGTCCACACAAAAAACCTGTGAATGAATATTTATAGCAGCTTTAATTATAATTGCCAAAACTTGGAAGCAATGGTCAGCTGTGAAGGGATAAATAAACTGTGGTACATCCACACAATGGGATGTTATTCAGCAATAAAAAGAAGTAAGCTATGAAGCTATGGAAAAAAAAAAACATAAAGGAAACTTAAAATGCTTATTACTAAGCAAAAGAAGCCAACCCGAAAAAGCTACATTTTGTATGATCCCAACCATTGGACACTCTGGAAAAGTCAAAACTATGGAGACAATGAAAAGATCAGTGGTTACCAAGAGTTCCTGGGAAGTGAGAGATGAACAGGCAGAGCACAGATGATTGTTAGGGGAGAGAAACTATTGTGTGTGACATTGTAAGGGTGGATCCATGTCATTATAAATGGATGCAAACCCATAGGATGTACAGCACCCTGAGTGAGCTCTTGATGACAATGGTATGTCAATGTAGGTTCATTGGTTGTAACAAATGTACCATGTTGGCAGGGAATGTCCATAGTGGGGAGGAGGTTGTGCCTATGTGGAAACAAGGGGTATAAGGGAAACCTGTACTTTCCACTCACTTTTGCTGGGAACCTAAAACGGCTCCACAAAATAAAGTTCATTGATTTTAAAAGGTAATCCTGTTCTCTGTCATCTAAGCAGTCTTGTTCACAGAAATAAATATCAACAACCAACCACATGAATGCAGTAACCTTCACAGTCTCAGCAGGTAAATGATGGAGATTGGGGTTGGGTAGAGGAGGGCAAAGCCTGGGAAATGGGAGACAGCTAGAATACTGTCAACAATATATACAAATATATTTAAAAAAATAAAAACTGGGAAGGAACTAGACCCAGCTAGTGCTCAATGGGAAGAGTTAGGGGCTGATGGAAGCTCAATGCCCTGGGCAGGAAGAAAGTAGTGTCTCCTGGGAACTGGGTGAAGCTCGTGAGACCCAGCAGAGGAGAGAAGGCTGTCAAGACATGATGGAGAAGAGACAGGCAAGCCCAAGGGTGCAAGGTCCTCCCAGACCTTGCTAAGCAGTGGTTTCAGTTTCTAAATACAGTGAAAACCTACTGTAGCGCTTTAATCACTGAAGGAACACATTTCAATGTACACTTTACATCATTTTGGCAGTTTAGTGGGTTATATTCGATTCCAGGGCGCAAACACACATGCTATCACAATGGCTCAGCAAGAGGGAGTGGCTTGTGCTGGCTTGGTAATATGAGAGAGAGAGAGAGAGAGAGAGAGGAATTCTAGATGGATCTGCTGTTCTTTCTGCGAGGCACAGTCTTCACCCATGTCCTGGGAAGTCTCTTTATCATGGGAAATTTATCTGGGGAGAAACTGTGCTATGAATCACATCTTCCACTGTATGATGAAGTTCAGGGCGACGAGAGAGACCTGCTTTCAATCTCAGCCTGGCCGTGTCCTGGCTACAGGACGTCACACAAGTTACCTAACACCTGTGAGCAGCAGCTTACTCATCTCATCGGGAGCCTGGGAACAGCACCACCTACACGGCACAGAAGAGGTGTGAGGTTTAAATGAGGAGGTTTGCATCAGCCTGTACATTGTGTGAATACAGATGCTCTGCAAATGTCCACATGCAAACCCCGCCCCCTCAGGAACCGCGTTTTCTAAATGAACTGAGTGGAGGAAATATTTAATACCGAGGAATACGTTTCTAATGGTGGAATTTCAAGCATCGACATACAGGAGATATTTTGAGGTAGGAAAGCATTCCCCTAAAACCAACTGTTTACCTCAACAACTAGGGCATAACGAAGCCTTCATATTACTGTAAACATTTATGAAAAATTGGATCTTCAGAAAAACAAACTATTATATTGATGAATTCTGGTTAAAATACAGAGGTAGTTAATACAATCCAGCTTCAGCATGAAACATTAATTTCAACCATAAGGCTGACTGAGAGACAATAAAATACACAGTATTTTATGAAGCAACAATTATGCTTACAGTAACAAAACTACTTACAGAAGGGAAAGATCAGAACTGGATTTTCATTAGAGCACACGTCAGGATAAATTCTTGCAACAGCTAGGTTTAAAATTGCCATTTTAATATTAACCTTTAAAAGCTGATGTTTGCTTATTTGCCAAAGAATAAAACAGTAGACTACAGAATGCTTTTAAGACTCACTACCACTAACATTTCACTTATAAATGCTTCATTCTTTGTAGTGGGCTCAATATAATTAGTGGCAGGGTTTATCTAGTTTGGTCTTTTTTTTTATTATTATTAAATTTTCAACATTTGGGACAATAAAAGTTTATCATATCTACCTTGACATATTCCTGAATTTCCTAAGAGTTTTAGAATTTTTCATTGGTTTCAGACTAGAAACATTGTTTCCTAAAAAGTGAGTAAAATGCAAAGAAAAAATTAGTATGATTTTCAGAAAACAAAACAAAAAAACAACGTTTTTCCATTCAGATAAACATCATGATACAAACTGGAAAAGCATTGCTTCATCCACATTAGCTAACTTGTTTTTCTACCTAACACTTTATTTCCTTTCAGTTTATTTACTTGGAGAATAGAGTAAAAAGATAAGAAAGGAAATACCTGAGCCTATGTTGTTTAAGACAACTTATTCTAAATAACAATTGGTACAATAGGGAGGGGAATGAGGGCTCAGGCAAGACATTAAACATCAATTCTTCAAGGCATCCAGGAGAGCAGTTTAATCCGTGGTTACCACTCAGCTGAGACACACCAACCTGGATAACTGAGGTTATATGGCAGTATCTGCTCTATTGCATGGCCCCTGCCATGCCAGCTGTTAAATAGTTTTACAATCACTCAGTCTACATAGCCTCTTGGCCTGGGACGAAACCCAGTCAGCCTTACCTCTGCTCAGAGGTTCTTCATTTGAAAGTTGCACTTACTGTTCTCTCTGTAAGTGTCTTTATTCATACATGTGTGCTACCCACGCCCTGTCCACTTAAGTCATTCAAGGAAACCTAGATGGCCAGTTTGGGTCCCTTTTATTAATATTTGGGATAGGCTCAGAAAGTTCACAGTAGCCACCCAGGTACAAATCATATTAGGAAATGGTGAAGGAATAGGGGGGAAAACCCACTAGACTGAGGTTTAAATCTTGGTCTTTCTCTTTAAGTAACAATTGTGAGTCTTGTAAAATGGAAACCAGACCATTAACCTCACAGGTTGTTGTAAGAATTGAATGACAGACTGCATGTCAGAATATCTGATGACTATACATAGGTGCCCCGAAATGCCCACTGACTCTGGACCAATTCACTAGACGAGCATAGGTTACATTTCTAGGTTCACAATTTTAAAAGAAATTAAGACTTTAGAGGGCAGAGGCAAAGGCACGGTTCGAAGGTTCGAAGATAAGACCTAAAGGAAGCAGTTATCACTTAACTTACAGGAAGGGAAAAGATCACTATTTAATTGGCCATTATTTTTAAGATCAAAGAACAAGGGAAGAGAGTGGGTTAAGATGAAGGACCAAGGGTTTTGGTTAAATAAAAAGAATTTCAAGAGCACATTATTAAAATGAGAAATTACCAAAGATATGAAACGTGCATAAACAGCTTCTGAGATGGATAGATCCCATCAGCGGTGATGAGCTTATCTTACCTGAAGACTATGCAACCCCCCCACGTCTGTTGTTACCAGTGAATTCCAAGGAGATGCAGGAGAAACTGGCAATCGGAGAACGGAAGTCCTTATTAGCAGCTCCTGCTAAGATTCCCTACAGCTTAGAAAAGCCACTTTAGGCGTTTGGGCCTCAATTTCCTCGTTTGCAAAATTAGAGGGTTTGATTGTGAGTCTCTCTTAGTTATTAAAAAAGTAGGATTCTCATTTAATATGGTTTGTGGCTGAGCTGCATGGCAAGAATACAGGAGGTGAGCCATGGGCAGGCAGCAATGACTGCTTACACCGAGGCAGAGCCGTGTGGTGGCATTATTGCAATGCAGTAAATTACTGCTTTGATGTAATAAACAGCATACCAAGGAGTCTAAAATTTTCTAAGCAGTTTGACAAGATGTTCACTACCAGGAAACAGCCTACCTTATCTAGGTCACTACTCATGGAAGCATAATCAAATAACAATTATACATGCGACTGTATGGTATCAAAATACCATAGATAACTTTTGAAGGTCATTTCTGAAAGCCAGCACAGGTATTACTGACACTGTGTTTTGTTTATGAGAATAAAAAATATTTGCCTTGTCAGAACATGTGGAAATTAATAGTGAGAGGGAAAAAAAAGATGCTGAAAAGTGGTAGGCTATAGAGAGATTAATGAATTCACTATGATATATCAACCAGGTACTCTAGATAAAGAAGGTATTTTTTTTCATAGATACAGATTAGATAGATACAGATATAGATATATAGATATATAGATATCAGAGAGGAAGGGAGAGGGAGAGAGAGAGAAAAAAAAATCAATGATGAGAGAAAATCATTGTCGGCTGCCTCCTGCACACCCCACACTGGGGATCAAGCCTGCAACCGGGCATGTGCCCTGACCGGGAATTGAACCGTGACCTCCTAGTTCATACTTTGATGTTCAACCACTGAGCCACGCCAGCTGGGCAGAAGATATGTTTTATATTCGTCTATTAGTAAAGGCTCATCATAAAAGCACTTAATATTCTCACTTAAAAATTAACTCACCAAATAAAAATACAACATGAAACTTAGTGGTTTAGAGCTGCCTACTTCCGAGATGATAGTCAATAAAACATAAAAGAAAAACTCCATTTCCAGCATCATACACTGACACCTAAAAGCACTTAAATAAAAAAAGCACTTAATTCTGAAAGGCTTTCCTTAAGGTCACCTAGATTAAGAACTTCAGTATTTCCCATATGAGATAAGCCTTAGACTTTCCAAGGTTATTTAATTTTAACTTCAGGTACATACATAATACTTTTGGGGGTGGGGGAGGAAATAAAATAAATGACCCTATCGTACTCTCTCCCAAAGAAAAAGGAAAACTTTGTATACAAGAAATGTTTGCTTGAAAACAGGCAGAAGGCTCAATAAACATAGACTAAATAGACTATATTACCTGATTAGTTGGTAGAGGAAAGAATCAATGCTACATGTAACCTATTTTAAATCTCATTAAACCAGCACAGTTCTAGATCATGCGCACATTCTACTATTACACCACAGTGGAATTCACCATCCTGGTTAGAAATGTGAGCACCTCAGGCAGAGATGATCTTGTGGGCTCTTAGCATCTGACCATAAACAACAGGCTCCCCTTGCTCTTACAAGAAGAATTTTCATTGAAGTTTGTAAATTAAATGTCTAGAAAACGGATTCTTTTAAACTGACTGTTTCAACTCTGAGTACATAGAGAAATGCCAAAATGACTACGAGAAAGAAAACAAAACGTCTGTATTTCCATAGTCACTCTTATGCATTCACAGGGGTCGAAAGCCTTAAAAACTTTCTGAAAACGCAGAGAAGACATGCGAGCTGTCATACTACACTGTGCATTCCACTTGATTCTGTGTAAAGACATTTATCCCTCTTTTTTTAGAGGATACCATTTATTTTCTTAACAATAGCCATTCATCGTCCAATTCCCTTTCAATATTGTACGAGTATTTTCCTGTGGATCCTATTAGGCAATATGAGAAAAGCGTTACAGAAAGGAACTTCACCATCGCTCAAAACAATCCTTGGTACATTTCATGCGAAACGGAGAACGCATCCACAAAATTACCTGACAAGCGATGTGCACGAGGTAGACCAGCTCTTTCGATTCACAGCCGTTTTTCGTTAGGTCGTTCTGCTCTTCTGAGAGGGAGAGCTGAGGCCAGGAAGAAAGGGCAGAGAGAGGGAGAGCCGTGATGAGTGAACAAGAACAAACCAAGCGTTCAGTAGTACTTCCGTTCTCACATCCACGTGATGGAATAAGGTGTGCCTCAGAGTAGAATTCTATTACTTGAAGGCAGATAAAGAATTCAAGATTTTAAAAAAGATGTGACTCTGAGAATTGTAGCTTGTCTCTAAACCAACACGTGCACAACAGCAGCAAATAAAACACATTCGCTCCAGGGCAGGTCTGCATGCCCTTACTTTATGTCACAGCGGGAAGGAAGGCACCAGGGGCCAAGGAGAGGCAGGTGAGCAGCTGGTCTACCTGGCTCAACTCTGCTACAGACACTGCAGACCGGGGCCCAGAGAACAGTGTGGGCTCCAGCTACGTTTCATTGTAGGCTCACCGTGCAGGTCTGCACACTGAACTTTATTTTTATTCGAACCACAAAATAGCATTTAGAAACTAGGTGGTTTTATATGAAGAAAAAAAAAACCATTTCTAGGCCTCTATTGAAACATCAGAAAATCTGAAGTATTGGACCCATATTCTCACATGGGCAACAACTGGCCGGGGCTGAGAGGCGACCGGCCCCTGTGAATGTGGCTCCAAGACACTTTGCCACCAAATCGATTCCTATTTATTTTTTCAGCAGCATCGAGGCTGGATGTTAACTGTCATCCATCGTGCTGCTTACTTTGCTATTTCTTATCCCACTCACGGCGCTCACTCACCTTACCTGCCTGCCCTATCTAGGGATGTGCACTGGCAAGCTCTGTGCCAGAGTCAGACAACCCTGAGTTCAAAAGAGTCACTAGCTGGTTGTGCAATATTGTTCTCCCTACTTAATCTCTCACCTGGAAAATGGAGATGATGTCATGAAGAACTATTCTGGAGGTTTTGAGTATTAAATGAGATAACAGTTATTAAGTACTCACTGAGGCACCTGGCACTCAGTGAGTACTTAATAAATGTTACCTATTATTACAGTTAAGGTTATCAGAAATATAAGGATAAAAAAAAAGAAATATAAGGATGACAAAGATATGTTCTCTGTTTTTGAAAGCAGTATCACAAAAAGTATTTTAAAAAGAACACCGCCTGAGCTATTTGTAGCATCATAGGAGATTAGCCACCTTGTTATGGATCTTTGAGCTCCTGAAGGCCCAACTGCAGACACGACCCTCCCCCTTCCATGTTACGCTCACAGCCGCACCTAGCCATCTTCTCCCTCATGTGTATATAATCAGCCAACTGGCGAGAGGGGTCAGAGCAGAATTTCCAGGGTGACCGACTGCTCTCCCATGCTGCCGGCAGTATTGGAATAAACGCTCATATATGATTCAACTCTGTCTCTGTTTAATTTGGCTCAAGTAGTGACAGGCAGCCCGGACCCATTGTGTCTGGTTTCATAACCATTCACTGTTAACCAACCTAATCATCCCGGATTCATCTACCCCTCCGCCTCTCCACATATCCTTTCTTTCTATATTCCCAGGGTCAAGATCTGATCTCAACCTTTGATTCCCTAATCTCTCTCTTTAGTCTCCCCAAAACTTGCCTCTCACCTCTCACCTGTTCCGTTTTTCCCCTTCTCCCCTGGGTCTGGGCCTCACAGTGTCTGGTCTAGACAATTGCTGGCTGGACATTCACAGTAGTCTTCCCACTGGCCTTTCTCCATTTCCCTCACACACCGATTATGGCACTTTCTTTTCAAAATCGCTCAATACTTTCTCAATTCCTACTAAGAAGGTAATTTAAATGCAAAGTCCAGAAGCTTAGATGAGCTTTGAAGAAAGGCACTGCTCCAAATATCTTCGAAACCACGTTTTCCCATAATCCTTCTAACCCATTCATCCCTTCCCCTCCCCTCCCAGGTGCCTTTGTCTAAGCTAATTTTCCTTGTCTAAATGCTCTGCACTTCTGTCTTTGCATATCCCAAATCTATTCAAGCTCCAATAAAGCCTTCCTTGAGTACCACAGGAAGTAACTTCTCTTGCCTTTGAATGCCTATACAAGCACTCTCACAACATGTATTACATTTTTCTTAGGTGTACTGGTATATTGCTTGTTTCCCCTGAGGAAAGAATCTCTTACAAGGCATTCAAGAAAAGCATTCTTGATGAATTGTCTGTTGGTTTTAAGACACCCTATGAACAAGTCAGAATGGCAAGGTTTTATGCAGCACCCACACCACATTGCCAAGAGCACACATTATGAACAATTGGGCTACATTTGCCTATTGAATGACATGAACGTTATGATTTACATTATTTGTCCTTCCTTCAATGTAACGCTATCTCAGTGCTTTGTCTATAAGGAAGGGAGAACAGAACTTCCAAGTCCCATCCTTCTAGATTCCTTACAAATCTATTTTTGGAGTTATTTTTCCTATACTGAATTCACTTTTCTATCACCATGGTAACCAATCTGCAATTAGTGTTGTTAGGATCTTTAAAAATAAAACTCTATCCAGAAAGCCTTCCAATATTCAGAAAAGTCCTTTCTCTACAGGGAGCATGGACATCAGTTTTGTAAGTCAGGGTAGAAATACATCACCCACCCACATAAAATACCGGTCATCAACAGATTTCAAATGGGGTAACAATGGGGTAAAGGGAGTCCTTTTGTTCATCTTTTATTTAGTTCTAGGGCGGTTGCAATTGCACTGTGACATACCTCTGGAGTTCATACATTTCACCTCTGTAGCCTCTACAAGGTGTGGAAACATGAAAAATATTTGTTTCACAATATTATGTGGTCCACGCATGCCCGCCATCAACACCCTAACACATTAAGAGTGACAATACCACTGTAAAACTCCTGAGTCGAGAATGCCAAGTGGAAGAATAGATATTAGAGTTGCCTTTTAGGTGAGTAGTAAGTGAACTAAGTTCTAATTTCAGCATATAAGGCAAAAATCAATAATAGATATAACTGCACTTCAAATTCCTTTGGGAAAAGCTAGAGACCTACACGCATCTTCATAAGCCTCACGGTCCACTTTTCCCTCCAGACTCGGGAGAGAGCACTGTTCCTATGCTGATGACCAGGTTTGCTCATCTCTAGACACTAGAATCCCCTTCAGCTGAGTGAGATGCCCGCAGCATGCAGAACACATGGGAAATGGGTGTGAATGACACACCAGCAGAATCACAGCTCCTGTCTTACAGGTGCTCACTCCAGAACATACACTCGTCAGGAAAAGAGTGCCTCGTGGGCATTTCCACATTTCTGTGGGGTTAGGACTTGCTTTGATACCTGGGTTACGACTGAACAGCAAACCTACAAATAGAGCCCTCTGGTCAGAGAAGAGTTTTCTCTCTCCCAGAGCCCTATGCTTACATCCCAGGGTGTTAATGGCTCGTGGCTGTGATGCACACACAGACCCCTCCACTTCCGGGCTGTGATCTTAGGTTAAGTTCTTAAACTCTTCCTACCTCGATTTCCTCGTCTGAAACTGTTGTGAAGACTCAATCAGACAATGTACAAATAGTACTTAGTGCAAATCTGGCTCACAGAAAACATTCAATAAATACTGGCTTGTATTTGATTATCATAATCCTGATAACTTCATTTAAAATGAGAAGTCAGGATTTGTGTTTCACATGATTTTTCCTCAACATTTTCACACTTGGGTCAAACATTACAACCTCTTTCCACATTTCTCAGTATCAAGGCAAGAGTGTATCTGACCCCAGAAAGCAACAGTAGCATTTCCCAGGCCCTTGCACAGTAACTTTAGCAGCGAATGCTCAAGAAATAGGTATTAAATTCATACGTTTCCTAGGCCTTATTTCAGGTAAGACCTGATCTCTTGGATTCAGGTTAATTTACCTTAATGCTTTATATAAAATCAGATAAAAAGGGAACATTAATTTCAGCTTCAGATGAGCAAATAATAGGAAATGCAAACCACACAAATGTTTTAGTGTCCTCCACACTAGATGGCGGCACCACACCAGCCACAGCAGGAGGAGAGCAAGGCCTCAAATGGGTAAAACAGGATGAACTGATTACTGATATTTGCATGTTACAAGGGATATTTCCCTTCTTACTGAAAAAACATTTTCTAAAAGTTGAATAAATCTTAGTTTTTAAACAATGGAGATGATACAACAAAGAGAAGTGCAATAAAGATAATGAATTTACAAAATCTAAAACTATATAAGGTTTTACTTAAAACAAGAACTCCTTTCTAGAAATTATCTTCTTTTTTTCCTCTAAGGCTTCGATTTCTCTAAACAAAACATAATACAATGCTATATATCAAAACCTATAGAATTTGTTCAATGTATTATTCAGGGGAAAATTTTCCAAACTTAAATGCACTGATTAAAAAACATCAGCATTGCCCTGGCCAGTGTGGCTAAGTTGGTTGGAGCATCATCCCATGCAACTCAAGATCGTGGGCTCGATTCCCAGTTAAGGCACATGCCTGGATTGCAGGTTCAATCCTCAACCCCAATTGGAGCAAGTGTGGGAGGCAACCAATCGATGTGCCTCTCTCACATTGATGTCTCTCTCTCTCTCTCTCTCTCTCTCTCTCTCTCTCTCTCTCTCTTTCTCTCTCTTTCCTTCCTTTCCCTTCCCTCTCACTCTCTCTAAAAATCAATGGAAAAAATTATCCTCCTGTGGAGATATTAAAAGAAAAGAGCCACTTATTTGTATTTAAAAACACACACAATAACATAATATTGTAATAACTAGGGATTGTGTCTGATGGGTACTAGACTTATCGGGGTGGTCACTTGTAAGTTATATAAATGTCTAATCACTATGTTTGTATACCTGAAATGAATATGTGCCTGGTTTATTCCTGAAACAGAGTCGTGAATAACAAACTTAACTCAGCACGTAGGGACCACGTCAAGCATACCTGTATGCTGCCAAACTCCACGTTCTCGTAGTGGAAATGTGCGCATTCGGCCATCTTCGGAAAGTGGCCTTTGGTGAAGGGCAACCTGAAGCACATGAGAGAAATCAGTGAGATACAAGACACCGCAACAGTGAAGAAACTGCTAAGCCTCCGGAGAAAATAAAACGGGCTTAGGAGCTCATGCAAGCAAACTATGAAATAGTTTATTTAATAAGCACATGCGCATGAGCACACATAGACCCACACACACCCTTTCAGAAATACACGGAATCCAATGGAAGTTACATGGAGTGCACGGGTCAAAAAACAACAACAAAAATTAAAAAGCATCGCGGTACTCTCCTCATCGTGTCCCAAGTCAGTGCCCACAGGAAAACTACGCTGTCGGTGAATGTTATGGAAACGGAGAGGAGCCAGCTTCCAGCCAGAAGCAGCATTCCCACCACAGAACACAAAGCCAGGCGGTACCTGTGCATGTTGTCGCAGCCCATCAGTCCTGGGTTGGTGGGTCTGGATGCAGAATGAACACTTTTATCCTTGTCTTTTCTATACCCGCCATGAAAACACAGCTATCTAACCCTCTACCCGCTGACAAGGTGGTTTTTCTGCTTAACCCTGAAACGGATACCTAAAGATATTTCACTTGAGAGTCAACTTCTGGCACCCATTCCCTACCCTTGTGAAGGCGAAGCTGAGCTAGAGCAATTCTCATAACTCAAACAATAAACTCGATTTTTCTAAATGGGTGAGAACACCTACTAAAGGTACCAAGAAGGACATACTTGGCTTTTTCCTGTTGAACAAATGCAGTCTAATAGACAATGACATAAAGATGCAAGAACAAATTACAGTGTATTTTTAGACCAGAGCTAGTCTTCAAACCCAGCCCACTAACTGCTGAGTCATAAATTAAGGCTTAACAGTATCGTTTAATGTATGGACAGTAACAGCTTATTTAGTAAGAACTCTAAATAAAGGGTTTAACAGAACTAAAGTAAAGAACTGATTTCCATTTATAGGAATTCATTTCAAAACTGCAGTAAAGTTATACTTACTTTTTCACGTGTTTAACCTTCATACTAGCTGTGCTGCCACATGTCTTAAGGCTAAGGTCTCCAGGAATCTCAGGCACATCTGCTCCTCTTGCCTTAAAAATAATAAAGAAAAAAGATGTATGACTATTCCTTTAGTATCCGTATGTTTTAAAAAACAGAGTATAGTTCATTTTAATGATTCTATTGACTCTGTACCAAGAGCAATACATACTGATTTAATAATCTCTTCTTAAAATTATAGTTTACAGAGTTTTAATTAAGAATCAGAAAAAAAACATTCACCTAATTTAAATATTTAACTTTACAATATGAGAAAAAAAATGTTCTGTTAAGAATTTTCATGCTCTTATACTCAAATTTCAAAATCAGCTATTATGTGTCTCGCACACACTTAAACCTCCCCAGGGAGTTGGTGGAATAAAGTAACCTTGGTTACAATGATTAATAAAAGGTAAAATGGTAACGGGAACATAATTAGGAGATGACAACACGCATTTCTCACAACAGAAGTTGAAAGTGACATCTATGTCATACTTCCAAATGTACTCCTTCGTCTGACACAGTTTTCATGTGGTGATTTTTTAACTCTAGTGACACATTCAACTGCAAGGTTCTTCAGACTCTGAACAAAATAAATAGCAAATCCAAAAATCTATAAAAAACATTTATGCTATATTATCCATGATTTGTAACCTTAATTAGTATAGCTAATGCCACCTGGTGCAACAGGGGAGAATAATATGGGGTGAGCAGTTAAATTGAGTTAAGAGGAGATTCACAAAGAAGATGTGGTAAATATATGCAACAGAATACTACTCAGCCATAAAAAAAACAAGTCTTGCCATTTGGGACAACATGGTTGGACCTTGAGGGCATTACACTAAGCAAAATACATCAGATAAAGAAAGACAAGCAAGCCCTGGCCAGTAGCTCAGTTGCTTGAGCATCGTCCTTATACTCCCAGGTTACGGGGGTTTGATCCTGGTCAGGATGCATACAAGAATCACCCAATGAACGCAAAAATAAGTGGAACAACAACTTGGTGTTTCTCTCTTTCCTCTCTCTCTCTAAAATCAATACATAAAAATAGAAAGACAAACACCATATGATATCACTTATATGTGGCATCTAAAAATATCGACCAAAGAACAAAAGTTTACAAATACAGAGAAGAGACTGATGCTTGACAGAGCAGGGGGGTAGGGAGTGAGTAAAATGGGGAAGCAACAGGCAAGAAATGAGGGGCGGGGGCTGCTTTTCCCCCTTGATAGTAACATCTATCAAGGTCACGGTCTCTACTGACTGGGAGGCGCCTTAGTCACTCACTGCAGCTGGTCCTGGCGTCCCCCACCTATCAAGGTCACGGTCTCTACTGACTGGGAGGCACCTTAGTCACTCACTGCAGCTGGCCCTGGCGTCACCCACCTGGTTTTGCTGATTTTCTGGGCCTGGAGCTGAAATGGAGGCCTAGATGTTATCTCTAGGGAGGAAAGGTCAGGGGTCTAAGCCACACCCAGGGCTTTCGGCCCTGGTGACTTTCCGTATCTGGCTGTAAAGTGCTCAGACCAGTCCATTCAGCTGTCTGTCTCAGTTTCCCCGTTCCACTTGCAGGGAATTTTCCTAGCTTTCCACTGTCCTGGCTCTCTATTTTGATGCACATTGCTAAATAATCCTCCAGAAAACACTGATCCCATTTACAACGTTACCAACCATGTACATGGATGCCTATTCTCTCACAACCTCACAAACACTGAATATTATCAATCTTTAACATTGCCATCTAATAGGATTACTTCATCATCTTTTTTTCTAATTAAATACGTAAAAGATTCAATAAAGTTTCACACTTTTAGTGGGCATCTGTATTATTGTGTGTGTGTGTATATATATACATACTTATTGTTAGATTCTGGTTTTTAGATTTTTCAGAGAAAAGAACATTTTTAAGTGAAAGCTAGTCATATCTGTCTGACATATAAATATCAAGATTTAATAGCTTGCCATTAAAATTAATAACCTGGAAGATCTAGTCTGTACACTGCCTGATTTAAAGACTTACTATAAAGCAATAGTAATTTAAGTCAGCTGATACCGGACTGGAGTAAGGAAGGACAAAGTAAATAAATATAACAGGAAGTCCAGAGAAAGCCCACATATAGACAACAAAACTTAACTTGTGAACAAAAGTAACAATGAAATTCAGAAGAATACTAATGTGTCAATACATTCGATTGGTGAAGTTTTCTAAAGTATGCAACATAAGAAAAAACCTTGAGCCTGCACAAAATTCACTCAATGTGAGGATTAATAACGCTGCTAAAATTAAATACGGAAGAATAACTTTAACATAAGTACAAGTGCCTTAAACAGGAAATAAAGTATTACTTATAGGAAAAAATTAGATTTGATTAGATCAAGATTAAAAACGAGTCATTTAAAAAGAGCTCCTTATAATGTATTAAAAACTAACAACCCAATTTTTTCAATGCCAAAAAATCTAAACAGGTATTGCATAAAAGAGGATGCCAAATGGTCAATAATTGTAGATTCTCAATGTCATTACTCATCAAAGAAATGCAAAATTAAACCATACTGGGATAATACACACTCTCTAAAGAGCTAAATTTTTTTTTTAAAAAAGTAAAATACCGAAGTTGGAAGAAAAAAAATGAAGCACTAAAACTCTCATTTATTGCTGATTAAAGTGTGAAATAGTAATAACCACTTAGGATATTTGTTTGATAATTCCTATTATGTTAAACATGAAACTACCTATAATCCTGCAACTACACTCCTGAATATAGACCCAAAAATATTCCATATGTACACAAGTAAACATGTACATAAATGTTCATAGCTTTTTTACAATCACCAGAAAATGGTCATTATAAAACAAAAATACCCAAAATACACAAAAACAGGGGAATAGCTGAATAAACTATAGGGTGTTTATGCAATGGAATGCTGTGCTTGAAAAAAAAATTTATTAACATTAAAAACATGAATAAATGTAGGCATTACTACAGTATGTGACTGTGTGTGTTTGTATTAAAAATTAGCAGGAAAACATGTCAATAGGAATTTTTGTGAAACTTACGCTGGTTCTACATTTGTCTAAAATAGTTATAACTGGGAAAACAATGAGGAGTGAGAAGAGAATCATATTTCAAAGAACATTTTTAAAAAGACTGTTTTCTTACTTATTTTAGAAGTTAACACAGACATCAAAACCACCCAAGAAACTTTCAACACCGGTGAGGACACGATTAAGAAAAGCTGTATAAATGTATAAACCAACTGTTTAAAGCACTAAAGTTCCACCATACAGAAAAGACATAAGAGGCTCTGATCTTTAAAAGAAACAAATTATATAAGGTATACTCCATACTCAGCCAAACCCCTAATAAAGAGAAAACCTTAACAGGAGCCAAGGGTGGGAGAAGCATATACACACATTACACTCACAGGACTACATATGAGAAAAGCAGAAAACGTGGAATGGGCTCTTTCCATTGCTTTTTAAAACAACTGTCAACGTTGGATTCTATATCCAGCAAAATTTATTTCAAAAAAAAAAAGAATGGGAGGCTTCTAGTCTTTTCTGCTGTTTACAACAAAAACTCTACAGAAAACAAAATGAAATAAAATAAAAACAAGCAACTACCTGAGAATTCTAAAATATTTAATTAGAGTAAGTGGATTGGGGT
>NW_006299479.1:827216-837388 GCF_000327345.1 Myotis davidii | reverse complement strand
ATACCATATACTAGAGGCCCGGCACGTGAATTCTCGCGGCCCCACCCACCCGCACGGCCTTGCCACGCTCACAGCCCCACCCACCCATGCCGGTCTCTGAGTGTTATACCATTATGGCCATGGGCTTTTTATATAATAGATACTAGAGGCCCGGTGCACAAATTCGGGCACTGTGGGGTCCAGCCGGCCCACCCTGATAGGGGCTATCAGGGGCGGGCCAGCTGGGGTGGGGGGCCGATTGGGGGCAGGGCTGGCTGGGGCAAGAGGCCACAGGTATTCTGGTTGTTCTGCCTTTTGGTCTATTTGCATATTACCCTTTTATTATATAGGATCATAAACATATTGAAAAGACAAAAATTCCTGGATGAAAATTACAACCTACACAAAAAGTCCAAACTGTTAGGTAGGGCCAGGGTCTCAAGGTCTGAGCAGTTCTTACTAAATGCTCTTGTTGCTAAATGTTAAGATGCAGCACAGTATTTTGCAGCTGCAGCTGTAAACAGAATGAGCTTGACAGGAACTCAACCAGATCATGTAGCCAACTGTAAAGAAAGCAACATGTTATTAACCAAATATTATGTGGGAAACAGTTTTACTCCTCTCAAAATGTGAAAAACTAAGAATGTTTGAATGAAAAGATATGGCACAAAAGACACGAAACATGACTGCCTAGAATACGAATTAACAAAATCCTTTCATACTCTTTAGATACTTCCCCATAACAGTAAAAAGACAAGGCAAAATTCATCATAAAGATATTCATCAACATGAAAAATATAAAACAAACTCAAAGTCCTACTAATCTATGAAACATCAATAATATGTCCTGTCTTATAGGCTATTTAATGTAGCCATTAACTTTGTTTATTAAGAGCTTTTAATTTAGCACCAATTATGTATACATAAATTTCTCCCAGGCAAGTTTTATGGAGTATTAATGGTTTTAAAATTTTTGTAATTTCCATCATCTAATGTTATCACATATGTTAACTATATCACGAAGTATAAACACCAGAGAAAGACTATATGACACTGTGGGAGGAAAAATTCTGAAGAGAATCCCGCCAAGGTTCCTCTGTCACTTCCTGGCTGTTCAAACACTAATGTGAGCAATGCTGGGAAGAGATGGCTCAGATATTATTAAAATTCCAGGTCAGTGGATCTTAACGTAGGAAAATTATCTGGGTGAGCCTACTTCATAGTCTCCCAAGGCTTCTGCTGAAGCATGCCTCGGGAGTATGCTGCTCATGAGAAGGCAAGGCCTAGAATTAAGTGCAAATTTGGCAGGTGGAGTAGGTAACTGGTGGGAAATATAGAGCTGACTCAGCGCCACAGCCATCTCTCCTTCTCTCTTGCAAGCGTGCATTTCCATGTGCGTGCTACAATCTGTCCCATATCCCATGCTGCAGATCTCAAAGCCTCTCTATTTTCTCCTAAGGGAAACTGAATTCCCTTCCCCTTCACAGCAATGTTTTAGCCCCCTTCCAGATGTCCCTACACTATCTCCAGCAGCTAGTTTTGCCCAGAGGTCTCTCCTTCCAGTGAACCAGCAACTCATGCACCTATGACATTTCCCATGATGCACACTGGGAAACATTCAAGCTTCTCTTAACTGCAGCACCTTAATAACAAGGTAGAAGGTTTATGCTAAGTAGGAAGGAGAGATAAAATTGTATATGGTTTACAATTATAAGTCACATTTCCACGCCTGATGGGAAAGGGAGATAGATAAACAAAGCATTATTCTTTGAAACTAAACAATTTGGAAAATTTTATGTAAGAAAATCGTGTTTATATGATGTTAAATTTAAAACTCTCTGCATTGCAAGAAATCATGAAAGAAATATACCAAAATAATCTCACCACTGTGCAAAATGGGATTATGGTTGTCTGTCTGTCTCTCTCTCTCTCTCTCTTTCTCTCTCTCTCTCTCTCTCTCTCCAATTTTCTGCCTTTTCTATATAAGCATGGTTTGTGTTTATAAAGGAGAAGAGAGAAAAAGAGAGAAAGCAGGCTAGCTAGCTTTTCTCACCTAGCATGTTACCTACCTTACAGCAACCATTTGCAAATGCATAACAAACTGTCATAAATAAATGAAATTATATATTCTATAGAACTCTAATGGGCAAAACTCGGTATCCATATTTAGGGAAGAATAAGAATAAAAGCACATTTATAATGGGACGTAGCCATACATATATACAGTCAACTAAAAAAGCAGTATTTGAATGGAAAATTCATTCTGCCAAGAAAGGCAAACAGGACTGCCAGTTTCCAAATGCAACCACAGTTTTATCGTAGTAAATAAATGCAATAATCTCTGTAATGAAAAGTTACAAAATTTAAATTAGTCTAAGTATTATTCCCTTTCTTACAAAGAAGAGACAACGGAGTAAAATTTAATAATCATCATCCCAATACATCAGAAAAGCTAAATTTATTAAATCTACAGTGCATTACATTATCAGGAAAACGATTCTTAAAGAAGATCACAAAGAAATTCAATTAACTGAGTTATGTGTGAATATTTTCAAGAGACTTTTGTACAGAAAAATACGCTTGATGTTAAAAACGTATTACAAGACAATTTTCTTCACTTATTTCCTCCAGTATGTTATCTAGACCTCCCAATGTGCAAGTGCTAAATGACAGAAATGGAACTCAAAGGAGGCAGGCAGGTTTAAGTGTGTGGAAAATTCACAAATCATACAAGGAGCTATCAAACGAGCCCAGGAGTAAACTATATAGTTACTCCGATTTAATTCTCTATTTTGATGAGGGACAACAGGGTGGGAATACTAAAGAGAAGAAAAAAAGATTTCTGCACCTGATTATAAAACTAGTACTTTTGCACAAAGGAGTTGCCTTTAAAGTTCACTTCTAACAGAAAATATCTCCTTGGAAAGCACATGCAACAGCTGAGGGGAAATTATCCAGAAGCAATGTTTAAAATAATTTAAGAAAAATGATCGGCAAGTGCCATCAGAATAATAATACAAATCATTAGGCAACAGGTAGGCAAGCAACTTAAAAATTAACACACTGACATATTAGCAAAAATCTTAAAACATTCTGAAGTTTCTACTTTTCTATAATGCAGATCTATCTATTCACTCCTATCTGCGCCAATCATTAAAGATAATCCTACTGATTCAGCAGATATTTTCTGCTGAAAACATGCAGTCCCATGTTGTATATACTTTTACCAGACATTTTATGAAAAGATTCCTAGGAAAATCTAAAAACGATTACCTTTGTAGGTACTTTATTCAGGTAAAGTACTGCTATTCTTCTGTGCTGCTAGGAAATGGTCTGTTTCTACACTTGAATTTTGTGCACCAGATCTACTAGTAAAAATGTACATATAATGTTTAAACATGTATTATAAAAACATAAAATGTGAATTCTTCCTGCAATAGGCAAAGTATGAAGAGAAGGATGGAAGGGTATCAAGAACCACAAATGATGGAGACACTGAATTGGAAATATTCTCCTAAAGGAAGAAATGGCAAGATTCTAGACTACCCCTGACACCCCATTCTTCTAACTGCATGTGTTTTATGTACTTCCTCCTTCAATATTTTACAAGTTTAAACATTTTTTTAAGTCATATAACAAATTCTATCAGTAAAAGTAGCATCCAGATCACTTAAAGTCTTAAAGAGCATAATATTTGTAATGTAGTTTTTAGTTTAATAGTTAACAAAGAAATGCTGGGTTTATGACCAGTTCGCCAGTTCAAAAGATTTTAGGCTTAACGTTATAAAACTACCCATTTTCAACACTTTTTAACCTATAAAATGAACGAGTTCATACATTCAACCTAATATAAATCCCAGAACTCCCCCGGGGGTGCATTAATTACCTTCCATAATTAACACTGCTTGATTCATGCCAGAGAATTCCCACCATCTTCAGCCAGAACCGAATGCACCATGGAATGGGGTGGGCTTGGGGTTGTTTATTGAAGAGCTTTAAATATACTGGCAGAAACTCAAAACCTGGGCTTTGCATAGTAATCAATGGGTGCATTTGTGATTGTTCACAAAGCAACTCTGCACAAGACATCCTGCCTTTAACAGTGAAATGATAAACACCATCAGTGTCTCTGAATCATGAGTAAAATCCACCCATCAATCAAAAATGAACAGCTAAACACCACACAGTAATAAAGAGCTAAAGAAATTCACTGAAGGAGCATCTGCAAAGACTTTTCTCTCTCTTATTCGAATGGCATATGTTTTTATAACTGATGGGTAAAAGGAACCATAGAGAGTAGAGCAATACACAAAATACACACGTCTTCCAAAAGTTCCGCTTCAAGACTATTCAGGAAGAATGACTACTCTATCAATCCTCTTTAGAAAGCAGGCAATATGGGGGAGTGTGGTCCAAATACAAGGGAAGTACTTTTGGAAAAATGTAATGGTCTAACTTTTGATTTAAAACAGAAAGAAAAGAAAGAAGGGGAGAAGAAAATAAAAGAAAAGAAAATTCATATTAACAAATGAGATAAAGAAAAGCAGGACATATTAGCAGGTATGGCTCAGTGGATAGAGCATCAGCCTGCAGACTCAAGGGCCCCAGGTTCGATTCCGGTCAAGGGCATTGTACCTTGGTTGCGGGCACATCCCCAGTAGGGAGTGTGCAGGAGGCAGCTGATCGATGTTTCTCTCTCATCAATGTTTCTAACTCTCTATCCCTCTCCCTTCCTCTCTGTAAAAAATCAATAAAATATATTGAATAAAAAAAGAAAAGCAGGGAAATTTGGGTGCTGTCAAGGAAAAAACAACTGGTTCAATTTGTCCAGAGAATGACAATTTCATTCATTCAAAAAAATATTTATTGGGAATTTACTATGCCAGGCACAAGAGACAAAACATAAGTGACAATGTCCCTGTACTCAAGGAGCTTACAATCTCATGGAAAAGAAAGACAATTGTCATACAAATATTCAGTAGGTCTAAACACTGTGGAGAAAACTAAAGCAACCTAAGAAAGATAAAGAGAGGAGAGCAGGGTTATTATTTCTTCTAAGACGGTGAGTGAAGGCAGCACTTAATTGTAAAGAGGGAACTGAAGGAAGAGAGGGAGCAAGCTTTGCAGATAATGCAGGAAAAGTGCTTTCAGAAAAAAGAAGAAAAAAGGCCACAAACATAAAGGCCCTGGAGTAGCTAATGCTTGGCATAGTCCAGAAATAAATAGCAAAAAGGTCAATGTAACTGGAGCAAAATGATCAAGTGAGGAAGGGCTTTGGCTTTTAAGGAAAATGAACTGAAACCATTCCATTTATAACAAACCACAAGGTCTTAGACCTGGGAGACTGAAATAAAGTGGGTGTTATTAACATGATCTGTAAAGTTAAAAAGAAGCTCATTGAGGGAGTGGGAAAGATGAGATTTAGTGAAAATCTACAGCTCGCGGCTTCCACGGGACCTTCAGCTGGGAAATGAATTCTTACAGGGCTAGGGGCACGGACATGGAAGTCATCTGTATAGAGAAGACAATGAAATCTGCAGGACCAGCATAGAACTGAGAGGGAGCAAGCGTGAAGAGATGAAGTACAGACCCTGAGAATGCCTGCTTTCAGCAGGTGAGAAGAGAGACAGAGGAAAAGAGCCCACCCTTGTGAGTGTGTGTGTGTGCGTGTGTGTGTGTGTGTGTGTGTGTGTGTGGGAGAGAGAGAGGGGAATTAAAACCAGGATCCCTTGGGACTTAGAGCCTCAGGATCTATTTTCAGCTAATGCACATATATGTGTTTATGAAAGAGGAAGAGGGACAGGAAGGAAGGGGAGAGCAACACTCATACACACACACACACACATACACACACACAGTGTGGACAAATCCAAAAATTAACTTCATGCCTTTTAAATTTTTTCAGTATTTTGGAAGTACAAAATTTACACTTTCTTTTTCAAGACCCCAGTTGTTAGCATATGAGATCATTTTAAGCCAACACTAAGAGGTATGATGATTGAAGTGGTTTTAGTTAAAATATTAAAAACTGGTGAGAGATTTCCTCTTACTTTCTTTTTACATCTTTTATCTTATTTTTTAAGATCCTAATGTTTACTTAGTATATAATTTATTATTAAGACACTGCAAATAATTATTTTACTCTTCATTTTTTAAAACTCTAGCTTTTGATTTCTTAAGATAACTCATTATTTTGTTACAAGTTGATGAAGAATAATAAATAAATCATGAACCATACATCAAAAAAGGAGAGAGTCCTATCTTATGGTTTGTTTTTCCTGTTTTGATTTTAAAATGATTACTCAGAACAGACCAAATACTAAAAAGGGGACAATCAGTAATCAAAAGCCCCCGACAAATAAAACTCCAGGACCAGATGGCTTCACTGATAAATTCTTCCAAACATTTAAAGAAAAGTTAATAGCAATCCTTCTCAAACTCTTCCAAAAAATAAAAGAAAGAAAACTTTCAAACTTTTTTTATGAGGCCAGCATTACCCTGCTACCAAACCAGACAATGATTCAAACTTTTTTTATGAGGCCAGCATTACCCTGCTACCAAACCAGACAATGAAGCCACACACACACACACACACACACACACACACACACACACACACACACAAATTACAAGCCAATATCCCTGATAAACATTGATGAAAAATCCTCAACAAAATATTAGCAAACTAAATTCAACGGCACATTGAAATACACCATGATCAAGTGGAATTTAATGCAGAAATTAAAAAATTGCTCAACATCCACAAACCGATGTGGTGCACCACATTCACAAAACGAGTTACACAAATCTTATGATCAGCTCAATGCATGAAGCAAACGCATTTGACAAAATTCAACATATATTTGTCAGGAAAGCTCTCAATAAAGTGAACAAAGAGGGAAAGTACTTCGACATAATAAAACCATACATGGCAAGCCCACAGCAAACATCATACTCAAACATGAAAGCTTTTCTTCCAAAATCAAGAACAAGACAAAGATGCCTCCTCTCTCTCACCTTGTCTTTTTAACAAAGTCCCAGCCAGAGCAATTAGGCAAGAAGAAAAAAAAAAGGCATCCAATTTGGAAAGGAAGAAATAAAACCGTCACTATTTGCAGGTGACATACAGAAAACCCTAAAGGTACCACCAAAAACTGAGTACCAATAAATGAATTCAAAGTTACAGGATACAAAATCATTATACAAAAACCAGTTGTACTTCTCAAGGCAAATAAACCATCGGAAAGAGAAATTAATAAAATAATCCCATTTATAATTACATCAAAAAAGAATAAAACATCTAGGAATCAACTTAACCAAGAAGATGCATAACCTGAACACTGAAAGACATGTCACTGACTGTTAATCCTCACTTGAGGATATTTTCAATGGGAAAAAGACCCTCAAGTGAGAAAAAACCAACAACTTACACATGAAAAAATTAGAATACCAAAATAATAATACAATAAGGTGCTACCACATCTATAATAATAAAAGCATAATATGCTAATTAGACCAGGTGTCCTTCCGGACAACCTTCCAGACGAAGCCGGGGTCCCGGGTGCCAGAGGGAAGCTGGGGGAAGGAAGGCCTGCTCTTGCACGAATTTCATGCATCGGGCCTCTAGGATGATATAATTAGTAATTTCCATAAACAAATCAATGTGGACTCCAAAAAGGATAATTCATTAGCTTTCAATGTATGCAGCATGTAACATTTTAATACAAACCACCATGTAATAACAGATAACACCTTTCTTCCCATTCCATAAATTCAATGTAGGTTTTGGGGAGGTTATAAGAATTGTAGGGGGAAAATGTGGAAGATTTAAAAATTACAGAGATTACTAAATATCCATCCTTTCAATGGAATGCTGGCACCCCCAGGGATTACCTGATTCCACAGGGGTGTGGGGCTTGCTTTGTTTGCCTGGATATTTTACACCTCCGCAGAAAAGTGAACTTGTAACATCAAATTCTCCTTTGAACCAGTTGTAACACTTGATTGATTCCTTAATTAATGAGTGAAATATCTTTGGTATGTGTTCATTTTATATTTGTCTGAGAGTCATGCTTACAACCTCTTCTAAACTTCATCCTTCAGTAAAATGAATACAAAAATGATCCCCATGCCTCCTCAGAGATCTCACAATATGGTAAGGAAAACAGCCAACTAGGATGAGAGTAGGTATTACAATAGAGATATGACTAGCCAACTAGGATGAGAGTAAGTATTACAAGAGAGATATGAATAACATATGAGAAGTAAAATAAAACCCTTTTCTGTCTGGAAGGTTTAAGAGAGTCTTACCTCTTAAGTTACAATTATATAACAAGGCAGGGGCCACGAATCCAACGCCAACCCACCCACTGCCTGCTTCTGTGTAGCCCATAAGCTAAAAATGTTTTTTACATTTTTTTAATGTTAGGGGGAAGGGGGGAATCAAAAGAAGTATGATTATCTAATGACATGTGAAAATTACATGACATTCAAATATCAGTGTCCACAAATAACGTTTTATTGGAACACAGCTACACTCAATGTATTATCTGTGGATGCTCTCATTTTACAATGACAGGGCTGAGTAGCTGTGAGAGACTTTCCGTGACACTCTCATCAATCCACCCGCACACCATAAACTGCAGTATCTATAATAATAAAAGCGTAATATGCTAATTAGACCAGACAGCCAAACGACCTTCCGGACGAAGACAGGGCTGTGAGGGCCGAGCCTCTTGCACGCATTTCATGCATCGGGCCTCTAGCTGAGTTATAATTCAACAGCATTTCAAGTTCCACAGGTATCACCATACCACATTTCTGAAATTACCACTCGGTACAGATCATGTAAAAATAAGCAAAGAAGAGACAAGTGGACTTTGAATGTCATGCTTTAGAAGCACAAAAGAGTACGGGTTTTGTTAGCAAATCAGATGGTAGAACATTGTGCTTATTGCCCAATGACACTCCAGTGATGCTGGAATATAGAATATACATCAATATTACCAAACTCTGCACTCATCACAATATTCTCAACTAATAGGAAAGTCATGATCTGAAAAATTCCAAAATTCTAAAAGGTTATGATCCCCACACAGGACTTCTTCACAAAAACAGAAAACAAGACTGAATCCAAGGTAAATTTCCAGGTAGCTCATTGGTTAGCCAACAAGGAAAGTCATGGTACCACTTACCAGTGGTGAATCCCATTAAATCATATTTGACTGCAGCTGCCAAAGAAATGCATCCAGAGGAAACAGACTGTTTAAGCCTATTAGCCTTTTGATCAGAACGGCTGTTTGAAGAGTTGGGGTTACTGGGAGCAAAATCAATAGTATATTTAAAAAAAAAAAAAAAACAGGCAAATGATTGCTTCTCAAGTAAACTCAGCAAACATTAGTCCAGAACAACCTGAAGTGGAATCTACTAAGATACATTAAAACTGATTTGGGCAAAAAAATATGTATGGAGCAGAGAAAGGATTGGACATCCTTTCCACCTCTGCTACTGAACACTAAATGGCCTTTGTAATTAGTTTTTGCTGCACATTTGATGCTATTTCTTAATGGATTCTGCCTAAAATTACAAGGCAAAACTTAACACAGGGATAATACTGTCAGAATGGCAAGTAATCATGAGCAGTTATACATACTTCCCAGCTATCAAACATGAAACCGAGATGGGAGATCTCCACCACCACATCAACTTGCAGTGCATATATTTTTCAAGCTCCAACTAATTATACATACTTCCCAGCTATCAAACATGAAACCAAGATGGGAGATCTCCACTACATCAACTTGCAGTGCATATATTTTCCAAGCTCCAATTCCACTTCCAGCAGGCCTTTTCAGACTACACTGCAAATGCAAAGTAAATTTCCATATTGCAAAACCCACTTCACTGTGCAACGGAGGCGCTTTCTTCTAACCTTCAAATCGAAGTTTGCAATGTTATGCTAAAAGGCAAATATTAAACGAATAATCTAATAGAGTCCTGAAAATGCCTTCTAAGCAATGAATACACTCAATTAAAATCATATGCTCACACACAGATGTCAGTATTTGGCAGGACATATCCGAGTGAAAAGGCATTTTCAAAAGTGAAATATGTAAAATCTCATTACTGATCTGCACTGACAGATGAACATTCGCATTCAGTTTTCATGATGAGAAACACTAACTTTTAACTAC
>NW_006299479.1:826321-826837 GCF_000327345.1 Myotis davidii | reverse complement strand
CACAAGAACCAGAGACTCCCTTTAAAATTTTAAGCCGGATTATGTTACTTTTCAGCCAAAAATCCACCAGGGGTTTCCCTCTCCCGCTCAGCATAAAAAAACCAAAGACCTTATGGACAACAAGAAACTACATGATCTGCTCTCCATCCACCCAAACCCCTTCTCTGACCTCAACTCCTTCCACTTTCCCCCGGCCCCCTTTCAGCCACATGTCCTATTTGGGGGGGGTTGTCCCAAAGCTTTTTAATCCTCTGCCCCAGACTTTAACCTTTCTTCCATTGCTTGAAAAGATCTGTTCCAGATAAATCACCTCTCAGAGCAGCGGTTCTCAACCTTCCTAATGCCACAACCCTTTCATACAGTTCCTCATGTTGTGGTGACCCCCAATTTCATTGTTACAAATTGAACACAATTAAAGCATACTGATTAATCACAAAAGCAATATGTAATTATATATGTGTTTTCCGATGGTCTTAGGCGACTCCTGTGAAAGGGTCGTTCGACCCCCAAAGGGTT
>NW_006299479.1:817273-826184 GCF_000327345.1 Myotis davidii | reverse complement strand
AAGAGATTTTTGGTGTGTCTCAGAATTTTAGTAATTACTTATGCCATGAGATGAAGAAGGTTGAACATTGCTGATATAAAGGAAAGACATGGTTAAGAATATGTTGACAGTTTGTCTCAGTGGATAGAGCATTGGCCTGGGGCCTGCAGACCAAAGGGTTTGATTCCAGTCAAGGGCATATGCTCAGGTTATGGGCTTGATCCCCAGTAGGGGGTATGCAGGAGGCAGCCAATCAGTGATTCTCTCTGGTCATTGACGTTTCTATCTCTCCCTCTCCCTCTGAAATCGATAACAATATATTGTAATAAATGCATGCATCCACATTCATAACACGGATTTACCATTGCGCTCAGTGTTTCCTCCCAATCGGGCCGCTCTCGGGGGTGGACGTTTCTGTGTAGTTCTGGAACAAAATCATCCTCTTCAGAATGTACCGAGGACTTCATCTTCCTAGAGATCAAAACGTGAGAGACTCTGATAAGAATTTATGCTTCTATAAAAACTTTCCAATGACTACAATTCAAAGAACAGAAAATTATGTGAGATTTAAAGTTTACTTAAAAGAGCTTTGGTGGGCTAGTATTGTTCCTCTATTTCTACTCTAGTTTTCAGAGATCTTTTCTGATGTACCAAACACCTGCTTTTATTCCAGGAGATAAAACTGAGGTCCTTGCCGAAACCGGTTTGGCTCAGTGGATAGAGCGTCGGCCTGCGGACTGAAAGGTCCCAGGTTCGATTCCGGTAAAGGGCGTGTACCTGGGTTGCGGGCACATCCCCAGTGGGGAGTGTGCAGGAGGCAGCTGGTCGATGTTTCTCTCTCATCGATGTTTCTGACTCTCTATCTCTCTCCTTTCCTCTCTGTAAAACTCAATAAAATATATTAAAAAAAGAAAACTGAGGTCCTTCACTAGTTAACATTTATGATCTGTGATAATCCTATATAATAAAGAGCTAATATACTAATTAGACCGAACAGCAGAATGACCATCCGGACGACCTTCCGGATGAAGCCGGGGCTGCGAGGTCCGAGCCCCTTGCATGAATTTCGTGCAGTGGGCCTCTAGTTATTATATAAGGACTGATTTTTATCAGTTCAACATAGTTGGTACCTTGAAAAGATTTGCAACAGTGGTCAATATTAAAGAACTGTGCTAAGCATTAGTAAAATTTCAGGATGAAGGGACAGACACAGTGCTTTTTTTTTTCCAATTTATGGGGGACAGTGTATTAAACTAACATTCTCAAGGAGAATTACTATGAATTTTAGACAAACCATATAAAGCTTCTTGCCTGAAGGCACAAGAAAGCAATCCATACAAACAGAATATCTGGGACTACATTCTTTGAGAGAAGAAAACCCATGAAGCAAATTCCATACTTAATCAATCCTTTTGTATAACAGACTATACAAATGAATGATTGAGGACAATATGATAGCGTAACTAGGCTGAAGAGGCAGAGGTTGGATGTTGGCGTCATCAAAGCCGATGGAGATTCAGGGTAAAAAAATGCCACCCCTCAAAGACCTGTAGAGGAAGAGTCCAAAAATAGACATGGAAATTCCCCTCAAATTGTGAACTGACTCCTCAGCTTGTAAGTATGTAGAACAAGATGCCAAGAAACCTATCAAAAAACAGCTGCGGGGTAACTAGTGGGCCCAGCAGACATTTCACAGGCTGGCCAAGCTGAGGAAATGGAGGTTGGCAAGCACTGCCCCAAACAGAGGGGCACTGAAAAAACAAACAAAACCAAGAAACCTGGGCTCTCAACTGAGACTCCACAAAAGCCATGCCTCAGGACTAAGGACAAAATAGCAATAGAGGGGCTCAAACAAAGCCCCAAACCAAGCCTCGGGCACGGTCAGAACTTTCAGAAGAAAAATTAACTCTCGTCAGAGGAAAATAACATTCTACAGGCCCCTTGCAAATTTTTCATCCACCTTGTCTGGTAGCCAATAAACATTATAAGGCGAGCTTTAAGAAAACAGGAACAAATGAACAAAATTTTGAAGAAACGCAGTCAAAACAGAGAAAGAGTCACGTTTGATTCAGATTTTAGGATTATCAGAAAGGGGCTTAAAAGTGGCTATGAAGGATTTCTGGCTTCTGGTTATGATGCAGAAAGCATCACTCCCAGCATAACAAGACAGATAATCTACGAAATCATAACTTTTCTTGAATCCATCAAAAATACAAGGTCTCGCGGCAACCCACTACTGGCCTAAACTCTAAGGAAAGACAGGAATATCCAAGATGATCTAACTCACAAGCAATCACTAGGACAAGGCATGGGTAGAAGAGAGAGACACAACTGGTAAGAAGAATTCAGTATCAAGCTGTTAAAAATATTTATAATTAATGCGTTCAGAGAAAAGTATGTTTATAATAAAATAGATGAAAAGATAAAGTACTTCAAAGAAAATTGTAATTATGAAAAACAAAAAAATGTTCATCCAAAAAAATAAAATATCTTAAATTAAGAACTCAATGGATGGGTTTAACAGAACAATGGGCGTGGCTAAAGAGAGGATTAGTGAACTAGCAGATGGTTCTACATTGAAGAACAAAGACAATAGAAACAGAAATACACAAAACAGCATAAAACACAAGAGACTTGGTAAAAGATCTCAAATATGTCTAAAACTAGCAACTCGGAGATATGAAATAGAATGAAAGAGAGAAAGGGACAAAAGCAACATTTGAAAAAATAATGGCCAAAAACTTTTCAAAACCGATGAAAGTCATCCAACCACAGATTGAAGAAGTCCTCAAGCAGGATTTTTAAATAGCATTTATTTAAACAAACAAAACAAAGACATTCTTAAAAACAGCTAGAGAATAAGAGACAAGTTGAGCCCTAGCTGGTCTGGCTCACTGGCTAGAGCATCGGCCTTCAGACTCAAAGGTCCCGGGTTTGGTCCGAGGTTCCATCACAATCCGGGGCACATGCCTGGGTTACGGGCTCAATCCCTAGTAGGGGGCATGCAGGAGGCAGCCGACCAATGATTCTCTCTCATCATTGATGTTTCTAACTCTCTCTCCCTCTCCCTTCCTCTCTGAAATCGACAGAAATATATTTTTAAAAAATCTTTAAAAAAAAAAAGACAAGTTGACTGCAAAGAAGCAATAATAACAATGTCAGAGGCTATTTCAATGGAAATGAGAAGATAATGGAGAAAATCTTCAACTTAATAAAAAGGAAAAATACTGCCAGCCTAGAACTCTCCTCCTTGTAAAATCACGTAAAGTAAATTATTTTCAAACAAAAGATGAAAGAATTTCCCACCAGAAAAACTGGAAAGTAAAAGGAGCATTCTTCCCACCAAAAGAAACTGACCCCAGAACTACAGAAATGAACAAAGAGTGTAATAAAGAACAAAATATAGGAAAATTTAAGTAAATATTGGTGTTAAAGCTAACTAAAGCACACACAAAAATAATATCCTCAGAGGTTTATAATAAACAAAGCACAGAGGATTGGAAACGTACATGCACACAGTTTAAGAGTCCTCCATTTTTTGAGAAGTGAAATAAGTCCAATCTTAGAGAATGCAGTAAGTCAAAGATAAAAGTTGCAATCTCTATGGTAACCACTCAAAGAATAATAAATGTATAACTAAAAATCTGATCGAGGAGAAAATTTTGAAAAATAAAACATGCTTGATTAATCCAAAAGAAAGCAGGAAAGAATTTAAAAAAAACCAAGATGGTAAACTTTAATCCCAGTACATTATTGTCGTTTTTAAATTGAATGCGCCAGTAAGCAAGCATGTGGAGAAACTGGAACCCTCACTCATTGCTCGTAGAAATTTAAATGTTGCAGCCGCTGTAGAAAACAGGTTGGCAGTTTTACAAAATACAAATACCTTATGATCCAGCAATTCCATTCCTAGGTATTAAACCAAGAGAAATAAAAACATATATCCACCAAGAACGTGTACATAGATATTCATACCAATATTATTCATAATAGACAAAAACTATGAGCCACCAAAGTGTCCATCAACTGAAAAATGAAGAAACAAAATGTACCAGGTCCATATAATAAAATTATTCAGCTATTAAAACAGAGAATGAAGCGCTGATTCATGCCATTGCATGGATGAATAGTAAAAGCCTTTTGCTAAATCAAAGAAGACAGACACAAAAGGCCACATATTATTTGATTCCATATAAACAAGATGCCCAGATTAGTCAAATCCATAGAGACAGAAAGTATATTGGTGGTTGCCAGGGACTCAGGGTAGGAGGATATGGGAGAACTACTACTAATGAATAGGAGATTTCTTTCTGGGATGTTCACAATTAGATAATGGTGGTAGTTGTATAACTTTGTGACTATATTAAAAACCATTTAATTGTAGAATTTAAAAGAATGAATTTTAGTATGTGAATTATACCTCAAAAGCGAGTAAGTGGACTAAAAAAAAGTCCATTAAAATAGATAAAGGAAACACATTTCACAATGATGTGTCAAACGAACAGGGTGATATAATAAAAATCTGTATGTGACAAATAAAACAGCTTTAAAATACATAAAGCAAATCTGAAAGAACTAAAAGGAAAAGAGGTAAACCCATAATTACACAGTTGCAGATCTTAATAAACGTTTCTCAATAATTGACAGAATAATCAGACAGAAAAAATGTCGTAAGTATACAGAACATTTGAAACCAGTATTCCAACCTGAACTAACACAGAACATTAAACCCAACTACGGAATATGCATTCTTTTCAGGTACATCTAAAACATTTACTAAGAGACAATACGTAGACAATAAAGTAAGTCTCAACAAAGAATTTAAATTATGAATGACTTGCGACCATTCTAGAATTACACTAAAAATCAATTACTACAAAAAAGATAACTACAAATTCTCCCAAATGTTTGAAAATTAAGAAACACATCTCATTGTTTTACCTTACACTTACACAATGTTATATGTTAATCATATCTCAATAAAGCTGAGAAAAAGAGTACCTATTGTATAATTTATTTACATTAAGTCAAAAACAAGCAAAATAATCTATTGTGACAGAAGTCAGAATAATGTACCTTTGGGAGAGGTACTGACTAGGAGAGGCAAGGGGCTTGTGAGGCTGGAAATAATTTATATCTTGACTGCATTGTGTTACCTGGGCATATACACCTATATACATTCTTCAAACTATATATGCTTATGATTTGTGGACTATGATATGCAAATTATATCTAAATAAGTTTATTGGCAAATGTTACACATCATTTTAAAAGGTATAAAAATTATTTATATGCATCGGGTCATGTAACAATGAATCAACACCATAAACACTTAATATCTGTTTATTTGACTCTTGTTCTCTTTAAATTATGGACTTATTTAACCCTTAAAGTGATTAATTATAGTTTTATTAATTATAGTTTCATAAATTGACCACACATATTTTTTGTTTCCCAATACATATAAAAGCTACGTTTACATTATACTGTAGTCTACTGGGTGCACAATAGCATTATCTCTAAAAAAAAATGTGCATAACTTGATTTTAAAAATTTATTGCTGTCCTGACAGGTAGCTAAATGGTTAGCACTTCAGCCAGAACACTGTAGGATGGCAGGTTCGATTCCCAGTCAAGGGCACATACCTGATTGAAGGTTTGATCCCCAGCCCAATCAATGTCTCTCTTTCACACAATGATCTTCTTCCCCCCACCTCTCCCCCCACCCCGCCTTCCTGCCACTCCCTCTAAAATTCAATGGGGAAAAATATCCTCAGGTGAGAATTGACAACAAAAAAGCACAAAAAAACTTTATTGCTAAAAAATGCTAAGTGTCACCTAAGCCTTCAGTGAGTCATAATCTTTTTGCTGATAGAGGGTCTTACCTTCAATTTGTAAAAACAAAAACAAAAAACAGTATCAGCAAAGTGCAATTAACTATGTCTGTACATATAAACATATACAGAGATTGTTCATATATATTAAAGAATATATACACACAAAACAAAATACAGAAACAATGTGTAAACATGCTCTGTGTAAAAAAATAATAATTTTTATTCCTCCATTGCCATCCTACTTTTCACATAAAAAATATGTGTACACACTGTTGCATAGTTTTCTAATATACCCTGGAGAACTTCACACATCCTATATAATAAAAGCCTAATATGCAAATCGACCGAACGGGGGAATGACCAGTGGAAAGACTGGTCGCTATGATGCACACTGACTACCAGGAGGCAGACGCTCAATGCAGGAGCTGCCCCTTGGTGGTCAGGGCACTCCCACGGGGGGAGTGCTGCTCAGCCAGAAGCCAGGCTCACAGCTGGTGAGCGCAGTGAGCAGGCAGGCGGACATCCCCTAAGGGGTCCCAGACTGCAAGAGGCGCAGGCCAGGCTGTGGGGACCCCCCTCCAATGAGTGCACCGGGCCTCTGGTTAGTATATAAAGAGCTTCCTTGTTGTTTTCACTAGATATTCCATGACTTACTTAACCAGTCCCCTACTGAATAAAATTTGAATTATTTCCAACCTTTTGCTATTACAAACAATGCTACAAAAAGATTGTAAATATGTCACTACTACACCTGCACAAGTATACCTGAGAATTCTCATCAATGAAAAAAATTATTTTCATGCATTAGCCCATTTTTCTACTGGGTTGTTAGTCTTTTTTAAATCTATTTTTAGTTCGTTATACGTATATTAAACAGATTAGTTCTTTATCTGTGTGTTTTTCCGGGATATCATTTGTCCTTGCTCATTTTGTTTTTTTATAATACATATGTTTTATATTTAATATAGCTGAATTTTACAACCCTTTCTTTTATTGGTTTGCATTTTAAATCATAGTTCAAAAATGCCTACCCTGATCCAAAATAATTTTTTAAAATTTTCCCATGTTTTCTTTTAAAAAATTTATGGTTTCATTTAGTGTACTTATATCTTTGATCATTTGGAATTTATCCTTGGATGAGGTAGAACTCCAATTTTATTTTCTGCAGATGCGCATCCAGTTTCCCACAAAGTATTTATTGAATAGTACATTCTATCCCATTGGTTTTGAGAAGGCATCTTTACCGTGTCTATTTGAGTATATTTCTAAGCTTTCCATTCTACCCATTATCCCTACTATCCATGACAATACCACAAGGTTTTAATTATTGAGACTTTCTAAGTATAATATCTGGTTGCACTAGTCATATCCACCATCCTTGCTTTTTTTTTTTTAAAGATTTTTTATTGATTTAGAGAGAGGGAGAGAAACTTGAATGTGCACGCAGGACATCCACTGGCTGCCTCCTGCATGCCCCCTACTGGTGATCGAGCCCACAACCTGAGCATGTGCCTTAACTAGGAATGGACTGGCAACATTTCAATGGCCAGGACAACACCCAACCAACTGAGCCACACTGGCCAGGGCAATACTTGCTTTGTTTATTTTCCTGAAAAGGTTTCTTGTCTAAGTTATTAAGCCAAGATCAAATTATTTCTAGATCAATCTATCTAGGTTTTTAAAAAGCATTCTTATTAGCACATTACATTTATAATAAATTGACATTTTCATAATGTTGAATATTCCCAGGTATGAACAAGGTACAGTATTCATTTGTTCAAAACATTTAGTCATGTTTTAGATTTTTATATAGGTCTTAGAGTTCCTTATTAAGTTTGCTTTTGATTATGCTATCTTTTTTGTTGCTCTTAAAAATGGCACCTTCCCTTCCATTATATCTTCTCAATGATTACTGTCTGATCCACTATCATTAGCCCTGTTATGCAGACAGAAAAATTGAAACACATTAACACATCTCAGTCACTCTGATGTGATAAAGCATTTTCTCCTGGATTATCCCACTTTCCAGCCTGGAGAAGACACCGAAACAAGCCAACCCCATCTCTAAGGACCACTGGACGGGGGAACAGATACCAAGACAAAAGCTCCCTCTCAGAGCCATGAAAAAACTCCAGTAGGCTTGCCATCAAGTCTGCATATATGTAGAGGAACAGATCTCTCCTTCTCCCACTTCCTGAAAAGTCAGTAAGCTAATAAAAGCAAAACTTTAGCAGAAAGGCATGCATGGGACCGGCTGGCCAGAGACCTTGCTAAGCTTCTGGAAGAAAAAAAGCAAGTGGGAGCATACTGACTGAGAAACCAAAGGTTCAAGGTTACACTCCCACTTCTCTCCACAACAAAGGAGAGATCTGCACTCCAAGGAATTAATAAAACCTGGAAAATTACCTGGAAAGAAATTTAACAACCAATTAGAAGGACGAGGGCTCCTAATGTGGGTGTTTGTACCTAAGAGAAGCAAGGCAGATGCTATACGCATCATGCGAAGACTAAAGAAAACATTGTAGCCCAGTGGGTGTGACTCAGTGGTTGAGCATCGACCTATGAACCAGGAGGTCATGGTTCAATTCCCAGTCAGGGCACATGCCCGGGTTGCAGGCTCGATCTCAGTAAGGGCATGTGCAGGAGGCAGCCAATGAGTGATTCCCATCATTGATATTTCTCTCTCTCTCTCCCTCTTCCTTCCTCTCTGAAATCAATAAGAATATATTTTTTTAAAAAAGCTGACAGAGGCTATATCTTAGTCACATAAATGTGGCCCATAACCAACACATATTGTTCAACCTCAAAATGAACCATTTTAGTTATTCATCTCTCATAAATCACCTTGCAAAAATGAAGAAGTTTTGATAGTGTGAAATATTTTATGGCTTTAAAGAGGGGGTGACATTTAAAAGTAGAAAAAAAGGAAACTACCCAGTTTAATAAAAAAGATCAAAGCTATCTGATCTTTGGCTTCTGTTAATGAGAGGCTCTGCCCTAGCCAGTTTGGCTCAGTGGATAGAGCGTAGGCCTGCGGACCAAAGGGTCCCAGTTTCGATTCCAGTCAAGGCACGTATCTCGGTTGCAGGCTCCTGC
>NW_006299479.1:815262-816909 GCF_000327345.1 Myotis davidii | reverse complement strand
TTTTTCATTGATTTCAGAGAAGAAGGGAGAGGGAGAGAGAGATAGAAACATCAGTGATGAGAGAGCATCATTGGTTGGCTGCCTCCCGCACGCCCCCTCCTGGGGATTGAGCCAGCAACCTACACTTGTGCCCTGACCAGGAATCCAACCATGACCTCCTGGTTCATAGGTCGATGCTCAACCACTAAGCCATACCAGCCTGGAGATAGCATATTTTAACAATGAAGTATTTTTAATTAAGGCAGGTACATTATGTCTAAAAAAATAATGCTACTGCACACCTAAGACTACATTATAGTGTAAGCGTAACTTACATGCACTAGAAAACCAAAACAGTCATGTGACTTGCTTTAGCGCAATATTCACTTTACTGCAGTGGTTTGGAGCCAAACCCACAATATCTCTGAGGTATGCCTGTATAATTAAATCTGAATGGATGATAAAAATATTAAATCTCAACAAAAAACTATGATTGGGGTGGGGGAATGGTGATAAATAAAGAATGCACAAAGTCTCATCTAGGCAGAAGGGAATTGAGAGAAAGAGGAAGAATGAGTATTCTGATAATCTTAAGAGGGAGATATAATCTTGCTAGGCTAGTCACGTGGTTGTTGTTTTTTTAAGGAAACTGAGTATATGACATTTATAAACAGAATTTTAAATGTTTCAGAAATTTTTATTTACTAAGTTTCAACATACAATTGACTGTTTTAAGCAAGTTTAATGTTTAAGTTGAATGCAAAAGTTAAGGAAAATAGGTTTTTAAAGTTTTAACTGTGCATAAACAACTTAATAACTAGGAAATTTTATATAGTTTCTGTGCTCTAAGTCCTGTCTTGAACTTCAAAAACCTTATACAGATATAAAAAAGGCTCACCTTAGATTCCATCGCAAAGAGTTTAATGACTGAAATACCAAGAGAGTCTTGTACTAGCATGCCCCATGATTAAGACAGATTCATTTCACAGATTATAAAGGCAGTCAGGCACGAATTCCTGCCTCAGGACCTTTGCCCTGCTCTTCCTTCTGGAGCCCACTTTTAATAAATACCCATCCAGCGTATTTTTTTAAAATATATTTTATTGACTTTTTACAGAGAGGAAGGGAGAGAGATAGAGAGTTAGAAACATCGATGAGAGTGAAACATCGATCAGCCGCCTTATGCACATTTCCCACTGGGGATGTGCCCGCAACCCAGGTACATGCCCTTGACCGGAATCGAACCTGGGACCTTTCAGTCCGCAGGCTGACACTCTATCCACTGAGCCAAACCAGTTTCGGCCAGAAATTTTTATTTACTAAGTTTCAACATACAATTGACTGTTTTAAGCGAGTTTAATGTTTAAGTTAAATGTAAAAGTTAAGGAAAAATAGGTTTTTAAAGTTTTAACTGTGAATAAACAACTAAATAACTAGGAAATTTTATATAGTTTCTGTGCTCTAAGTCCTGTCTTGAACTTCAAAAACCGTATACAGACAGATATAAAAAAGGCTCACCTTAGATTCCATCGCAAAGAGTTTAATGACTGAAATACCAAGAGAGTCTTGTACTAGCATGCCCCATGATTAAGACAGATTCATTTCACAGATTATAAAGGCAGTCAGGCTAATGGCTATACTCCAATATGGCATAAAATTTTCTGAGAT
>NW_006299479.1:802746-815145 GCF_000327345.1 Myotis davidii | reverse complement strand
GTATTAAAAGCAGGAACTTCCAGAAGAATTTAGGCATTAAAGTAAACTGTCCTCAATGTGGTTAAAAACAAAAGTGTTTAAGTTAAATGTAAAAGTTAAGGAAAAATAGGTTTTTAAAGTTTTAACTGTGAATAAACAACTAAATAACTAGGAAATTTTATATAGTTTCTGTGCTCTAAGTCCTGTCTTGAACTTCAAAAACCTTATACAGACAGATATAAAAAAGGCTCACCTTAGATTCCATCGCAAAGAGTTTAATGACTGAAATACCAAGAGAGTCTTGTACTAGCATGCCCCATGATTAAGACAGATTCATTTCACAGATTATAAAGGCAGTCAGGCTAATGGCTATACTCCAATATGGCATAAAATTTTCTGAGATAAAGCAATGTTCACATAAGACTCTGCTGTTTACAATTAATTTTATTATTTTTCTCTAACACTGGTAGGGGTATGTTAGGTGCAAGTTATATTTCACATATTAAAAGAGTATGTGAATGGCTAAACTATACTCTAGATCACACATAAAAGGTTATAAAGTAATATAAATATAACCTTTTTTGCAAAATACACATCTTTTTTGGCATTGTACATAATAGATTATTAAGGATAAGTAGTTTCAGAGTATGATATTGGCATACATGTCAATAGTTAGTTGCTAATGCTACCTCTCTAGCCTTCCAAACCCATAAAAAGTGATTGAGCACGCCCAGATCATGAATTTCTACATTAGACAAAGGAACCGTCAAGGTATTAAAAGCAGGAACTTCCAGAAGAATTTAGCCATTAAAGTAAACTGTCCTCAATGTGATTAAAAACAAGAATGAAAAGAAATATAACACCACATTCCAAGCCTTGTTACCTATTTCTACTGCTGCAACATCTAACTTATGGTACCGTTTTAAATAAGGCAGTGCATGAATAAAGCAACCAACTGAGTTCTTGGACTGTATTAGTCCTGGGATGCTATAAAGCAATAGACATGCCAAGAAAATGAAAATATGTTCACCAAATCATCTAGTGTAACGGAAGTTAGAAGTTTCTTGTCTCATTTAAAATCAATTACCTTACAATGGAGATAAAGTGAAGATCTGATTGAGAGATCCGGGCATCTGCAGACTCTGATTTTAAAGATATACCAGTTCTGCCTGGTTGAAGTGGCTCAGTTGGTTGAGCATCGTCCTATGCACTGAAAAGTCGCAGGTTTGATTCCTGGTCAGGGCGTTTACCTGGGATTAGGTTCGATCCTCGGTGAGGGCACATACAGAAGGCAACTGATTGATGTTTCTCTCTTACATCAATCTCTCTTTCTTTCTCCTTTTCTCTTCCTCACTCTAAGCATGTCCCCAGTTGAGGATTAAAAAAAAAAAAAAAAGATAGTTCTAAAAATGTGGTTCAATTATGCACCATATCATCTCTGTAACTGCTTCAAACTACATGTCCTACTTGCCAGGCTATGTTATCTGCCAATAATGTGATGTTAGAGAAGACTAAGAAAGATTCTATAAAAAATAAGAAAGATTATATAATAACCCTTCCTACCCTCAAACGCTAAAGAACTAGAACTTTTCGTGATTGTGAGTCAGGAATGATTGCTAGGTATCCTAGAGGTCGTATCTTTATAAGGTCACATGATTGTATGCATTAACTCACTTTTATATTGGTTACATAGCTATACATCACGGATGCTCAAAACTCCTCACAAAACTGAGCTTATCTGTTACAGCCTTCAGCAGTTATTACACTGACCAGAGCATAACACTTAGCAGCAAACATATCAAAAATCTTTTCTAAAACTAGTCTTTCACTTTCAACATCAGTTACACCTGAGTTCAGAATTTTGCTCTACTGTATTCTGACAATAAGGTCAATTGGCTTTATAAGTTTTAATTTTTTAATCTAGAAAATAGGTAAAATAAGACTTACTGTATAGGAGTAGATAACGAATATTCTGTATGTAATATATTTGGGTTAGTACACTGCATATAACAACTCCTGAGTAGAATTTTTCTTCCTTAAAAGAATTAAAACATTTGTTTTTCCTTTTCTGCCTCACATTCCCCTTCTGATAATCCCTAAGGACTATTCTATTCTAAGGATTCTAATGATCTTTAAATATTCACTCCAAGAACTATCTTACTATAGAGAAATGGGAGACATTAACTTCCCTCTACAAGTAAGAAATTAGAAAATGAGAGATCTGTGACTCAGTGGTAGACACCTTTGAACTACTGCCATGAATGAGATTGGGCAACTTCCCACAGTGCTAGATGTAAGAAGAAGTGTCCTTGTCCGGCTGGTGCTGCGCAGTGGTTGAGCGTTGACCCAGGAAACAAGAGGTCACTGGTTCTATTCACAGTCGGGGCACATGCCCAGGAAGGCTCTTGTTGCCTAACAAGTTAATGGAGGCTCACAGCACCGAATCTATTACAACAACAGAGTCCAGGTTGTTTTCTTCCTTTGACAAATACCCCACAATTTTAATACCGGGTCAAACAGTATCAATGCAAACAAAATAAATACTTTACTCGTACTGATTGTCCATGAGAATGACCACACTGAAAACTAAGGAGTGAGTAACTCCAGCAACCTTGGGACAAAAATGGCACACTCAAAAAAGAAAGACTAAATAAAGTCGTGGAGAGAGTGAGAAAGTTCGCACAAGAATGCCATGTGCTAATAAAATGGTTCCTTTGAGCATTAAAATTATTTTTCAAAATTTAAAACATATGTCTTCTTCGTTTTAACCACTGATTAGCTCATTTAGTGTGAGTTATCAAGAGATCCCAATATCCAATCCCTTTCGTCATTTAACCTAGACTTTAAAAATGAAATCTGTGGATACAGAAATCCTTTACCTTGAGAAAGAGAGATACTCTTTTTGAACACTAAACACAAAGACAAGATCTGATGGAAATAATGGTATGTTCACCTACCTGAGTACTCACAGGTAAAATTATAAATGATGTTTAATTGCCCATGTGGGTGGCAATGATAATCTGTATTACACACTCTTCCAGAGATTTTGTTCATGCCTCCAAAAAACTTTAATTTGCTAAGCCTTTTGGAAAAAGAAAAGCCAAAATCAAGCCTCCTAAAATCTGTAACAGTGCAACAGAATTAACAAACAAATGGCCCTGTGTCCACAGGCCGAGTGAGACCTCTTTCTTCACCATCATTGAACCTGGAGAGCCTTCCCCAACTTGGAGAATTGTGGAGTTACAGTCAGAAATCCAAAACCAAGACTGGTGGGGGTAGAGGGAGGGAGCCATACGGCCAAAAAGAAGATTAAGGATTAAAGCCATGAAATAATGAATTTATGCTTAATGAAAATGAATGTATGGCACCAAAAGCAGCCATACACACACACACACACACACACACACACATTCTAAAAATAGAGAAAGAAAGTCCTATTATATTCAAATTCAGATTAAATCTCTCCGATACAAATCAGGCACAGGAAGGGGTAGTAGTTCACTCCAAGTCTCTACTTGAAATTCCTGAAATGCCACTCCAGAACCTGTCTGACACCTTCTCTTCCTGGTGTTCCAACAAGTCATTTCTCATGCATTTTACAAGCTCAGGGCAAGCTGGGGAGTGAAGAGCGTGATATACAACTAGAAACCTGTCCTCTTACAGCACCAAACCATCCCCCAGAGAACAGAAAGTCTTACTGAGAAGAGATGAAAACACAGAGGATGGGAAGGGGGTGTGGAGGTGGAGAGAGAGAGAGAGAGAGAGAGAGGACTAGGGATTCCATAATTACCTCCAAGTTTCTTCCCTTCCTCCCCCTTCGCTGTCAGTCACCTGGGTGACAACTTCGGAATCCAACCAAAAGACACTGTCATCCCCTGAAGTGCTGCTCTCACTCTCCGTCTCCATCCTGTCGTCCAAAGTGTACCTCAAGGCATGGAGTCAGGAAGGCCAGTGTTCAGGCTGTCCAGCCCTATTTACCGGCACTCGGGTGCGTGGCCGGCACACCAGTGATATGTGACCATGCCGGCCACAGTCTATTACGCACCGGCTTAATTACAGTGGGTAAGACAGGAAATCACACACCACATACTCACTGCACTGACTGCTACACCTGTGACATCAGACCCCGCCCACTGCCCAAGGCCCTGGGAGGTGACCTACATAAGCCAATGCAGAGCCCAAAGGAAGGGGAAGGGGGCGTTTCAGTCTTTCTTTATCATTTCTTTCATCACCATTTGTCTCTTCTGAACGTGTCCACTTAAGTTAACATTAGATGTTTTCAAAAGGCATGCTTCTCTCCCGTATATCTTTTTGCTATTTCAGACTTAAGAAAAATAAACAGGAAAACTAGAAAGGGTAACACTATGGGTAAAGCTCTCCTGGGCCAACCACGCTGAGGGGCACAGTTATAGGCCTCCCAGGTAAGGAGGATCACAATTTATAGACAAGGTAAGTCTAGGGACCGGGCCAACCTCATGCCTTCTAATGTAACACACCCATCTTTCCTTCCTCTCAGCAAGAACTGCCATATACACCTTTGCTCAGGTATCCAAAGTAGGACATTCACAGCCAAGCTTGTCTGTCCATGGCTTTAAAAAAAAAAGCATCCTAAGTTAAAAGATGTTGAAAATTATCCCATATAATAAAGAGCTAATATGCTAATTAGACTGAACAGCAGAACAAGCATCCAGCTGCGAGGGCCAAGCCCCTTGCACGAATTTTGTGCATCAGGCTTCTAGTATCAAATAAAAGGCATGCAAAAATTATATCAAATAAAAAGCATGCGACATTTTTGCACATAATTTCATATACAGGTGCCAACAGCAGCAATAAAATGACTTTCTGGGAATTGAGTGAAAAGTATAGCATCTGTAACAGGCAACAACACAACTGTTACTTAGAAAACGGCCATCCTGGTACCATCCACTCACAAGTCAGATAGCCATAGGTTTCTGCCTTTTAACGGGGCCTTGATTATCTATGAAATCTGATCAGATAAAAAAAATTGTAAAGGCATCCACTAGGGTACCCTTGAATTTCATACTTGAAAATAAGAAAAAGAGACCTCCTAGCTGACTTTATTTATACAATACTGTACTTTTTTCTTTCCTATAAAATTATATCTTACATAATGTGTTACTGTATTAACCTTACTGCTTCAAAACTCTGTATAATTTTAATCTACTGACTGTGACCATCAAATGTATTTCTGCTAGAAACCAAAATTCATTCTCAAGCCTGGGAATACATTTAGAAAACAAATGGTTCTTGATAGCAACAAAAATGGAAAAAATTCCTGAACAATTTACACAGAGGTATATTGCAAACTAGTCTAATAATTTCCACTCAAGACAAATCCATAGCAAATTTTGGCCTGAATCATTTTAAAAATTAATGTGTTATTGAGATCTCTCTATGCCATAAATCCCCTATCATATTCCAAAAATTCTGAGGAGATAAAATTTAATACCTCCCTCACTCCATCCGCAAAATAAATTTCCAATGGATCAAAGATTAAAATGAAAAAATAAAACCATAAAAGAAAATCGTAGGAAAGCTTTTATCTCACAGTGGGAAAGTCCTTTCTAACTATAATTTTAAGAAGCCCTGAAACCATTAAAAACTGAATCATTTAAAAAATTTACAAATTTTAAAATCTTCCCCAAACAAAAAATATATATTGGAGATCTATACTGGTATATAGCAAGTAATATATAAAGGGTTCCCACATATATGCAAGACTCAACAACCCACAAGATAACTAACAGGCAAAGAGCATAAACAGAATAACAATAGAAAAATATAAAAGGACCTTAAAACATAGTTAAGTATTTAATTTCACTCATAATAGAAAAGCAAAAAACACAATAAGATGCCTTTTTCAATCTACCAGGCAAAGATTTTTAAAGGGTTTAACAAACTGAAACAAGATGTGGGAAAGTAAATATACACTGTTGATGGGAATATAAAATGACATAACCTCTGTGCAAGAACATTTGGCAAAAATCTACCAAAATTCAAAATGCGCCTATTTTTGGCTCAGCAATTCCCCTTCTAGGACATTCCATTATTTTTACATGTGGAAATAAAAGGTGAACAGAAATATTCATTGTAGTAAACTTTATAATCACAAAATAGAGATAGCAAAAACAACCTTACTTGCCCATTAACAGAAAACTACATAGTTCAATTATGGGCTAGCCATAGAATGGAATGCTACTAGTATACAGTTAAATGAGAAACACAAGGCAGCCCTACTGGCCATAACATGGAACGAAACCCTAAGGCCACTTTAAGGCAAAGAAGAAAGAGATAAAGGTATGGAACAGTGTCTATAAAGTGCTGCAATTCACATTTTCGAAGAAGACCAAGAAGCATGCATGACTAGACATGTGCAGGATATCCACGGAAGGACAGCATCAATGACAGGTGTTGTCTCCAAAGTAAAAAACACAGAAAAGGAGGGAGGGGGAGACAGGTTTTCACTCTATCATGCACATATAACCCTTCCAAAAATCAGTAACTAATTTTAAGTATAACCTTTTATACCGCTCAGTAAAGAACCAGATTTTTAAATACTATTTTAACTACCTGGATCTTCTTTTCCTTCTAAACAATTTCAACTCCTTTAAGATGTTTCTATTAATCCCACGTTTCCTTTCAACTCACTTCTTTTCTTTATCTCACTTCCTCAAGCCCTTTCAAACCCGGGAACGTGGACTGTCAGCACTATTTTCTACAGAACATGAGGGCAGCCTGACTAATCCTTCTCACCAATCTGACACACGCACCCAGCAAACCTTCCCAGACTTGTTCTCACAGGGTCGACTCTGCTAATAGAATTTTTAAAGATTGTTTTTAACTTCGAAATCAACGTGTTCCGTTTTCTTTTCCCTTCTTCTGGAGCTAAAGAAAACCCAGCACCAACAGAAGGTACTGAATAGCAGGAGGGAGGAAAGACAGCAGTCGATCCAATCCTTGAAGCTGGGAAGTTCTCAGAGGGCTCTGCTGCTGAAGACCCTGTGGTTGCCTTTCCTACCTGGTTCACAACCTGATCATCAGGCATTAATATGACTGTAATCCCTTCTCTACGTATTTCCCACCCCAACCTATGAAGACCCAAATCCATGGTATTTGCACTTCATTGATAACGGAATCTAATGTCCGTACAATGTCTGTAAATGCGGAGACTGCATCTACTTACTGTCAAACTCATAAGCCACATCCCTTTATTTTACTGCTTCCCTATTTAAAAGTTCACAAAATCCAACCCAGGAATACTTTCCAACACTCAGGAGGCTCAAGGTATTCTCATGCCAAGGGTGGGGGGTAGGGGGGAGGACATGGTATCAACGTTAACATATTCTACAAAATGAAATTAAAATAGTCAGAGGCTACAGAGAACAACGCATACAACTACCCAGCCATGGACACACAAAACAGGAAAGTTGTGTTAACTTCAGCATTCTATTGGCTGACTCAGTAGGTAGTAAGAACAGAAATGTTTGCATTATCAGATACATTAGATTCCAGATATCTCAGGAAATCTTCACTGGTCTGAGGGGGTACTCACTTTTGCTCTCAATCTACAAAAAAACAACACACAAATCAAAACTATATCATTGTTAACATATAAAGTCTAAAACAAGTTATAATTATCCTAGCAATGAGTTAAAGACCACAAAAATACAACATCTACATATAGTGATTAAATGAAAACACTGGCCAAAAAAAAAAAATTTAACAGAATCACTCATCTTTTAAAATGACCATATTGACTAAAACAATATTTTTATCTGAGTAAATCTATAGGACTAAAGAAGGAAGTGGACCAGTTAATTAATGTAAAGGTACAGTGTTGAAAATTAAGAACTAATTATGTCACAATTGGTATAGTAAAAGGTCTTGTAAAGATAATGAAGTCTGAGTATCCTTTAATATAATGTTCAATATTATATTATTGAACATTTATAATGAGTTAGAATTTTGATTGAATGGAAGATTTGGGAGGGACTAGGATGCAATCACTATGGGGGAAATTGGGACTAAATAAATAAATAGGCTATACTAAGCCTGCATACTTGAAAATCTCAGGGTATTGCTTAAACTTATTAGCATTTCTCCAACTACACTACTTGAAAAATGCCAATACATCGAATGCTTTCATCTACTCATATGTTTTACCTACTGGTATCCTTACCTGGACAGCTCACTCGACTGTGTTTATCTGAGAGGGAAGTAATTTTAGCAGCAGCTACTCATCTTATTCAGCCTGCCCACCCTCTCAGCTGCCACCCACAGGGGGTGGCAAGAGTAAAAGTGGGAGTCAGCAGTAACTAGTTACTTAACGTTTTAAAAAACACTTACAGAATTAGGAGCACTTTTCTTCCATCACACTCACCCCATCCTCAAAGGATAGACGCTAATCTGACATCTACAATTCTGATTTAAAATAAACATGTTTCCGATGGATGTTTTTAAGCTGCCACCGCTTCTGCGGCTAAGGGAACCAAGAAGGATGGTGTGCGAAAATGTGAAAAGAAACTTGGTACTGTTACCACTGCAGATACACGGAAAGACGGTGCAAGGAATACCACAGAAAGGGGGGAAGAAAGCTGAATGAAATAACGCTTTGATGAAAAAAAAAAAAAAAAGCCAGATTCGATCCCATGGAGAGAGTAAGGTCTCCACTTGCAGAACCTGTAAACATTCTGTTCTCACCCCTCACCAGGGCTGTGCTGGCCAAGGGCCTCTGAGCAGTGTGTGGGGAATAGGTTTAGGAGAGCAAAAACTACCAGAAAATGTCTGTCCAGGTGTCCTGATGAGGTTTCTGGCTTTCTACAGGATTTTGCTTTCCGCTTTAAATTTTGAAGGCATAGATTATAGAAGTTCAAGCTACAAAATAACCTGTTTTAGGCCAATTAAGTTTAAACCAGGGAAGTTGACTGGTATTCATTCTTTTGTTCTCAAGAAGTTCTGAACAGCAACACAGTAAAAAAAAATAAATAAGTAAATAAACAATAGCCTTGGCCAGTGTGGCTCAGTAGGTTGGAGTGTCGCCCCATGCAATGAAAGGTTGTGGGTTAGATCCCCGGCTGGCTGAGTATGGGAGGCAACTGATTGATGTGTCTCTCTCACATCATGTATCTCCCCCCCCCCCCCCTTTCTCCCCCCCCCCCGCCCCCCACACCTTTCTCTCTCTCAACTTTTTTTAAAAGTTTAAGAAAACAATAGTAATGATAAAATAAATATACTTCTACTCTGGTATCAGTAATTCTTCAGTTTTATTTTCCTAGAAAGGAGCATTAAGTTTCTACCTGCTCCTTTAAATTTATTTCAGGAGACAGGCGTTTTTCCCATTATCTTTTGTTATAGAAATTTCTTCTGGTAAAACTTACCAATTGCAAAGATAATAATGTAAAACTTTTGAAGAATAAAATACAATAGGAAGGTAAAAAGAAGTTAATATAGGTAGCTCTTTAAAACCATACAGACTTATATATAAGTTTCAGTGACACATTAGCTAGGAATTGAATATCTGCCTATTCCTTCTGATTGTGCTGGAGCCAGACATTAACGTTATTATGTGTGGTGCTTTTCATCTGACATTTCCCAAAGATACCATGAATGCAAAGCACATTTTACAATGTCTCCAAGAGAACTGGCAAAATAACGAAGCTATTTTTTGTTTCAATTCAGCATCTCCAAGTTATATCACGATTCCCTTGTGGTAAGGTAAGCAGGTTTAGAATCTAACTCGTTGCTTACTGGTATGTAATGCATCAGCTACTATTTCACTGTTATAAATAGCAGTCAAGTTAAATATAAAAGTAATTGAAAACAGTGGTATTTTTTTAACAGTAGTATTTTTGAGTATCCATGGTTTCCATTTTAGAAATAATGGTAGATATTTTTTAATTTAATGAAGCTCAAATGATTCAAATTCCTTCTATGCCGCTTATTATCTTAAGTAGTTTCCTTACGATCTCTGAAGTTTGATCAGCAGCCTGAACCTGAGTCTTGGCCTCTCGCCTTCTTCTTTGAACAATATGAGCTTCATCACCTGCTCCAGCTTCTTACCCGACCCTGGGCGCCGGGCAGTTGCTCAGCCACCAGCCCAGCTGGCCAACAGCAGGGCCAGTGTCTATGCAGGCACCAGAGGCTCGGGCTCCAGGATTTCCATGTCCCACTTCACCAGTATCCATTATGGCTGGGGGTCCAGAGGCATGGCCATGATCTGGGGGCATCCAGACAGAGAAGGAAACTCTGCGATGCCTGAATGACCACCTGGCCTCCTACCTGGAGAGAGTGAGGAGCCTGAGAGCTGGTAATCAGAGAATACAGAGCAAAATCCGGGAACACCTAGAGAAAAAGGGTCAGCGACGGGGGCATTACTTCTGACCAGAGAGGGTCTGAGGGCTCAGATCTTTGCAAGTTCTGTAGACGATGCCCATCTTGCTGATGATGACTTCAGACTCAAGATGAGATGGAACTGGCCATGCACCAGTCTGTGGAGAGTGACATCAATGGGCTCCACAAGGTCACTGGTTGACACCCATGTCACTGGGCTGCAGCCAGAGACAGGCAGCGAGGCTCTCAAGGGGGAGCTGCTCTTCATGAAGAAGAGCCACGAGGAGGAAGTAAATGGTCTATGAAGCCAGACTGCCAACTCTGGGCTGACCGCGGAGTTGGGTGCCCCCAAATCTCAGGACTTCAGCAAGATCATGGCAGACACCTGGGCCCAGTATGACGAGCTGGCTCAGAAGAACCAAGAGGAGTGAGACAAGTACTGGTGCCAGCACATTGAGGAGAGCGCCACAGTGGGCACCTCGCAGACCACTGAGATAGGAGCTGCTGAGATGACAGTCACAGAGCTGAGATGTACGGTCCAGTCCTTAGAGATCGACTTGGCCTCAATGAGAAATCTGAAGGCCAGTTTGGAGAACAGCCTGAGGGAGGTGGAGATGGGCAATGCCATGCAGATGGAACAGTTCAACAGGATCCAGCTGACCTGGAGTCAGAGATGCCCCAGACCCGGGCGTAGGGGCAGGGCCAGGGCTAGGGCCAGGGCCAGGAGTAGGAAGCTCTGCTGAATATCAAGGTCAAGCAGGAGGTTGATCAACATCTACTGCCGCCTGCTGGAGGAAGGGGAGGACTTCAATCTTGGTGACACCCTGGACACCTCTATGCAATCCATCCAAAAGACTACCACCAGCAGGACTGTGGACAGCAAAGACTTATATGAGGTTGACCCCAAACTACTGAGGCATTAAAGCTTCAGGAGCAGGGAACACCCTAACCCCCTTGGGGTGCAGTGGGCAAATAAGAAGTCCTGAAATCATTAAACATCAAAATAAATAAAACAAGATCTCTGAGGTTCAATTTCCTCATCTGAATAGAATAACCATGCCTAACCATTTTGCAACCAAAGTCATCAAATGAAACAGTACCTATAAAGTATGCTTGCAACACAATATATATATAAATAATAGATGCTGAAAGAATGGAAGGTATAACTAAAGAAAGATGTTTCATGAATCTAGGTTTTGGGTTTATCCTTTAGATAAGAAATCAAAATTCTCATAAAATTAAATTACTAAAATATCATTACCACACTTAAAGATATTAACCACTAATCCCTTAATATCACAAATATCCAGACAGTGTACAAAATTTTCCAATGGCCAGGAATCTTTTTTTTTAATAGCTGATTTGTTTAAATCAGAAAGTCCACACATTATATTTAGCTAATTGATCTTTAAATCTCTTATGATTTAAAGGCTTTCTCGCCTTTTCCTGTCAAAATTTTCCAATGGCCAGGAATCTTTTTTTTTCAATAGCTGATTTGTTTAAATCAAAAAGTCCACACATTATATTTAGCTAATAGATGATCTCTTATGATTTAAAGGCTTTCTCGCCTTTTCCTGTCATATATTTGTGACGAAGCCAGGTCCAATATAATCTCTAACAGTCTGGATCTTGCTGATTATATCCCAAGTGTTGTTCTACAGGTTCCTCTGGCTGTCATGTTTTCAGTCACTAATTCCTAAAAGCTATATTGAATGCTTTAGTTTTATATTTTCTGCCTTATCTCTACCAGCCATCTAAAAAAAATGTTAATTGAATGAACAACAAAATGGAAAAAAGGTTAGAAAATACAAAGAAAAAAAGTAACCAAAGGACCACAGATAACCTTGCAATGACTTAACCAAGTAAAAGTGGGGCAGCTCTCCATGGTATGACATATTAAGAGGTTGCAAGTATTGTTTGACTTCTAACCTAAATGGGCTCTTGCACCCTCTACTGCCATTAATGACATTCTGTGTTCTCCTATACGATCTACTAGGTGGACAATGGTAACACCTACACACATCTGAACCATCTATGACTAATCCTAAGACTCGACCCAGCACGTTTGTC
>NW_006299479.1:794459-802556 GCF_000327345.1 Myotis davidii | reverse complement strand
ATTATATTATATCACAGAGGGGAAAAACATTAATAAATCCTCATGAGCTTGGAAATCCAACATGTTAGTAACAAGTGTCATAGATTTGCCAAGGAGAACTATACAATCTCCTCTGCCCAACCCCAAGAAAGTGCGGTTACTATCTGGTCAGTGCATCAGAATCTCCAAGTAAAAAATTCTACAAATACCAGCCATGTCCACGAACTAGCAAGGAGTTTTTATATGAACAAATGGAGAAGACGACTCAATCTTCACTGGTGTTTCTGCCAGCGTCAACCAAACAGCCAGTAATAAAAATATCCCCTTAGATTAGTACAGCCATTTACTATTTTCGAAGCACTCTGACAAATTTCGAGCAAATGACAAGTGACAGAGAGTAAACCAGGGAAAGGGTGGGAATTTTATATATTTTAGATATAAAGTCAGATTTTAGAAAACTAAACTTTTAAAAGAAAAAAAACATTGAGAACTGAACTCATTATAATCTTTCAATAACTACACAGTCACGTTAAAGAGCTTAATAGTAAAAACAGGTGCACCGTGTTCCAGGAAATGAGGATACAATGAGACAGCAGGTCACGTGCAGCATTGTTTTCCAAAGGAAAAAGAAAAACTAAAGCTGTTTCTTCAAGAATCTTTTAAACAGATTCTCAATCCTTTTATCTGCCCCCGAAAAGTTCAGGGATATGTACACACTCACTGATAACAATGACTCATGACTTATTTAGGGATTTATTTTGATTAACAACAATTGAAAAAGCAAATTCTCCTTGAGAGTGTCAAGCTGGCTGAGCATTCAAACCTTAAGTGGGAAATTATTTCAATTAGAACTTAATTTACTTGAAATCAGTAGCACACAGAAGTTATTTTTAAGGAGGGATGGGATGGGAGGAAGAATTGGATGAAATGAAGTCTCTGGTCAGCGAAGGACAATAGGAGGGGGAAAGTAACCAGGCAAAAAGTAAACTTTGTGTAATTCCTTCAAAACTCCCAGATGAAACAGACATGTCATTAACCAGACTGTCTGGGGATGTCAGTAAGGGTACCAATACTCTCCCCCCATGACATTCTGTAAATGACACCCGGAGACACAATGATCGCCTGCGCGACCCCTGGCTGTGCATCAATATGGTGGCAATCCCTACGCTGTTGCTGGCATTTTTGTTAGGCCATCATCTCCGCAATTAGGAATATTTGCCAAATTGAATGTCTGATGCAGGTGTCTATGACAGTGAAGGAGAATCTGGCCAGTGGCTATGTACCACTCAGAAGAATGAAGGGCGAGAGAAATATCTGTGTCAGAAAACCTAAAGAACTGGAATCAACCATGAGCACTGAACAGAAATTTCAGAGTCCAATAATCTCAAAGCTAGAAGAAACCTTGAAGCCCAACTATTCTGAAATCAGGAAACTAAACTCTAGAAATTCAGGTTTCCTTTTTCTGCCTTAGAGCTCAAACAGCTCCGTTGTGATACAGCCCAGCTACGGAAGAGCTCAAGCGTGCTAGCGACAGTTCAACTCGGAAGCAGCATGGAGCAGCTGTGAGGAGGCCGCTCTAGACAGCTCTGCTCTGAGGTGGAAAGGGAAATAGAGCTCTCTGAGCCCGAGGGCAGCAGAGCTGACTTATAAAGACAGAAGTCCTCACCCCCTGGTCTCTGATTGGTCCGTCTCCAAATCCTTGTACTTTGATGGACTGGAAAGGCACCTCCTGAGTTGTCAGAACAGAGCCGCTCTGATTGGTTGATGAAGATGCTGTTGGGGATATAGATGCACAGCTCCCATGGTACAGGGAAAGCCTCGGTCCTATTGGTGGAAAACACTTCCAGGAACACCTTTGTGAGGGCTGCTCAGATGGCAGGGACACAGTGCGGACAGAACACCTTTGTGAGGGCTGCTCAGATGGCAGGGACACAGTGCGGACAGGCAGTTCAGTGCAGGAGGCAGGCAGCGTGGTGCAGGCTTCTCCCTGAAGTGCAGTTTGCGTGACAGGCCCCCATGCAGAAATGACTGCTTTGTTTTGTTTTTAATTTGACTCCAGTTAGCCACCAGGAGTCTTTCTTGGTAGGTGATGCTTTTGCGGGGCCCACAGTTATTAGGACCGCTACTGCTTTTCTGAGTGCTCTGAATACAAAGCTGCATCGATTTTGAGATATTTGTGCAACCTTCTTTTTACAAGACCCTCTCTTTTTAGTACATGATTTGTAAAACCACAAGATTTTTTTTTTTCTGGAAAGACATACATCATGTTATAGCAAAAACACTGTGTGAAAAAAATAATGTTTTAAAATCAATATCTGTATTTACTATACATGCTTTCATGGACAGTCAGATATTTCAAGTCTTACTGCAAAATAAAACTTTTCCCATCAAAAAAGTTGGGCATCTAACACAACAGAACAGCTATTCAGTGCCTTCTATGTAACCCAAAAGAGCCAAGAGTTCCTCAGAATGTATTTAAGAGAACTATTTAAAGATGCTATGACTGACTCCTAAACTTAACGGGGCACCCCTGAGTAGCTTAAAAAATTACAGGTTCTCTCACACCCACATAGACCTACTGGGTTTCCAGAAACCAGATGCTAGAATCTTCACTAGAGGTTCTTCAGTTCATTTTATTTATCCAACAGCCTGCTGGATTATGATCAGGCATTTACATAAGAAACAAGCACAAAAATTAAGCCCCCAAAATGATATGCTTTTACTTTCTGAAATGACCAATAATTCAAGAACAGGAAATAGCATTCCTAAATAAAGAGTATTAAAATTGTATCAACAGCCGTTTTTTAATCCTATAACTCAGAACTGATCAATTCAAATATGGAGGGGTTGTTCATTAGCCACTTGTGGTTAAAACAAGGCTTCAATGAAAGAAAAGAGTAACATTGCTGTCAACTTTAACCTCTACCTAGTTGCCTGGCATACTATACAAATAAGACCCTCGCTGTGCAAAAGGGAAGCTAACCACGGTGTTTGCAACATATGCACGTGTGGGAAGTCGCATTTTCTTAGCACAGAGCTCTGGCAATCTGAAAGAAGGAAAGTCACCATCTTCTTTTAACTGTTGTATTTTGGAATTCTTGGGTCTGTGGGGGCAAATTATTCTCATGAAGGCTATACCAATAAAATTTACGCTATTACAAACCGTACTACTTAATTTACCTCAAAATAATTTATACTTACTTCTTATTTTAAACTAGAGGCCCAGTGCACAAAATTTGTGCATGGGGGAGGGGGGTGTCCCTCAGTCCAACCTGCACCCTCTCCAATCTGGGACCCCTTGGGGATGTCCGACTCACAATCCGGGACCGCTGGCTCCTAGTTTTATTCATTTCAAACGGGGCAGATCTGACCCGCAGGCCGTAGTTTGCCCACGGCTACCCTAACCACTTTACTGCCAGCCCGATCAATGCCTAACTGCTCCCCTGCCAGCCTGATCACACCCCTAACTGCTTGCTCCCCTGCCGGCCTGATCGTCCCTAACTGCCTCTGCCTCAGCCCCTGCCACCATGGCTTTGTCCGGAAGGAAGTCGGACGTCCAGAAGATGTCTGGTCAACTGGTCTAATTAGCATATTACCCTTTTATTAGTATAGATGCTAATATGACTCTACTGCAGTGGTAGAATGTTATATGTAGTATAGTACATAAGGTAGTACAACTGTGAACATTCTAGGTGGCAAGCAGAGCATGGTCTGCTTATATCAAATGCTCTATGGAACTCCACAGCATTGTGTATGTGTGTGTATATATATGTATGTGTGTGTGTGTGTGTATACATATACATATATATATGTGTATATATATATACATATACATATATATATATGTATATATGCTTAATGAACATGTACTTAAATGTGTGTGATCCAGAATACTTACAAGAAAGCAACAAGGTTCTAATTTGGGAGCTAAAAAACTGCTTATTCTACATATAAAGAACAAACCTATTTGGGCTACCAAACATGATTAATTTGAAGCTCAAATTATATTTTCATCTGAACTTTACCTTGTTGTTCCCAAAAATATATATATAATTTCTTCATTTTATCTCTAAATCCCACCAAAAGTTTATATGTCCAATAAAATACAGCATACTTGAAGAATCTCCGTTTTCATTTGTCTAAGCCTCAAATTGTTTTGACTCATCGTTAGTAGTTCCGCTGCTTGAAATGTAAATGACACAAGTTGTATTCGGAGTAATGAAGAAATGTCCCCCAAGGCAGTGGCATGCTCTTCTGCTCAAGGAAACTCACATTTCATTGACAACGGACAGAATCACTGCTTCGGCTAAGCCAGAAAAATACCCCAGGAGATATTTTATCGGACACAAAGGATGTGGTTTACCACCTATAAGACCTCAATTTTAATCTTCCATTTGTCAGAATTAACTTGGCAACGGCAAATGGCAGCACAGCACGCACTAATGTGCTGAAATTCCCTGCAATTGGCAGCAGGTGGTGCGATAGTGAAGGAGAAAGGTGGCTGATGCAAGAGTCCAAGATGCCATCACAGTATCCTTAGAATCCATTTAAATAACATTATTGCAGAACATATCAGAAATAGTGTGCCTTTTCTCACCTGCCTTAAATGAATGCTGCATTATTGAAATATAAATACTAGACTAAACCTCCTGAAAACATGACAGGTTCCCTTCCCTTCAATTAAATCTTATGTTGCAGATAATATTTTTAATAGTGCAACATTTTCGTAATGCTACATGAGCTATTTAAAAATATTTATTTCAAACACGTACAGTGCTCTATGATAGCCAAAATGATGAATCTTACATGAACACCAGAGGGATGGTAAATTGAGGCAATAAATGAAGGCAGAGTTATAGGTAATGATACTAAATAGGTACTCTAGTTTTGTGGGATAAGTGGATATGTGGTTTGTATGATTTTAAATAAAAATCTTGAAGGTAAGACCTGGCCAGTGTGGTTCAGTTGGTTGGGCGTCATCCTGTGCACCAAAAGGTTACCGGTTTGATTCCCAGGCAGGGCCTGGGATGCGGACTCAATCCCCCATACGAGACTTGCAAGAGGCAGCAGATTGGTGTCTGGAGCTCATCTCTCTCTCTCTCTCTCTCTCTCTCTCTCTCACTCCCCCACCCAATCTCCCTCCCTTCCTCCTCTCTCTAAAAATCAATTTAAAGTCTTTTTTTAAAATCTGGAAGGTAAGAACAATATCTCATATTTATCTTTTCTTGTCCATGTTTGTTCCTCAAGAAGCAATTTTTAAAACAGAATTGCAATAGTACCTCTCCCCAAAATCCATAAGCCCTAACCATGAGAAAAAAGTCAGAAAAACTCAAACTGAGGGACAGGATAAGACACATAGAGAGCCCCAAACAAGATGAACGCAAAGAGGCCCATACCAAGACATATCTTAATTAAAATGACAAAAGTCAATGAGAGAATCTTAAAAGCAGCAAGAGAAAAGCAGTTAGTTACTTACAAGGGATGTCCCATAAGACTGGTGGGTGATTTCTCAACAGAAACTTTGCAGACCAGAAGGGATTGGTGTGAAATATTCAAAGTGATGAAAGCAATGAACTACTTGCCAAGATTACTCTACCCAGCAAAGCTATCAGTTAGAATCGAAGGACAGGTAAAAAGCTTCCAAGTCCAAAAAAAGCCAAAGGAGTTCATCATCAACATATCAGTATAATGTGAAATGTTAAAGGGTTTTCTTTAAGAAGAAAAAAAAAAGTTCCAAAATATGAATAATAAAATGGCAATAAATGCATGTCTATCAATAATCACTTTAAGTACAAATGAATTAAATGTTCCCATCAAAAGACATAGGTTGTCTAGATTAACAAAACAAGACCCTTACATATACTGTCCACAACAGACTTCAGATCAAAACACTGCAACTGAACATTCCATTGGCAGAATGAAATTTTTAAAAACCGTGATCCAACTATATGCTGCCCATAAGAGACATACTTTAAACATAAACTGAAAGGATGAAAAACAAGTTTCATGTAGACTACCAAAAACGGAGTTGGAGTGGCTATACTAATACTAACAGAAAATGATTTTAAGAAAAAAAAATTGTTACTAAAGACAGAAAAGATTTTATACTGATAAAATGGCCAATCCTATCTAATAAAGAGGTGATATGCAAATTGACTGTCACACCATCACAAAGATGACAGCACCCATAGACACAAGATGGCAGCGCCCAGTCCCCTCAGCCCTGCCGGAGTCCCCCAGTCTTTTCAGCCCCGCCAGGGGGGTGGCAGGCGCTAGTTGCGGTCGGGCCCACCCTCAGGCCCCTAGCCATCCAGGACCAGCCCAAGGAGCAGGCAAGCCTCAGAAGTTAGCTGCCCAGCTGCCAAGGGTGGGCCCGAGGCGCAGGCAAGCCTTAGATGGCAGCTTCCCAGCAGCCCACAGCCACCCGAGGCTCAGGTAACCAGGGCCAGCCGAGGCTTGTGCTGCCGGCAGTGGCAGCAGCAGAGGTGTGATGGGGGTGTCGCCATCTCCTGATCACCGGGTCGCCTCTCGCCCCTGAGGGCTCCTGGACTGTGAGAGGGGGCAGGCCGGGCTGAGGGACCCCACTCTGGTGCATGAATTTTCATGCACCAGGCCTCTAGTCTGTCAATAAGATGAAACTGCTACAAATACACATGTGCTAACAGCAGAGTCCCAAAATACATAAAGCTGCCAGTGTTGAGAGGTGGGAATACAACACTAATAGTTGGACACGTCAATACCCTACTTTAAATAATTGATGAAACAATTAGAAGATTAATAGGGAACAGAAGACTGGAACAACATTATACAGCAACCTGACCTAACCGACATCTATGGGATGTTTCACCTACACCAGGATACACATTCTTTGTGAGTATACAGGGAGCATTCTCCAGGATAAACAATATGTTAGACCATGAAACAGGTCTTGATTAATTTAAAAGGACTAAAAGTGCTCTAAAAATATGCACTCTTAACCACAATGGAATGAAATTGGAAATAAATTAACAGAAAGAACAGTGAGAAATGCACATGTAACTGAAAACTAAACAACACAATCCTAAATAACAAATAGGTCACAGGAGAATTCACAAGGAAAATTAGAAAATGTTGGGGACAAGTGAAAACACAAAAACAACCCCCAAAACTAACGGGATGCAATGAAAGCAGTGATTAGAGGGAATTTACAGCTGAAAATGCCTGCATTTTAAATACTAAAACAACTCAAGTCAATAACCTAACCTCCTACCTTAAGAAGCTAGTAAAAGAACAAAGTAAACGCAAAGCAAGCAGACAGAAACAGTAAAGATACCAAAGCAGAAAGAGACAACAGGAAAAAAATTAAAAAACAGAAAAATTGACAAAACAAAAACTTAGTCCTTGAGAAAGATCAACAAAATTGACCAATCTTAAGCTACTACTGGCCATATACTGTTATGTAATACATGTAATTTTATTTAATAGTCACTGCCACCTATGAAGGTACATTTGGCCCAATTAACACAAAAGTAAAGTAAGTTGTGCATTGTTACACCATTGACCCCATGACAAAGAACCAGGAAAGAAAAAAGTCAAAATTTAAGCCAGATGTTCTTTACATCATACTGCACTGCCTAGATCAGTTTTTGAATTTATGAAGTGTTTTTAAAGAACACAATTGTAGCCAAAACTGGTTTGGCTCAGTGGCTAGAGCGTTGGCCTGCGGACTGAAGGGTCCGGGGTTCGATTCCGGTCAAGGGCATGTACCTGGGTTGCGGGGACATCCCCAGTGGGGGATGTGCAGGAGGCGGCTGATTGATGTTTCTCTCTCATCGCTGTTTCTGACTCTCTATCTCTCTCCCTTCCTCTCTGTAAAAAATCAATAAAATATATAAAAGAAAGAACACAATTGTATTCATTTCTAACTTTTATCAAATATAGGATTTTAATTCTGATGTTCTTTTGACTTAAACTGGGCATTATTAAAAACAGTCATTATCAACTTATACTTAGGAAAGTATGTACTGATAGAAGGCTTTAGAAATCAATATAAATGAACAGATGCAAATTATTAGTAATTAAAGCATCATTCACATATAATAAATATTTAGAAAGAATATTGCTTTATCTTAATATATA
>NW_006299479.1:780127-793437 GCF_000327345.1 Myotis davidii | reverse complement strand
AAAATATAAGAATCTTATCAAATATAAGCCTAAAACTCAATAATCAAAAATAATTTTTCACTGTATTAGCACATAAATACTTTATGGTTCTTGTTCAAATATTTATTTTTGTTGATGGTGTTATTGTTTCATTTTTTTATTGATTTTTTAGAGATAAAGGAAGGGAGAAGGAAGAGAAAAATTGATCCGCTGCTTCCTGCTCACCCCCTTCTGGGGATCGAGCCCAAAACCCAGGTACATGCCCTGACTGGAATCGAACGGGCAGCCTCTTGGTGAATCCATGTATCTACTTACTGTTCTGTGTGATGAAATGGGAAGTAGCATAAAAGCACTTTAGACTTCAAAACACAACCTGTGGCTGTCTTGAGAAAATCACTTGCGTGCTTCAGATGCAAGATGAGCAAGCCTCATTCTTCACTGACTACCAGGATAGATCATCCCAACAAAAAAAATCAATAAGGAAATACTGGTTCTAAATGACATTTTAGTCCAAATGTACATAACCAATATTTACAGAGCCTTTTATCCCAGGACACCAGATTACCTTGTTCTCTGGTGCACATGGCACATTCTCAAGGAGACACCATATGTTGAGACACAAAACTAGATTTAACTAATTTAGTAAGACTGAAATCACACCCAGCTTACTCTCCAACCACAACGCTTTGAAGCTGGAATTCAACTGCAAAAGGAAAGTGGGAAAACCACAAATATGTAAAGATTATATAACATGCTATTAAACAATTTTTTCTTTGTGTCAAAGAAAAAATAAGAGAGCAAAAGATACTGAGACAAATGAGGATATGTTAATACTACATATCAAAATTTGGGGGAAATAACAAACATGGTAATTAGAGGAAAGTTTTATCATTACAGGCCCATCTCAATAAACAAGAAAAACTCCAAAACAAAATAAATAAAAAATAACCTGACACTTCACCTTAAAGAACTAGAAAAAGAAGAACAAAGCAAGTCCAAAATTAGCTGAAGAAAGGGAAAAAAAAATCAGTTAACACTCCTGAAATCATTGAGCAAATTATTTAAATCAGAGACAAAGCTTCTAAATAACATATTGCTTTTTTTTTTTAATCATTAAGGGGCATGTTTTCTACATTAAAAGCTTATGCCTCCCTAAAAAAATCCAAACCTAATTTATTGACAATTCCTGTCACTTTATCTAGAAGACATATCCTGAATCTCACTATTTCTCTCCTCTCCACTGGCACCTTCGTCTAAGACCTCATTACCGTCCACCTAGACTAGCAATTGCTTCTAATCGATCTCCCTGTTTTCATTCCTGTCTGGTATTCGTTACCAAAATGGTAGTGAGAGTAACATTTACAAAATTGTAATAAGCTCATTATCACTCACCTATTTCAATTTTTTAAGGCTCTTCGTTGCACTGTCAGGCTTTGGCGCTGCCCACCTCTCATTCCCTCTTGGTTCCCTGTCTCCCAACCACAATGGTTTTTTATTCCTGCTACAGACCCTGTCCATTCCTTCCCCAGGGCCTCTGCGCTAGCCACACCTGGAGTCCCAGATTTTGACGCAGCTGCCTCTTCGTGGTCTTGCCTCACATGCCCCTCCCTGAGGCCTTCCACAATCGCACTAAAACCACCTCTACCTCTAACAATGAGAAACTGGCTAAAGACCATCCATCACCCAGCTCCCGACGCCCCACCTATTTTTTGCATAACACTGCAATAATTCTTGAGTTATCTCGCGTATTTATTTAGCTAGAATATAATTCCCATGAGAGTGGGAACCCTATCTGTATTCATAACACAACAGAAGCAGAAAGTTATTTGCTAGAGCACAAGCGCTCTGGTGAAAAGATTGACGCTGTTTCCTGAAGTGGAAAATTCACATGTGCTATAACCTAGCAACTCATTTCCTAGGCATGTCACTGAGAGGAACTCTTGTACATGCACAATAGGAAACAAGCATAAGAATATAATTGCAGAGGCACTCTTCACAATAACAAAAAATGGGAGAAACAACCCAAATGTCCACAAACAGAAGACCAGATAATTACATTCCGGTTACGGTCATAGAGTGGAATAGACATAACAATATAAGACGGATCAATATTTTTTGAGAAGTAATACTATGGAAGAATTTTAGCAATGTAACAGTAAATGGAAGAAATCGCAAAGATTTGATCACACATCATGATCTTTTTATAAAATTTAAAACAAGTTCTTGAAAACAGTAAAATGTCTTTGGGTACATAGAGCTGTAATAAAACTATATTAAAAAGCAAGAAAATAATGAACATAGGAACCACTGCTTAAACTGTTTACAATTAGTTGTTTTATTATTATTACTAGAGACCTGGTGCACGGATTTGTGCACCAGTGGGGTCCCTCGGCCTGGCCTGCGGGGATCGAGCCAAAACCGGCTCTTTGACATCCCCTGAGGGGTCCCAGATTGCAAGAGGGTGCAGGCCAGGGCAAGAGACCCCACCGGTGCACAAATCCGCGCAGCAGGCGTCTAGTATGCATATAAGATCTTTGGTTAATCTCTTCCCGTCCTCCCCACTCCCCTCTCCCCTCTGAGATTCATCAGTTTGTTCCATGTTTCCGCTCCTGAGTTGAGCATCTGCCCCATGGTGGTCAGTGCGTGTCATAGCTACTGGTCAGCCAGCTGAACAGTCAGCCAGTCGCTTAGGCTTTTAGATAAATAGATAGATGATAGATAGATAGATAGATAGATAGATAGATAGATAGATAGATAATAAAAACAATTTTAAAGGGGTAAATAAAAAAGATAGTTGAGAATTTGGGGCTTGCCCACATTCCCAGTTCAACGCTATACAAACCTAGGTCTTGGCACCATGACCCAAGGTTCTCCCAGTAGATGCCCAAATGCTGCCCAGGTCTGTTCGATTTTTTGTGCTTTTGTTTTAGAAGCCCTTTTTATAGGATGCCACCACTTATGTGGAGACATGTGTGATAGCAGACTAAGAAACTGATTTTAAATAGGAAATAAAAAGTCTTTAACTGAACCCTTTACCTCTTACAAACAAAAACTGGCTAAAGTCGGTCTACCCTTCCTCATGTCACTGCCAACATTCTTTGTTATTCTTTCCATACTCTGCAATATTTTTGTCTGAAAGCAAGAAACAATGATTCTCAACACTAAAATATTTTATGGAGTTAAGACAACAGTGCAACAATCTAGAAGTGTAATGCAGGCACTGGTTAAAAAAACAGGGGTACAGCCATTCGAGGGAAAACCAGGCAGTCCCAACAAAAGAATGATGACAAAGGCACTTTATGTAATGACACAGAATTATGTGGTATGTAAAAAAAAACCTTTCATCAACGTATGGAAGAATCCACATAAACATGCTACAATTTCAGTTTAAAGGAGAGAAAAGATATATATAATACTAATACTTGCAAATGCTTTAAAAATCTCTAGTATACATAAAGAGTAACTATTGTAAACTCTTCTACTTCTTCTGAATTTTGAACATCTGAATATATTTATTAAAAAACAAATTCAGCCCGGCCAGTGTTGCTCAGTGGTTAAACATTGACTCATGAACCAAGAAGTCACAGTTCCATTCCCAGTCAGGGCACATGTCCTGTTGCTGGCTTGACCCCCACTAGCGGGTGTGCAGGAGACAGTCGATGCATGTTTCTCATCTCATTGATTTTTCTCTCTCTCCCCCTCTCTCTAAAAATCAATAAAAACATGGGTTATTTTTAATTCTAAATTTTAAAATAACAAACAAGACTATAATGAAAAACAAATATATTTGAAGAGCACTGATTTTTAATGTGGTATTTTTGCAAACAGAAACTACTCCATGGCAGCCGCTATTCTTAGTACCTTAACTAGAGGCCCGATGCACGAAATTCGTGCAAGAGTAGACCTTCCTTCCCCCAGCTGCCGGCACCAGCTTCCCTCTGGCATTGTCACCAGCTCCCCTCTGGCACCTGGGACCCGGGCTTCCCTCGCAGCCCTGGCTTCATAGGGAAGGTCATCGGAAGGACGTCCAGTCTAATTAGCATATTACGCTTCTATTATTACAGATTTTGTACACTCGTGATCGGGATGACAAGAACACTGTCCACACATGAAGAGTGTGCTCTTCAGAGGTTCTCACAGATTATCTGAAGATTTTTAAGAATTTTAAATTAGGTTTCATCAAGTCGGTTAACAACTCTTTTCACCTGTTGCGTGCTACATTTCTTACCTATGCTAGTATATAAGTTAGGTTGTTTTCTTTCTTTTTTGTAGCCTGTCAGCTTGAAAAAAATTTGTATCTATTGTCACCAGAACTGTACCAACAACCAGCATCAACTCATGTCTATCTTTTGAATCACTAGTGAGATTAGTTCATATTTTTAACTGGGGGGGAAACACTGGCCTTATTTGCTTTTTGATAAGAATTGTGGGGGAGTTTCCCCTTCGTGTTAGATAACCGAGTATTTATATCTAAAATAACTTGTAATTGCCTTTGTACACCAAAAGCATGTATTTTAAAGTAAAATAAATGCTGGTTGTACATCCTAGTATGTGACATTTCAAACTATTAAGTTTTAAACCCGATAATTAAATCAAAACTGACCCGCAGCGCCTTACCCTTCAAATGGAAGCACAATAGCCAAGTGCCAAGGCATACACCAAGTTAAAATGGCACGTCATCTGGGGGTGTCAATTTGTCATATTGTTATATTTCTATCCATGTGAATATATTAAGCTGTGTGCACTGCAGAAGTCATGTGGCTTTGTAAGGTAAGACTTAACTCTCGTCTGATGCTATGTGTACCACGGTAGAAAGTTTGTGACTCACTAACCAACCACCCACTGGTTTTATTCTAGTTTAGTTGAAAGGTATACAGAAAAGAAACTAGGATTCTCCTTACAAGGTCCCTATTTTTCCCCAAAAAATCTGCATTTAATTTGAAAGAAGTTAAGATCACAGACCAACTGCGCAGTGCTTTCCAAAATACCCCTGATGTTGGCTATCAGTGCTCATTAGGTCCTCGATGTGTTGGACTAGCACAGCGGTTCTCAACCTGTGGGCTGCGACCCTTTTGGCGGTCGAACCACCCTTTCACAGGGGTCACCTAAGACCATCCTGCATATCTGATATTGACATGACGAGTCCTAACAGTAGCAACATGATAGTTATGAAGTAGCAACGAAAATCATTTTATGGTTGGGTCACAACATGAGGAACTGTATTTAAAGGGCCAGAAGGTTGAGAACCACTGGACTAGCACTCAATGGCAATGACATACTTCCTTCCTTGACAGCAGAGCCTCTGTAAAATTCAGCAGAGTGTTAATGCAAAAACAGACGAAATAACCTTTTGCTGTTCTGCTGCCATGGCTATGTCTTCCTTGCTCACTACCTCGGAGTTCCTTTAAACATGATGCTCTGGGTCTGCCTGGCCTTTTCATCCTCTTTAATAACTGATGTCCTTCCTCTTGAGCAGAGCGCATTTACACACAATGCGCATCCTATTGTGCGGAACAGGAACGCAGGGCCCTCCTTCCTAAAGCCTCAAAACAGCACCGGTGACCAAGCACCGTTCTATCTGTATATACAGAAATCAAATAAAATGATAAAAATCATTTCCACACAGAGAAAGCACACATTCGACAAGAAGGCTGTAATTGCAACCTCTAATTCTTTTAGTCATATTTTCCAAAGGACTTTCTCTATGCAAACACTGGTTGCTACCTCCTGGACTGATTTCCCTGCTACTGCTTGCCAGTGCTGTGTATTTTTATCCAACATGGCATCTCAAATGGTACTTCTGTTGCAGCAGCCTCCAGCAGTACACCTCTGTGCACCGTACTTAAAAGAGCAAACTATCAGAAAGACCCAGTGTTTGCATTTACACGTGTACAAACCTTTCTAACAATTTGCAAAATTGCTACACTGCACATCCAGCATATTCCACGGCAACTTTCAAGTGAACTGTCCCTTAAGTTATTTCCTGATATTTATTCCTTTTCTCGCCCAATGACTGATTCACCATACATAGTTTTACATTTCTCTACACAGCTGGAGGGGGTTAGATATTAAGAAAGAGCCAAAGGATGTTTCTAAGTAAAGTATGTGCTAGAGCCCTAACGGGTTTGGCTCAGTGGATAGAGCATCAGCCTGCGGACTGAAAGGTCCCAGGTTCGATTCCAGTCAAGGGCAAGGAGGGAGGGTGTGCAGGAGGCAGCTGAATCAATCTTTCTCTCTCATTGATGTTTCTACCTCTCTATACCTCTCCTTTTCTCCCTGTAAAAAATCAAAAGAATATATATATTTTTAAAAAGTATTTGCTAGAGCTAATGACCACAATAGTGCCATTAAGTGCTATATCAAATAAGAGGCAAACAACTCAGTATTTTTTAATCAGTCATTATTGCAACGTTGTTTTTACAAGCCCAGTATGTATATCTTATTGCCTTCTTGGATCATATTCAGAGGACTCGAGAGAAATCATGTTTTTCTCACTGTTGCCTCCTGGTTCATTAAAATCTATACTTCATAGGGATGAAGCGAGTTATCTGACCTGAGAGATGCAAGAGTATAAAAGCATCTAAGGAGTAAAACTTACACTACAGAATGTTAACCACAAGCAGCTGCAGACGCATAAAAAGACTGTCTACTAAAGCTGATAACTGCACCTGGAAATTTTCAATATGTAATTTTACTTCACTGAGCCATTCTGTGCACTTGACTTACGCTAACATCATGAAGTGACCAAGCACATCCATAGTGTAATTTTAAAATTCAGTTACAGAGCTTCAATAATAGAGATCTGGAAATTTTGTAAATCTTTAAAAGCAGAAATGGTCACTTTTTCATATTAATAACTTTGAGTACTGGTTTAAGTAACATTAATTCAAAATATACCTGCTGTTTAAAGTTAAAAATGCAAAACAAACTGACTTGATTTCACGACAACTGAACGGATTTAAAACATGTCAGCTAATATTGTCAGATGCCTTTGGAAAATTAGAATATATCAAAACTATCAAAATACAAAAAGATACGCACTCACAGTCCATGCATATAAAATTATGATGTAATATACCTACCATTTATTATGTACCAACTATGTGATACAAATATCTTATTTAATTCATACATCAACCCTGTAGCATAGCGAGGTAACAATATACCCATTTTACTCATTAGAAAAACGGACTCAAGAGAGGTTGAATGACTTGTCCAAAGTCACAAGAAACTGGTAAGAAAGAATTCATATTGAAGTATGACAAATCTAAGACCCTTGTTTTATGCACTAAGGCATGCTGGGTGTCCTAATAATCCCAAAGATCATTCTGGTATTTGTGAAACTGAAGGACCTAATTTAATGTATGATTTTTATTGACTATGTAGCCGCAGTTTCTTCATAGCATGCCCTGTAAGCCCTAGTGCTTCCCCTTGCTAAGTCATTAACCCCCTGGGGGCCAGAAACAATGGCCATGCCTTGACTAAGGGTCACAAGGTATGAGTTTCTTTTAAACTAAAGATAACATCTCTAAGTTAAGTTCCAGAACCGGAGCTCTAAAGGGAGAATGACCCCTGGCTACTTTTCCATTAAACCAAACAGAGACACCTCAGAGCCATCCTCATGACCTGAGGGAATGATTGATTATCCTTATCTCACCTCCAACCAATCAACTCCCAACAGGAACCCAAACTCCTAAGCCACCTCTGTCTTGTGATTTTGCCCCATAGAATCTGTAACCTACAAGCCATGGGGCAGTTGGGGCTTTTGAGCATTAGCTTCCCACTCCCCTGAGTGGGGCCTTCATAATGGAATAGCCAGTCCTTCTCCGTGCAATTCTCAGGCTAGTGCCGGGAGGACGAACTCTTTCTGTCCCATAACATTTGCTATGTGTGGTTTTCACTTAGACATTTAAGTCCAATACAATTATCTGGTATTTGGAACTGAAATTTTAAACATCTGTCAAACCTTGGTCTAAAGCTGAATTCTGTGGAAAGAAGGACCATCGGGGCAGGGGGCCCATAAGTGCAAAGGCACTGGGGCCTGAGCAGCTTGATGGCTAGTGTAGTATGAGAGGGTGGGCAAGTGGGGTGACCAGGAGAAACGGCTCCGGAAATAGATCACGTAGGGCTTTTCAAGCTGTGCTACGAACCCCTGAAACAGGGAGCAACTGAGAGGTTTGTGTAAAAGAGGAAGCTGACTGCCCAGTCGGCATGGCTTAGTGCAGTGATGGCGAACCTATGACACGTGTGTCAGAGGTGACACGCGAACTCATTTTTTTGGTTGATTTTTCTTTGTTAAATGGCATTTAAATATGTGAAATCAATATCAAAAATATAAGTCTTTGTTTTACTATGGTTGTAAATATCAAAATATTTTTATATGTGACACGGCACCAGAATTAAGTTAGGATTTTTCAAAATGCTGACACGCCGAGCTCAAAAGGTTCGCCATCACTGTGAGTCTGGCCAATGGGGTAACAACTCACATGAGATGGAGGAAGGAGGAAGTGACCAGGTTCATGATATAAACTGCAGGTAGGGACAGCAAAATCGCATAACAGCCGAGCATACACCCAGCAGCGCTGCTGATGCCTGAACGGTATGTGGAATGAAGTGGGCGGGCATCGGGAGGCCACTATGGCACGGGGCAAGCACTATGGACAGTCTATCTGAAGTGTACCTGGCGTATAAGACGACCCCCCACTTGGAGGCATATTTTTCAGGGCCAAAAAATCGTCTTATACGCCGGCAAATACGGTAAGTTAGGATTTTTCAAAATGCTGACACGCCGAGCTCAAAAGGTTCGCCATCACTGTGAGTCTGGCCAATGGGGTAACAACTCACATGAGATGGAGGAAGGAGGAAGTGGCCAGGTTCATGATATAAACTGCAGGTAGGGACAACGAAGTTTGCTGATATAGCGGGTATGAGCCAGAGAAAAAGCAGAATCACCATTGATCCCAAGGTTTTTGATGATGCAAAGTCATTTTCAATTTTCTCAATTACAGTTGTGACTAATCCTAATTTTTCCTGTAAGCTTGGGGAAATCAATTCTCCCAGAGTCTGCTATCTTAGAAGCCAAATAATCATGCAATTTATTTATATTCCCTGCAAACTTTGAGGACACAGAGGATCCCTGTATTAAGGAATTCTTCCTTCTAACGTTTATATTCTCACAATAAAACCTAACCACTAATTCAAATACATGGTGCCTTTGCCCTTTCACCCTCTTCTCAGTTCTCATGACCCAGTAAGAAAAGAAAAAGAAAAAGGGGAAAAAAAGGTTGGGAAGTGAAAAACCCACTGATGCTCATTCCTCAATCAGTGATTTCCCAGGCAGCAGGCTTACTAACCATTGCACATTCCTCCACCATCACCACACACCTATAAACGTCACTGAGGTGCCTTCGCCCACATTTAAGATTACTCTAATACACAGACTGACGAAAATTTAAAGTAACCAACTGCCTTTTCATAGAACTTAAACACACACGCCTAACAAACACAATTAAAGAACATATATGCATAACCCATGATTGCAGACAGCAGTGTGGTGATGGCCAGAGGGAAGAAGGGGTGAGGGCTGAGTGGAGGTGGGCAAAGGAAGGGAATATGGGGACATCTTTAATAATGTCAACAATAAGAATAAAGTTTTTTAAAAAAATTTTCAATAGTGTAAGAAAATAGCTCCACAATCTATATATATAAAACCCTAATATGCAAATAGATCAAACAGCAGAACAACCGAACAACCAGTCGCTAATACATGCGCTGACCAGCAGGAGTGTGTGTGGAACATGGCAGGCAACACACCTGCTGCCAGTGCCAGAGCTTCCGCTCACACCAGCTGCCAGCACCCAGCACTGGCCCCGATCGTTTGGTGCCATCACTGAGGGTGAGCGGCTACAGGCCCCGATCGCCTCTGAGGGCTTCTCCACCTCCCCCTGCTCCTGAGGGACGATCGGGGCATCAGCCGCTGCTCACACCCACTGACAGCACAGGCCCCAGTCGCTCCACGCCATCAGTGGGTGCGAGCGGGGCTGGCACCATCAGCACATGGAAGCGGTGGCAGTGGGAGCAGGGCTGCCGGCAGACAGGGAACCAGGGACCACAGTTGGAGGGGCTGGGCGGGGGCGCAGAGGATGGGCCGAGACCCACCCCTATGCCCACTGCAGCCACAGTTTGCCGACCACTGAGCTAAAATAACCTTTCTAAAATACAAATCGAGTGACATCTGTTCCTACGCTAATAAAATACTTCCAAGTCCTTTCAAACAGCTACAAAACAGTCCAAACTCCACAGCATGTTAGCCTGAACGTCATCTCCTAAACCATAGCTCTTATAGGGTCACAAAAGCTGTCACTTACCAAGGTACATGAATAAGATGAAAACTCAGCTTAGCATTCACATCACCCTAACCCGGGGACTAGTTCTCTCCTCAGCCTTGTCTCCATAACTCTAATCCAGTCTATGCATGCTCTAACCCAGCCGGGGGCAAACTACGGCCCGCGGGCCGGATCCGGCCCATTTGAAATGAATAAAACTAAAAAAAAAAAAGACCGTACCCTTTTATGTAATGATGTTTACTTTGAATTTATATTAGTTCACACAAACACTCCACCCATGCTTTTGTTCCGGCCCTCCGGTCCAGTTTAAGAACCCATTGTGGCCCTCGAGTCGAAAAGTTTGCCCACCCCTGCCTAACCTCTGCAGCTTTGCTCATGCGCCTCATGAAACATCATCTCATAGTTTTCCTTCCCAAAATTCTAGTTATCCTTCAAAGCTCAGTAAAACTGTCACCTTTCCACCTCCACAAACCCAAAGTAACCTGCCATCTTCCCCGTATTAGGGCTCTCATAGCGTTTGTAATTTTCTTATGTCACTTACCACATACTGAACTGTAATTAAAATTATTTATAAATATATTGTAGCCACCAAATAAATTTCAAGTTCCTTGTAAACAAGAACCACAACTTTTATTTCTTTATCTCCCATTGAACCTAACTCAGTGCCTGACACAATCGCATAAAAGTCTCCAGGAAATGAGGGACCGATGCATCAAAAATAACAAAACACAACAGCAGTAGCAGCCAAATGCAAGTGCTCTGCATACGCTAAATACTACGCCAACATTTCACTTATCCCTTACAACGTGAGAAAGGCGCTATGATTATCTCCACTTTACAGATAAGAAAATGAAGCAGAGAGGTAATTAACTTACTCGACGTTTCACACTGTAATAGTCTTCAATTGCATAGATAATGCTGCAATTAACATTTTTCTATATATAGCTAGGTCCTTATTTTGGACTACTTCATTAGACTCTAAAATTATAACGTTGAGTCAAACAGTCTAGATGTTTTGATGGTTCTCATACTTGTTTTTTTACGTCTTTTCTAAGAGGATTAACTATTTTATAAAGCCACCAACTAATAATGAGGGTGAGAGTCTTCCTGCCACTCTGTCAGCCTAGTTATCACCGTGATTTTCCCATTCTCCTTGTTCAAGCAGGCAACGAACGACATGCCTAATTCTTGATCTTAAACGATATGCTACACACGTACCATTTTTGACCACTTTTGGGGGGTGGTTATTGCTATTGTCACAAGTGATGTTTTAAGAGACATTATGCCTGAATAATTTACTGGGACTTATTTCATAGTAGTTATACAGATGAAAGAAAATCAAGCACTTCATCTAACTCAGATATTCATGAAGCCTTTGACAATATCCCATTCATTCAGGTATTCAACAAGCCTGTATTAACAGCCCGCCGGGATCTGGTTCTACACTAGTCCCTGGGCATAAATCAATACAATACAACCCTGCCTTCAAAGGGATCACAGTTTTTAAACATCAGAGCCATGCTTGGGTGAGCTGGTTCATGGATCAGAAACTGACTCAAGTCAGTTTTAGTACTGATTCCAACTAAAAGTGCTTGAACTTCACACAGAGGAACACCCAAATGTGACAGAATGAACTCAGGGTCAAAGAAGTTCAACTAAAGCCTGGCTGGCATGGCTCAGTGGTTGAGCATCAACCTATGAACCAGGAGGTCACAGTTCTATTCCTGATCAGGGCGCCTGCCCAGGTTGGGGGCTCGATCCCCTGTAGGAGGCGTGCAGGAGGCAGCTGATCAATGATTCTTTCTCACCATTGATGTTTCTCTCTCTCTCTCTCTCTCTCTCCCCCTCTCTCTCTCTCTCTCCCTTCCTCTTTGAAATCAATATATATAAAAGAATGCTTAAAAAAAAGGAAGTTCAACTAAAGCATCATCAAATAAAGGGTGTCCATAAATAAAAGTCATCCATTAGCAACGGTAATGGCTAGCACCAAACCCTCTAGGAAGCAGGTACTACATAGATTTGAGTTCATCAAATCCACAACTGTCAAGTCAGTAGTATCCTCTGATGATGAATATGATAAACAAACAAAACAAAGGTTTACGTTCTATTTCCTGTAGTATTGAATAAAAGTACGAAAATCAAAACTTAAAAGGCAATGAAGAGAGATATAACACCAACACAAAGTCTCTGGAAAAACATTGAGACAAAGCTATAAATCACTGCTCAAAGAAACAGGGCAATTATTAACCTTTAAGGTACTAACAACAAAGAAAATCATGCTCTCCCTTGGCAGTAAGATCTATTTTTAACTGTAGGTCACTAGTGGCAATCAAATACTGAGATTAAACCGCTGGTCTGATCCACTCTAGCAATTTCTAATTCAACCCTTTGGCTCCATAGGCATTTCAAACTAATTTGCCAGGGTGATCAATGAGAACACTGGGATGAGGTTTTTTAAAAAAATATATTTTATTGATTGTTTACAGAGAGGAAGGGAGAGGGATAGAGTTAGAAACATCGATGAGAGAGAAACATCATTCAGCTGCCTCCTGCGCACACCCTACTGGAGATATGCCAGCAACCAAGGTACATGCCCTTGACCGGAATCAAACCTGGGACCCTTCAGTCCACAGGCCGATGCTCTATCCACTGAGCCAAACCAGTTAGGGCAGGGATGCGATTTTAAAGGGGCCTATTCTTCCTCCTGTTCTCCTCTCAAACTCCTCTCTACCATCCACCATGCTATTAGTATGGGTCTTTAAGAGATGTATACCATGATGACATCCGTGTTTCAGTTTGGAACTTGATGGTGGCTAACTTCAGTATTGGCTCAAAAGGAGCACTTCCCCGACTCAATACCCCCTTTTTTTCCCTCACCCAGGTCCACCTTCCACATTCCACTGTGAACACACTGACCGTCTGCAGCGTATCTTACCCATCACTCATCACTCCCCTACAAGCCCAGCAGCACTCTGCCTGCAGAAA
>NW_006299479.1:779136-780093 GCF_000327345.1 Myotis davidii | reverse complement strand
CCGATTGAAAACAGCAATAAAGTGCTTACTCCACAATTCTCAGAAGTGAGTAGAAAGTTATCGCACTCTCACGCAAAAAACCCAACGCCAAAGACCACGGGTGTTTGTACATTGAAAATGGAACCGATGCTGACCTGGTTCAAGTCACCATTCAAAGCTGGATGAGGCCAGCGGCCAGGAGTCATAAGATTTTTAACTGATTAAGTACAGTCATAGGTTTGTCTTCTCATGCATTCACACTCCCTGTTGGGTGACTTCAAAATAAACTAGGAGGCTTTTTAAAGGATTTTGAAGAGGCCTTACAGATTACATACATCAAAGGAGGAGAAAATGCAACTATTCTGACAATATTTCCTCCAGAAGAAAAACAATACCAAATTTTATTACTCTGCCCTCAAAGAAATTTATATGGAAAAAATTAATATCACCTTCCAATTCTACATAACTGAAGAAAAATACTTTCTTTTACAACATATAAAGGGTATAATACAGCAATCTCCTGTCCACCTTTTCAAGTTCATTTTTAACACATTAAAACACTGCATGCCTGGCCAGTATGACCCAGTGGTTGAGCATCGACCTATGAACCAGGAGATCATGGTTTGATTCCCCGTCAGGGCACATGCCTGGGTTGTGGGCTTAATCCCTAGTAGGGGGCGTGCAGGAGGCAGCCGATCAATGATTCTCATCACTGATGTTTCTTTCTCTCTCCCTCTCCTTTCCTCTCTGAAATCAATAAAAAAATATGTTTTTTAAAAAAAAGAATTTTACATTTAACAAAAAGCACTGAATAGGCATTAATACCGAGGTGTGTATTCCTCGTAGACCCTCCGGGAGAGAGGGCTGGTGCCAGGTCACGCCTGCAGACCATTAGCTGAGACCCCACTGCTGACTCAGAGTCACACACTAGAGTGGTCTCCCACAGCACCCGCATATCCACCACATGAAAATACCCCC
>NW_006299479.1:768050-779093 GCF_000327345.1 Myotis davidii | reverse complement strand
GGCTGCAAGTCAAGAGAAAAAGACTGGAAGAAGAAGAACTAGAAAGGGCATCAAATGTATTCATTCGAGAGATGTGACTAAATAAGGAAACAAATGGAATAGTAGAAACATTTGATAACCACCAAAACGTCAAAAAAAAATTCTTTTTTATGAAAACATCTAGAGACAGCAATACTAGAGACAGCCACATCGCTGTTTCCAAGCCCAGTGCACCCAGAATTAGATGCCCTCTTTGCCACTTCACCGACTGGGATGACTAAGCTTCCTCTGTAAGCCCGTGCCACCTCCTCTGTAGTCTGCATGTCCCTGTTTCTATTGTACCTCTAATCAACGCGTGTAAGCAGAATACATTCGTGAGCTGCTTTGAGAATTTTCTGTTGGTGTCTATTTCCCCTCGTTCTCTTATGCCACTGAAATAGAAGCTCTGAAATGAATGAAGAGATCTCATTTTACGTATTGAGTTGCTACAACAAGACTTTTATTATCCTGAGATCCTAATACTTTCAGTTCTTCGTATTATTATTATTGAAGACAAATAGCAATTTACCTACAGCATAGCTTTTTAAAAGCTCATTATATTAAACCAGTGGGGAATTTTTAAAACGATGCTTAAAAAACCATGTTATTACTAACAAGTGGTTCATAGGGACAGTGAGGCCTCATGCCTGCCTCCTCCTGCCACGGGAAGTGAAATACCATCCCTCTTTGTTTTGCTCTAAGGAGTGTTCTCACTTTCTATCCTGCAGCAGCATTATTTCTGAAACTATCATGTCGTAAGCTCTTCAACTATCTAATTTCTGAATACATTTGTGTTTCTGTTCATAGTTTTATGATATTTTTCAAGTTTGGAAGAGTTTTAACTATGATGTCATTACAGACAAAAACGAGGCGGAAGGAATTTAACGTATACTGAGCACCAAATGTGTGTCAGACACTGTAAAAACCAACCTACAGATGCCGTATCTCCTTTACTCTTCAACGAAAACCTGTGGGAAGAGGAAAGCAGTCGTCCGGCCCTCCGAAGTCACGCAGGTGGTCAAGGACGGGGGCAGGGTCTGAATCCAAGCAATCGTTACTCCAGACAACACTGCTATTACCTGGGATGCCAGCATGTTTTTTAAATCTTATTGTTTTTTTCTGGTTATAAAAATAATACCTGTTCATTGCCAAAATTCTGGCAAACACAGAGAAGTACAGAGAAAATGAAGAACTATCCGAACTCCTGCCTCCCACAATAACCAATGCTTTTATTATCTTAGTGAACATTTTTCTTTACAAAATAGAATCTTAAGTTTCAGAATTCTTTTTATTTCTTACTTTAAATTATACATTTAATACAGGATTACCCTTCTCGCTGTTAAAATCCACACAGGAGGTAAAGTGCTCCTGCTCCTGGCTCCATTCCAGTCACTGCTATTAGTATTAGACTAAACAGACTTTTTCCTATGCCTGTACATGCCCATATAGGAACAGCAATATGGCTCATTTATAAATAATGGTCCTTTTATAAATATCATACTTTTCTTTCTGTGCATGTGTATGTGCATTACTCTACACCTTGCTTTTTTGCATTTAAGGTTCCCTGATAATCTTTCCAGGTCTGTATACACAGGTCTGACTCATGTTTTTATTTGCTATGTGTTATTCATTAAAGCTCAATTTTGTATAGAGTCCCTCATACCTTTTCTCACTTACTGTATCGTCATTTTTTCTTGTTATTCAGTAGTCTTTAGAAATAAACTCTGTAATAGCTAAGATTCCCTCTATATGGAAACACCACAATTCACTATTTCTTGTTGGACATTATGATTTACCAAATTTTCACCATTAGATATAATACTTCAATGAGTATCTTTGGTTAAATCTTTTTTTTTTTAAATATTGTATTACTTTCTTAGGACAAGATCCAAAAGTGGAATTACGAGGTCAAAAGTAACATTCCAAGGCTCTTGATACGTAATCCTAAATTGCCCCTGAGAAAAATCACACCATTTAACACACCCACATCAATGTATGAATTCCACTACATTCGTTTTGCGTTTTAAAGAGTTATTTATTCAAGAAACAGAGGTTCAGCCCAGCTGGTGTAGCTCAGTATTTGATCATCGACCCATGAACCAAGACATCACCGGTTCAATGCCCAGTCAGGGCACATGCCCAGGTTGCTAGCTAGATCGCCAGTGGAGGCAGCCAATGAATGATTCTCTCTCATCATTGAGATTTCATGCTCTATCCGCTGAGCCAAACTGGTCCCGGCAATAAAAAATATATTTAAAAAAATAAAACTAGACTTAAAAAAAAAAACACAGATGTTTAAAAGTTACACTGACTGCTGAAATCCAACCTCGGATTTCGTTTAGGTCCCAGAGGTTATGATTTAGACCATCAGGTTGTGACTTCTTTGATATTGGTTAAGAGGACTCTCAAACAGGAGACAGGAAAGATAAGATCCTATCTTGACGAGGCACCACTAAGTAACTCCAAAGGTGATGGCGATAAGATTATATCTTATCTGGTTTACAGACTCTCCTTCTCTGAAGCATCTCGCCTTTAACGCAATATGATGTGCTCCAATAACCCTCACTGTAGAATAATGTTCTGTTCAATGAATTGTTTTTCCATCAGCCTACGTCACAAAATCTTGGAACCGTTTCCCTAAGAAAATGTGCCTCTCGATGTAAAAAACACCTGGCAGGAACTGCACACTTTTAAAACTAAGTGGACTATGCATATGAGACACAGAACATGGTGTCGAATTTGCTCAAGCTCCATGTTTAAAGGCAATTACATTTTAAAAGTACACGTTTGACTGAAATTTGTCTAATGATCTTACTGAAACACATCAACAATATATGAATTATACGTATTTGTAACTAAAATATCATTAAAGAGAGCAGAAGATATTGAAGGTCAAAAACAATAATGAAGGGCCTTTACCACAAACATGCTAGTGTGGTCGCACGCTAGCCTGTTAGTTGCCACCACAGAAAAGGAGACGGTGTACAGCTTGGAACCAATTCTAAACTCGCATGAACTTCACATCTGCAGTGCGCTTAAGAGGCAAGCTGATTGGCAGATGGTACCTGTGCCAACAGCAGTGCTTTAGGATGCTGCCTGTGCCAACAGAATGCTTCATCCAACTGGCAGCTTCATCCTCAACAGGGGATTCCAACTCCTCAAGGATATTGGATGAAGTGGGCAAAATATTGATCGCCATTACAAATTAGTTATTTCTACTTACCAAATACTCCAGGAAAGTGTTAACAGTAATGAGCTGGAGCTGGCCAGTGTGGCTCAGTTGGTTGGGCACCATTCCATGCACCACAAGGTTCGATTCCTCGTTTGATGCCTGGCCAGGGCACATGCCCGGGTTTGCTGGCTCGATCCCTGGTAGGGGGAGTGCAGCTGATTGATGTTTCGCTCTCACATCGATGTTTCTCTCTGTCCCTGTCCTTTCCTTGCTCTCTAAAAATCAATAAAAATGCTCTTTTAAAAAAATAACAAGCTGGTAGATATAACTGGTAGAACTTCCAAATTCAACTGTCTAAGAAAGGCAAGGTTCAAGTGTAGTTGTATTTGAATTAAAGCAAGGATGTACCACCATAAGTATGACTGATTTTGCCAGCATTTCTAGAGGTAAATGCTGATTATGTGTGTTTTTAAAAAAAAAAAAAAAACAAAAACTACATCTTTCTGGAGGGTCGTCTCCTAAATGTAATGATGCTGCCATGGTTACCAGTAACACACTAAAGCCCTTGTAAATGCTATTCTCTCAACTCGGCACCCTTTCGCCTCTTTCTGGGCCCAAAACTAAACCCAACCAGGGAGCATCAACTGAGGAAGCTCCCTGAATTCTGGCACGGACATCTCAGTATAATTATTCTGGCTTAAAAGTGGAGGAAGAATAGACAAGTTTTACGCAGGGAGAGCAACAAGAGGCTGCTGCGGTCGCTGGGGGAGAGAGAACGCCTAGCAGAACTAGAGTGGAAGCAGTGGGGATGGGAAAGGCAGCCATATTTGATCCTGGTTGGAAAGGGGAGAAAGTAGAACTACACCCATCAAAGAAGCCCAGATGTGCTTTGGCGGAAGAGCTAGGTGAGCCAGAGAAGTTAGGAAGGCAAGGGTTAACCTCTTGGAGATTAGCACAGAGGAAAACAGAAAGTGAACAAGGAAGGGAGAGCAACACCCCACCTAACTTTGAGTGAAACTAATCCTAATCTTGCCCTTCTCCTAGACACCTCGGGAGTCATTATCTAAATTTCGTCAGATAAAGATCTATCACTCTCCCTTTCATTACCTTGTGCTTTGCTTCTTAAGCAGGAACTTAGTGATATAAGCAGACAGGTCACGGCTATAAATAAAGACATACTCTGTGGTGCCAAACATGGCCCTAGATAGAGTATGGATAGGCAGGTTTACGTATTCTCAACATTTTCCAATCCAAGCAAAACAAGCAGCAGACAGGAAATGTGCTGTATCAGGGGCATGCAGTGCACATCTGTTTTGGTTGCTCATTTCCACGAGCCTTCATGAAACAGGCCTACTCTCAGAGAGAATGTGCTCTGCAGAGAGAGTGCCAATAGCCGATACGTGAAAATCTGATACTAGAAACTTTATACTTAATTGGATCAATTTAAGTAAGCCAGAATTCTCACAGGGCAATCAGAAAACGTATTTAAAGCCCTAACTGGTTTGGCTCAGTGGATGGAGCGTCGGCCTGCAGACTGAAGGGTCCCAGATTCGATTCCGGTCAAGGGCATGTACCTTGGTTGCAGGCACATCCCCAGTAGGGGATGTGCAAGAGACAGCTGATGGATGTTTCTCTCATCGATGTTTCTAACTCTCTATCCCTCTCTCTTCCTCTCTGTAAAAAATCAAAAAAATAAAAGAAAGAAAGAAAGAAAACGTATTTACTCATGTGGCCCTGGCCCACCGGGTGGTTCAGTTGGTTGGAGAACCGTCCTGTACACCAAGCATGTGGCCGGCAGGCTGCATGCCTTGTTTATTTAGGCATGTGGCCCGCCAGGCGCGATTTGACATGCTTGCTGTACACCAAAAAGGTTGTGGGTTGAAGCACAATGTTTCCCTCTAGCATAGATGTTTCTCTCTCTCCATTCCTCTCTCTCTAAAAATCAATAAAAACATATTCTCAGGTGAGGATTTTTAAAAAAATATTAAGTATTTACTCATAGAAACAGAGTAGACTGGTGGTTGCCAGGGGCTGGGGAGTTGGGGAAATGAGATTTGGTCAAAGGCTACACACTTACAGTTATATGATGACTAAGTCCTGGGGACCCGAGGTACAGCATGGTGACTACAGTTAACAACACTGTATTGTATACTTGAAAGTTGCTAAAAGACTAGATCTTAAATATTCTCACCATAATAGAAGCAACAACAAAATTGTAATTTTGAGAGGTGAACTAGCCTTATGTGGTAAACATCTTGCAATATCTATGTGTTTCAAATCATCAAATTATACACCTTAAACTTATACAATATTACATGTCAATTATAAGTCAGTAAAGCTGGGGGAAATATATTTATTGTTACCAGTATGCAAATATACCAAGTTAGAAGCCTGAGGCATACAACTCTAGTTGGAAAGTTCTGTGAAGACAGGAATCACATCTATTTTGTTCATCTTTGTCAAGTGCTTATAAAGAATTTGAAAATCAATATGCAGTCAGTAAACACCTGTGAATTAAATGCTGCCCCTGAGATCTTTAAGCAAAAAGATGTATCTGACCCACTAAGATAGGAGAGCTTCTGCCCACCAGGAGGTTGTATAAAGGGACTGCTGCCAGATAGGAGAGCAAATTTGAATTCATCGGTCATTCTAACTCAAACAAGGCATACTTATGTGATTTTTAACTGTTCATGCTTACATTAAAATTTTAATAAACGAAATGGCACATTTGTTATGAAATCGAATAGGTGTGTTTAGAGCAGGGGTGGGCAAACTTTTTGGGTCGAGGGCCACAATGGGTTCTTAAACTGGACCGGAGGGCCGGAACAAAAGCATGGATGGAGTGTTTGTGTGAACTAATATAAATTCAAAGTAAATATCATTACATAAAAGGGTACGGTCTTTTTTTTTTTTTTTTTTTTTTTTAATTCATTTCAAACGGGCCAGATCCGGCCTGCGGACCATAGTTTGCCCACGGCTGGTTTAGAGCCTTATCTGCCTAACTCGCATTCAGTTCCAATTCCTGAATCAAACATGAACCCTTCCTGGTAACGCACTATTTATTCATTGAAAGGGGGGGAAACCTCAATGCAGGCCACACAGGCTGGCCATTGGGCCCCTATTTTAAAAACCAGAAAAAAGTTTCCCCGAAATTATTGTATTGATCATATATTTTTAATTTCTCTAGATAGTCTCCATTTTAAAGATTGCGTCAGGTATGCTAAGGGAACACATAATCACTGTATCCAGAAGGGCTCCCTGCTTCCTCGTTCCTTTTCCCCACTCCCCAAGGAAAATAAGGAAAGTCATGAATGATCCCTTTTGAAGAAAAATAATTATTTTACTTGGAAAGCGTATGATTTCCCCCAATTGAATAAACATAAAATGGAAAAGGAGGAGGCAGGATACTGGGAGAAGTGTATTCCAATTGACAATATCACGTCGTAACAAAGATCGCTGCCTGAAAATGTCAGGCACAGATGACTCATCCTTCCAGATGGATTCGACTTATTTTTATTTCACTATTCCCGCTTCATCTTTCTGAAGCAAACTAATTCCCAAACATGGCATCCACAGAGCTGGTCACAACAAACAAAACAGCTGATTACTTACAAATGGGAAAATGAAGCATCGGAGCAATTAAAGGCACACATTTAAACTAAATATTTGATTGCTGTGCACACTGCCGTGATTTATGCTAAAAGTGAGCGATGATTAAATGGGATGCATTGTGTGTGCACCACGAAATTATTCTGTTTACTCAATAAATCTGAAAATCCATTCAGAGGTTAGAGGTCCTCACTGGATTCTCTTGATAACTAAGGGGTTTAAGCCAGTATTTCTGTCAGTTGGTTGAGGGATGTGTATGGCAGAAGTTATAAGGCAGACAAAATGAATATTAATTCCACCTAAGGACCATCTTAAGGAACAAAGCTGGAGGACTTAACCCTAGCAGTTAACAAAGTCTGTTATACAGCAATAATAATTAAGACAGTATGGCTTTTGCAAGAGGGTAGAAAAACTAATGTAACAGAATAGAGTGCAGAAAACAACCACATATGTTTGGTTACCTGATTTACAACCAAGTTGGCACTGCAGTGTTGTGAGGGAAAGGATAATTTTTTTTAATCCTCACCAGAGGGTATGTTTTTTTATTGATGAGAGAGAGAGAGAGAGAGAGAGAGAGAGAGACATTGATCAATTGCTTCCCGCATGTACCCTAACTGGGGATCAAACCCATAACCTAGGTATGTGCCCCGACTAGGATCTGAATGTGCACCCTTTGGTGTATGGGACAACACTCCAACCACTGACCCACCCGGCCAGGGCAAGGAGAATCTTTTTTTAATAAATGGTGTATGGGACAACACTCCAACCACTGAGCCACCCGGTCAGGGAAAGGAGAATCTTTTTTTAATAAATGGTGCTGACTAAATGTCCATATGAAAAAAAAAATGTATTGCAAATCCCCCCATCCCCCGCTCATATCCTAGAGAGTGGATCTAAATATAAAAGGTGAAATAATCAGATATAAAAGATAAAACAATAATGCTTTCATAAGAAAAAACATAGATCATCTTTGTAAGGCTGGAATAGGCTAAGATACTTCTTGACAGTACTCAAAAAGTGGGGACTATAAAGGAAAAGCTGGTAAAATGAGTAAGACCTATTCCTCAAAATATACTTAAAGAGTGAAAGAATAACTCACAGAATAGAAAAGATATTCAGAAAACAGATATCTGACAAAGGACTCCCACAAATGCTAAGAAAAGGCATCCAACTCAATAGAAAAATGGGCAAAAGACTTGAGCAAGTGCTTCACAAAATACACACCCACCAGAATGAGTCAGTTAAAAACAATGACATAAAGTGTTAGAGTACAGTGGAGCTGAGCCCTATGACTCAGCAATTCCACTCCAAGATATAGCCCCAACAGAATACTTACATACGCTAACCCAAAGGTATGTGCTAGTATGTTCTTAGCAGCAGTACTCATCATCGTCAAAACTGTACGGTGCTCGCGTTGTAAGGTCTATAAATCTCTAACCACTATGGTGTACACCTGAAACTAATATGATACTGTCTGTCAATTGTAATTGAAAAATAAACAAACTTTAAAAATATAATAAGAATAAAATTGAAAATCTGGAAACAATGCAAATGCCCACCAACAGTAGACAATGAATTGCTACACAACAATGGGAAGGAGTGATGTATCCTATATAATAAAAGGCTAATATGCAAATCAACCAAACAGCGGAATGACGGGTCACTATGACATGCATTGACTGCCAGGGGGCAGACGCTCAATGCAGGAGCTGCCCCCTGATGGTCAGTGCGCACCACTCAGCCAGAAGCAGGGCTCATGGCTCACAAGCGCAGAGGTGGTGGTGGGAGCCTGTCCCACCTCCACAGCAGCGCTAAGTATGTCCGACTGATGGCTCCCGGACTGCAAGAGGGTGCAGGCCAGGCTGAGGGACACCCCCCGCCCCCGCCGCTCCCCCCGAGTGCATGCTTTTCGTGCACCAGGCCCCTAGTCATTATATATAACAATATGGATAACTATCAGAAAATGCGTAGCAAAAGCAAGTAGACAAAAAGACTAAAAAGACTTCATTCTATATGATTCCATGCATATAAAGTAGAAATACAAACAGAAACTAACCTATGCTCTTTGAAGTCTGGATGCTAGTAATCCACAAGGGCAACAGAAATTTGATTCTTCATCAGATGCTGGTTACACACGTGTTCAGCTTGTGAAAGGTCACAGAGCTGTACGTGTATGTGTATGGTCTGTGTGCTTTCCCAGTATGCATATTACACATGAATACATTTTATTAAAAAAAGGGGGGGGAGATAATCTCATAGTTAACCCTGGTTGAGGGAGAGCAGGCCATTGGTCAGATTCCTGTCCGTAACAATCCAAATACCCTTGCCTGTGCTGGAACTACCTGAAATCCCTCTATTCAGGGGGAGCTCTAAGAGTTTCAATACAGATCATGCAGCCAAATGAAGCCAGGGACTTTAAATGAAAGAGTGGATGAAATGACAGTGGGAAATGCTATGCTATTTATGGATATGCCTGCATTTCCTTCAAATCTCTAGCAGTAACCAGCATCCATCAACCTGGACGTACAGCTGGTCCAATCAAATCTACAAGAAGTAATTCCAAAAATCCCTGAGTCTTCTGGCTTTGAAGTTAGATAAAGCCCCTTAAGTTATCACAAGATTCCAAATCTCCTGAAAGTACGTTATAATAGGCATGCAAATTATTATATCAGTTAGGATTAATATGCTGAGGCGTATAACAGGAAGTCCAAATTATATGGCTTAAACAAGGTAGTGAAATGGAAGTTGAGAGAGAGGCACCTACTGATAGCTAAGAATAGATGGGCTAGTAGCAGTGTAAATCTCTCGGCTTTCCTCTAAATGTCTCTAGAACACTGGTCCAGCTCTAGTCCTGTCTAATTTCTAGGCAGGAGGGAAAAGAAATGGGTAAAAAGGCTTTCCCCAAAACTTCATCCAGAAATTTCTGCCTACATCCCATTGGCCAGGACTGTCGCTTGGCTACTCCAGCTGGGAAAGAGGCTAAGAAATGAAGAAATGTGCAGTGTTTTTTTTTTAACTAGGCACACTTCTGCTTCTAACAAAATGTCACATTCTGTTAGAAAGCAAAGGGGGTAAATGGATATGAGAGAGGCAATTAGGAAATCTCTGCCACAGCTATGATGAGTTTACTAGTGATGTGCTTACCAACACTGAATATATTTTTCTTAATTTAGCAATGTATAAGTTTGTGGCTCAATTTTCTGTGCTACAATTCTGGCAAGTATTTTTCCAAAGTATTTTTTATACTATTTACTACAGGAAGAAATGTAAATGCGCGATCATATTAAAAGCCGGTTACAGCCGCCATTTCTTCAGCTAGCAGCAACAGGGCAGTGTCCAGATGGTTTGCCTTTCATATTTTGATTTTAGTATGTTATATAGAAAATTACCAAAAAAAAAAAAGTTAAAAGTTTTCTAAAACAATCAGTTTGTAGATGTGCAGTAAGAACATAGTAAGTCACAAAAAAATGAAATTTCTTAAATCCTATGAGCAGCGGTTCTCAACCTTCTGGTCCTTTAAATACAGTTCCTCATGTTGTGACCCAACCATAAAATTATTTTCGTTGCTACTTCATAACTGTAATGTTGCTACTGCTATGAATCGTCATGTAAATATCTGATATGCAGGATGGTCTTAGGCGCCCCCTGTGAAAGGGTCGTTCGACCGCCAAAGGGGTCGCGACCCACAGGTTAACCGCTGCTCTAGAGGGTGCACAAATCTAAACCTGTCACGCATCTTCCTAAATGCCCTAATGTTGATGGCGGCGGCTGCAGGGAGCTGGGGGTGCCCTGGCCCAGGCCTAAACCCTCAGCCTGAGGCATTAGGCCTGGGTCATGGAGGAGCCAGCCAGCGATTGTAGATGGCGGGGTGCATGGGGGGTGGTCCGGCCCAGGCCTAACACCTCAGCCAGAGGCTTTAGGCTTGGGCCGGGGAGGAGCCAGCCAGCGATCCTTGATGTTGGCTTTGGCAGGGAACCGGGGCGGAGCCAGACAGTGATCGGTGGCGAGGAGCTGGGGGTGCCCCGGTCCAGGTCTAAAACCTTGGCCTGAGGCTTTAGGTTTGGGCCAAGGATAGGTATTTTTGTTAAAATTACGTTTCATTCTAAGTGAAGGTCTTTGAAGTGTACAAGATGTTTAAATTACCATGGACCTCGGTAAAAGCAAAAGGGTAGAACATCGTGAAACAAGGCTAGAAGCACCACCCTGCTTGATGAACCAAAGGAGGGCTCAGTGGTGACAAACAC
>NW_006299479.1:751736-767031 GCF_000327345.1 Myotis davidii | reverse complement strand
CACCCTCTTGCAGTCCACGACCCCTTGGGGGATGTCCGCCCGCTGGCTTAGGCCCGCTGCCCTAAGCCGGAAGGTGGACATCCCCCAAGGGGTCCTAGCGCTGCCACGAAGGCAGGAGACGCTCCCGCCACCACTGCTGCGCTCGCCAGCCATGAGTCTGGCTTCTGGCTGAGCGGTGCACACTACCAGGGGTCAGCTCCTGCGTTGAGCATCTTCTCCCTGGTGGTCAGTGCGCATCATAGCGACGGGTCATTTCACCGTTTGGTCGATTTGCATATTAGGGTTTTATTATATAGGATAATGCAACCATATAATGCAGAACCAGCTTTTCTCCAAAATGGTAATAGTATTGATTCCTCAGCCTTTCCAAGGACAACTGATTAGAAATAAAACCTTGTTATCTGAGCCCCGTTTGAACACTGGCTATTGCAACCAATAGTAAACTCAAGGCTGAGTGACTCCGAATCTGCAGAAGAGCGCTTCCATACCTGTAATTACGGTATTCTCACACTGAGAGGCGCTAAAGTTTTACTAACCATCTTGGGAGAAAGGAAAAAAGACTACCGTAAATACCGTTAGTCCTCCTTCCTCACACACACAACCACCACAACACAGTTCCTGTGGATCTATTGATTCTCTCATTCATTTGACAATATTTATGGGTTTCACCCTCCGATAATGCCCAACCTTTAAACAATGTACAAGAAAGCTAAGGAATTAGCATGACCCAGATATGGAGGACTTTTATAAAGAAGATAACAAGAACTGCAGAGAAAGAAAAAAAAACACGCATCTACCGGCCTTATCAGTGCATAAAAGGACAATCATTAATGTCGCCATTTTTGTAAGTGGAGACAGTATTTTTATAGAAACGATCACTTTGGAATATGAATATCCAATGAGATTTAGCTGAATGGACACGAGGTTCTTCTGAGACTAATAACAATTTCTTCCAATTAAGCTTTTTGTTTTTTTGGTTTTTGGTTTTTCTGGAGTAGGGTCATTCAACAATTCCGGAGAAAGCATAGCCCAAGTCTTCTGGCAGCTTTTCCCATCCTCAAACAATCCCTTGTTCAGATACACAGCCACAGAAGTTCAAAGGTCACTCGTCTTTATACTCGGTTCCATGGTAGTGACAAACGAACTTTTGTCCCCGTTCCTTCAATGACAGGGGCTGCAACAACTACACTGCACTTTTACATCTGAGGCCTGCGTGAGCATCACTCAGTGAAGGGCCATAGGCTTTCATTTATGCTTCAGCCATCAATTATTCAATTTCTACTGTGAAAGAAAATCATTTATTTTCCTGGGCCTAAATGAACGTTAATTCTAGCCAAACACCAAGAGCATCACTGGCAGTAACGGTCTTAACAGTTTCGTGCCATAATTATCATACTTCTTATAACACTGATCTGTAAAGCTTTTTTGTCCACTCTGTTTTTCGGGATTTTTCTCATCCTTGTTGTCTTTCTCTAATTTAATCCAGACATGAAAAGAAAGAAAGAAATGTCTTACGGGTTTTTATACAGGATTATATACCTTAAAGTTCTTTCTTAAAATAGGACAATATACATAAGTACAAAATCTCAAAAGTTATAAATTTTATTTTAAAATAGAAAAGGGCCTGAAACATACAGGGGTAGGTGAAGTAGGTTTACACTGTGCTAGACGCCATACTCCTCAGAGAAAATGGATCTGAGCTCCTTTTGCCTTTAATTTCACTGAGTATCCAGTGGAAAGAAGCAAAAGAGAACAAATCACATGGCAAAGATATTAGATACGCAGAAATGTTGTTGAAATTGAGGATAAGGTGGCTCTGAACAGGGCTACCAGAAGGAAAAGAGTCCAAAGTTAAAACAGGAAAAGTTACTCCAGATTTTGTTGCATACAAATTCAGTGGCTCGGAAATACTCCTACACCACTGGTGCCTTCATAGGTTTATTTCACCAATAGTTTCTTTTCTTCTATTTCTAAAGCCCATAAGCCCTGAAACACTAAGAATATCGTAATGTTTTTTACAACACTAATCTAGCCAAAAGTAATCTGGAAGATTTTCTAAAACTTCTCTCCTCTTTCAGATCTTCCCCTCCTACTTTCAAGAGGCTAACCTATAAAAGGACAGCTAGAGCCACATGAATTCGGTTCTTTGGGTGCTCAAGCCAGGCTCCGATTTTGATTAGGCAGGCATGCTAAAAGGAATAAAGCCAGCAAGAACCAAGCATTGTTTGTTTCCAACTTCTCTCTTATGCCAAGCAAGCGGGTGATGAGGAATTCACCAAATAGTTTCCAGGACATACTCTTAAGCAAATACATGTATGAAAACTGCTTCCTACCAGGAGCAAAGAGTTGATAAAACAATTTATTCTGTTGACCAAAGTAGTTTATTTAGGCTTTAAACGTCTCACTAAATGATTCCCAGAATATTAATAATGTAATTTTTAAAAGGTGAAACTATATTAGAATCTTATTTAGTAAGAGATTAACATGCTACCAACAATGACATAGAAATTCTTTCTACTACTGTCGCAGCAAGAAAATAAAATCTTCAAATTCTGATGATTTTTGTAACTAAACTAGTTTATGTTTAGCCATTGCCGTATCTCCATATGAAAAATGAATAGGAACCTTTATATAAACAAGGAAATTTGTCTGCCCTTCACATACAAATTAAGAGAAATTATGAAAAACTGACAAAATGTTCATAAACAATGTTTACTCATGAAATAATAAATTGGGCATGTCAGATATAAACTAAAATAGAATTAAAATATAGCTCTTGAGCTTTGAATTTTTACTCAACTTCTAAAAATGTTTGTACTATATTATATTTAAAATTATTCTAGGTCTTGTGTTTGTTTTTAATTTCTAATAATACAAATGGCATAAGGAAAGCCCCTACTTTTGATCCCCTACAAATCCACTTCCAATAATAGTAAATATTTACTGAATTGATGCTGAGATGTCAGTTTAACCAACTAACAAATAAAGAGCTGTAAAACCCGGCTAACGCTATTTTAAAATACAGTGTTATACTTAAGGAAGTTTTTACGATCTCAGGTCAGAACGTATTCCCTCAATAGGGAACAGTTGAACATACAAATGAGCCAACAACAAAGTCAATTATTATACACTGCCTTTTAAATACACCAAAAAAAGAACATTAAAAAAATGGGCAGAGGGCTTCAACAGAATTTTTCTAAAAGAAGACACGAAAGTGGAAAACAGGTACATAAAAAGATGTCCAATATCCCTAATGATCAGGGAAATGCGAATCAAAGACACAATGAGGTATCATCTCATACCGGCTACAACGGCCACTATCAAAAAGACAAGAGACAGTGTTGGCGAGGCTGTGGAGAAAAGGGTACCCTGGTGCACTGTTGGTGGAATGCAAACGGGTACAGCCATTATGGAAAAGAGGATGGAGATCCCTCAAAAAGTTAAAACTAGAACTACCATAGGATCCAGCGATCCCACTTCTGGGTATGAAAAGGACATGAAATCACTATCTCAAAGAGTTATCTGCACCCCCATATTCACTGCAGCACTATGCCCAGTAGCCAAGACCTAAGTATCCATGATGGATGAATGGATCAAGAAAACGCAATGTATACATGCACAATGAAGTATGATTCAGCCATAAAAAAGAAAACCTTTTGCAACAACATGGATGGACCTCGACAAATAATATATGCTCTCACTTACATATGAAATCTAAAAGACAAATTTTCCCCAGCTGGGTGGCTTGGTTAGAGCATCGTCCGTGCACCAAAAAGATTGCAGGTTCGATTCCTGGTTGGGGCACCTACAAGAAGCAACCAATACATGTTTCTCTCTCACATCAATATTTCTATCTGTTTCTCCTTTCCTTTCTTTCCAAAAATCAATAAATATATCCTTGGGTGAGCATTAAAAAAAATAAAGGCAAATTTATAGAAATAGAGAGTAGAAAGGGGGTTGTCAGGAGCTGGGGCGGGGAAGATGGAGAGATGTTAGTCAAAGGGTACAAACCTCCAGCCATGAGATGAATATGTTCTGGGGATCTAATGCACAGCATGGTGACATTTAACAATACTGTATGAAACACCTGAGAGATGTTAAAATAGATCTTCAATGTTAGCACCACACCAGAAAAAAAAGGGGGGGGGAATTATGTAAGGGATGAAGATATTAACTAACCTGATTGTATATCATTTCACAACATACCCATCTTAAACTTACATGTTACATGCCAATGATATTCAAAAATAGTTGGGAGGGGCAAAAAAGTATTAAAAATGCATAAATCAGCCCAGCCGGCATGGCTCAGTGGTTGAGCATCAACCTATGAACCAGGAGGTCAGGGTTCGATTCCCGGTCAGGGCACATGCCTGGGTTGCGGGCTCGATCCCCAGTGGAGGGCATGCAGGAGGCAGCTGACCAATGGTTCTCTCTCATCATTGATGTTTCTCTCTCTCTCTCTCTCCCTCCCTTCCTCTCTCTAAAAAATATATTTTTAATTAGAAATACAATTACCATATGACCCAGCAATTCTACTTCTGAATATATATGCAAAGAATTGGAAGCAGGAAATCAAAGAGACATCTGCACACCCATGTTCACAGCAGCACTATTCACAATAGCCAGTAGGTAGAAGCAGCTCAAGTGTCCATCAATGGATGAATGGATAAACAAAGTGATATATACACATACAACGAAATATTATTCTTCCTTAAAAAGGAAGGAAACCTTGTCACGTGTTACAACATGGATGAACTTTGAGTAAAATAAGTCTGTCACAAAAAGACAAATACGGTAAGACTCCATTTATATGAGGTGTCTAAAGTAGTCAAACTCACAGAAACAGAGGAAATTGGTGGTTATCAAGGCTGCAGGGAGGGAGGAATGAGTCATAGTCCTGTAAGATGAAAGAGTTCGGGAGTGCCCTTACCGGTTTGGCTCAGTGGATGGAGCATCGGCCTGCGGACTGAAGGGTCCCACATTCGATTCTGGTCAAGGGCACGTACCTGGGTTGCGGGCACATCCCCAGTCGGGAGTGTGCAGGAGGAGGCTGATCACTGTTTCTCTCTCATTGATGTTTCTCTCTATCCCTCTCCCTTCCCCTCTGTAAAAAAAAATCAATAAAATATTTCTTTTAAAAAGAAAGAGTTCGGGAGATCTGGCTGACAACAGTGTGAATATACTAAACAGTTCTGAACTGTACACTTAAAACTAGGTAAGATAATAAATTTTGTTATGCAAATATTACCACACAAAAAAATTTAGTATGAGTAGTTACTTTATGGGGCCATTGCAATGATTAAACCAGATCACATACTAGTATGTAAGGGCTAAGAATAGCTCCTGTATATCAATACTAATTAAATATTGTTAGCAATAACAGTAACTACTGATGTTATTTTTTAAAATATGTTATTATTGATTTTAGAGAGAGGAAAGGAGCAAGAGAAACAATAACATTTTTTTTAAATCCCAGATTCTCTAGGAGCAATACAGAATGGAAATGGATAAACATTCTGCTCTACTCTCACTGACAACCTGTTCCAAGTAGGGAGGCAGGCAAGTTAGGAAATAAACTATGGGGGCACAAGGAGTTCCATATCACTCACGCATTCCAATACCTACCGCCGTGATTGTCAGCTAAATATACAAACACACCTCAACCACTTAAAACCCTTGAAGCAGGGTGTCTCAACTTCACGGTACTGACATTTACACCAGAAAATTCTTGGGGGGCAGTGGGAGGTGGCAAACTGTCCTGTGCATTGAGTAACATTAGAGCATTAGTTTTTCTAAACTTAAGAACATAAAACTGGGAAACATTCCTTCCCCAGCCCAAACTGCATGTTTACAAATCATTTATAGGGTAACACTGAGGGTGCTGTCAGTCACAGGGCTACTGAGGAAAGGGTAATACTGACTGAGGAAAGCACAGGTACTTTGAGGTCAAACAGACCTAGATTCGGATTCTGGATCAATCCACCACCAAGTTGGGTGACTTAAGCAAGTGACCACGCTTTTCTGAGGTTTCAAGATCAATACAAAGTGGGCACTAAATTAAAAGGAAGTGAATTTAAGTGCCAGATTTTTACAACTGGTCTATGAAAGACCTATTTCTAAAAAGTATTGCACAGTTTTCTGCCTTGATATAATCTAACTTTTTATAAATGACTCGGGGTGACCATTTCAGACAAACATCACTTTGATCTATAATAATAAAAGCATAATGTGCTAATTAGACTGGACGTCCTTCCCGAAGTCCTTCTGGATGAAGCCGGGACTGTGAGGACAGTCCGGGTGCTGGGTACCAGAGGGAAGCCGGTGCCGGCAGCCAGGGCAAGGAAGGCCTACTCTTGCACGAATTTTGTGCAGCAGACCTCTAGTAACTAAATAGGACACTAATCTAGAGAAGAGAGCTATCAAAATGGTAACACAGGTTCAAGACACCTGCTCATTTGTTTGACCCACACAAAAATAATACCATTAATAGGGAATGAACGTCAAGTTCAGTCTTCAGGTTAAGGAACACCAGTGCTGCCAAAACAAGGCTTGAGTGATGACATAGATTTGAAACTCGCAAGAACATTGTAAACATGTTGACGACTCCCCTTGTTTTGCTTCGTGTGCTCTGACTATAAAATAAAGCTTCAGCGTACAGGCTGTGTCACTGTTTCCTCATCCAGGCACAGTGATCCTACCTGGCCCCAACTGTATTCTCTTCTCTGTCTTCCTTAATCCTTCACTGCCCCTCCTCAGGTTCACCCCCGGCTGTAACGGACCGCGGTTCACGTAAGTTGGGATAGAAAAACTCTGATAAATGTAATTGCCTACATGCCCTAAATGAACCTGAAGTGATCGGAGTGATAGGTTGTCCAAAAAAGTACAAGAATAACAATTTGGGTTAGCAGAAAGACTACACCAAAATAAGAGTCAGAAGAATGGCGTTCTAGTTTCCACTGCCCTACTTGAGTGAGAATATGTAGCTAGATTAAGCCACTTAGCCTGGATTTGTATCCTCATTAATAAGAAGGGCACAAACCTACTTTGACACCTCCAACGTTGTCAGGCAGGCCAAATAGTGACGTTGCTTTTTTAAAAAAAAAAAAAAAAAAAGGCTCTTAAAGCTGTATGTAAAACACTTCAGACAATGAGAGCTGCACAGTCACCCTACACCAGTCTGGAGCAGGGCTTCCCAATCTTTTTCACTGATGACACCTACGGAAAATGACTGCACTGGGACAGGCATATGGGGTCAACGAGCCCCACTGTTGCTGGCCAACAGGGTTCAGCCTAGATAGAGGCTCTTGCCCCTCTGTGGCTGACAGCCCTCTCTGAGGACTAGGGAAATCAGTATTTCTGGCCCTTCGGTAACACATTCAGAGCATTACCCAGCACACTAATTAGAATCGTGTCAAATTTGGAATACCGTAGGAGGGAATTTAACATTTTCCATGATCACTGGCTCTAAAGAGAATCAAGACCAGAGTCTGACTGTGCTAGAACAGTCCTACCTTGGACTTACGCAATAGGGACCCCCTGTCCTGGGCCTGGGTCTGCGGAAGGCCATACACTGGCCTCTTCACCAGGGGGCCAGTTATTCTCACAGTCTAAAAGGTGTGCCCCCCTGCAGCTTACACACCCCAGCCCTCATCCTGCCCAGTACCCCAGAAGGTCCTGCCTACCTCCAGGGTCTGCTCAGGCCTCTCCCCTGAGTACATCCTTAAGGTTCGTTTAGCAGTGGTTCTCAACCTTCTGGCCCTTTAAATACAGTTCCTCATGTTGTGACCCAACCATAAAATTATTTTCGTTGCTACTTCATAACTGTAATGTTGTTACTGTTATGAATCGTAATGTAAATATCTGTTATGCAGGATGGTCTTAGGCGACCCCTGTGAAAGGGTCGTTCGACCGCCAAAGGGGTCGCGACCCACAGGTTGAGAACCCCTGGTTTAGGGCATGTAGGCAATACCTCATCAGTATTGACACCCCCAGACCCAAGTCAAGCAGCTGAAAGGCATGTGGGGATGTATGTGCTAGAGCAGTGGTTCTCAACCTTGGCTGCACATTAGAATCACCTGGGAATCTTTTTAAAATCCCGATTTCTGGGCCTCATCCTCCGGAAATTCTGTTTCTTTGTTATGGGGTGGGGCCACAACATTAGTAACAAAAAAAAACAACAGAATTTCTGGAGGATGAGGCCCAGAAATCAGGATTTTAAAAAGATTCCCAGGTGATTCTAATGTGCAGCCAAGGTTGAGAACCACTGTGCTAGAGGGTCCACATATGTGCACGTGCAAAGTCCCTTGTGCAAGGAGCCTGCAGTGAACAGGGGGCCTCAGGTCAGAGGCTGGTCCTTCACAGAGCGCAGACATGGCTGAGAATTCTGTGTGCCTCTGATTTCGGTCGTTACGAAGTTCGGGCAAGGTAGGCAGTGGAACAGCTCTCTCTGTGAGTTTGATTCAGACTTGTGGCGTATGGACTTCCATTTGTATTCTTGCCCCGAGTCCCCCAAAACATGTTAGGAATGGGCCTGGGAAAAGGAGCTAAAAAACCTTGTCATGTGAGGAATCGTGGAGGAAAATGAGTACATTTAGTCTGGAAAGAAAAAAGGCTGATGGGAGGAGAAACCAGCCAGCCATTTTTCACATGACGGCTAAAGAGCTATCACGTGGAAAATAAAGCGTATCCGTGTGGTGTTGGAAACGCAGGGAGCTACATTCCACTTTCATAAAACCAGGACGTTTTCAACAGGGAGAGCTCTTTTCAGAAAGAGCTGGGCCGTCATGTGAGTAACTCGGTTCTCAGATGCTGAAAATGCAGCAGCACGGGGCACATGATCCTCTTCCAGGGAGAATCGGGCAGGAATTCTGATACTGGGAAGAGGTTAAGACCACATTCCCGAGAGGCCTCCACGCTGCAGCACTCCGCAGTCTTATGAAGCTGTAGCTCTACTACATGTGTAGACACAGGTGGTCTGAGACACACAGCGAAACTAAAGTTAAATCCTGAAGTAACCTTTCTTCAAACGTCCCTACTGTCAGCTTACTCTTGCCATCTGCCACCCCCTAAAATGGGGATGAATTTCTCCATTCTACGAAATGAATCACTAGGCAAAGGTTAACAGCCTAGAGCAGTGGTTCTCAACCTGTGGGTCGCGACCCCTTTGGGGGTGGAACGACCCTTTCACAGGGGTTGCGTAAGACCATCAGAAAACACATATATAATTACATATTGTTTTTGTGATTAATCACTATGCTTTAATTATGTTCAATCTGTAACAATGAAATTGGGGGGTCACCACAACATGAGGAACTGTATGAAAGGGTCGCGGCATTGGGAAGGTTGAGAACCACTAGCCTAGAGGCTCTTGCCAGCCTGCCTCAAGGGCGTTTTTCTCCTTCCCCGGAAATCACAATTTCCCCTCCTGCTCCCAGTTGAATCCCCTGATTTATCATTGTCACTGAACACCTTGTTGTCCAGCCCCACAACGGACTCAGGACTCTGTCAGCAACAAGTTATTTATTAAGTAGGAATGCGAAGGAGGCAACAGGTAAATAGTGTGTGGAGAAGGGGGTTACAAATTACACATATAAGCAAACAAATAATAAACTACTATAAAGAAGGCAAACGGGATCGCGTGGAAGACAGACTGGGGTGCTGCATGCGTCCAGGTAGTCACAGCGGCCTCTCCAGGGAAGGAAAAGGCAGTTGTGCAGAGATCTCAGGGGAGTGCATTCTCAACACAAGGAGCAGCAAGTGCAAATCCCTCAGAAGGGACGTGCTCAGCTTCTTCAATGGGTGAAAAAGAGCATTGCCCACTGCACACCCGTGAGAATGGCCAAAATCCGGAACATGGCGACGCCACAGGCCAGAGAAGATGTGGGGCGACAGGAACACTCACTCGTTGCTGGTAGGAGTGGAAAATGGTGCAGCCACTTTAGAAAACAGCTTGGTGGTTTCTTATCAAACTAAATACGCTCTTATCTTCCAATCCAGCAATCCCACTCCTTGGTATGTAACCAAAGGAGGTAAAATATGATGTCCAGAAAAACTTGGCCAAAACTTGGACGCAACCACAATGTCCTTCAGCCTGTGAATGGACACACTGCTATACCGGGACATCTGGACAATGGACTATTATTCAGTGCTTAAAAAGTAATGAGCTATCGAGCCCTAAAAAGATATGGAAGAGCCCTGACCGGTTTAGCTCAGTGCTTAAATGCCTATTACTAAGTGACAGAAGCCAATCTGAAAAAAGCTACATACTGTATGATTCCAACTATATGACATTCTGGGAAAGGCAAAACTATGGAGTCATTAAACAGATCACTGGTCGCCAGGGGTTGGGGGTGGGAGAAGGCAAGGAATGAATAGGTGAAGCATCAGGGATTTTCAGGGCAGTGAAACTACTCTGTACAGGATGTATGACACCAAGAGTGAGCCCTAATATAAACTATGAACTGGGGGTGATAATGCTGTGTCGATGTAGGTTCATCAGTTGTAGCAAATATACCACTCCTGGGAGACGTTGATAATAAGAAAATCTTATTGTTGAAAATCTGTTTCCTTTTGCCCAATTTTGCTATAAACCCAAAACTGCTCTAAAAAATAAAGTCTATTAAGAAAGAAAAAGAAGAACATCATTGTGCCTGCAGCCCAGTGAACAAAGAGAGAATAGACGATGAGGCTGGAGAGGAGGCCAGGAGCCAAATCGTGCCCTACAGACATTTGGAGCTACAATGCTTCCGCGGTTGGGAGCTGTCTTGCGCGTTGTAGGATATTTAGTAGCATCCCGGGCCTGTACCCAGCCGATGCCAGCAGCACACTCCCCGCATCACCCCACACCCAGTCCTGACAACCAAAAAGGTCTCTGGGCATCGCCAAATGTCCCCTAAGGGCCAAACCTTCCCCAGCTGGGAACCACTGATATAGGGCCTGGTAAGCGGCCGAGATGGTGGTTTTGTTTCCATAAAATTTTTACATTTTAGTTTTGGAGTAAAGTGTATTAGAAAGCCAGTAAGCAGGTGATAGGATCAGATTAACATTTATCATTACCTGTCTATGGGCCACATGGAAAGGACAGAGACAATGCAGTTTTCCAGAGGAGAAAGGCTACTAGCCTAGGTTTTTAATCGTGAAAAAAGCTGAGATGTAGTCAGGTCCAGTTTATATTTTGAAGTTGGAGTGGAGACGACTTGACATGAGATAAGAAGGGGGAAAAATGGAAGATGACTCCGAGGGTTTGGCCTGCACAACTCAGTAGATGGTAGAGCTGCTTATTGAGACAGCAAAGACTTGTGAGAGGTAGAAGGAGGAATAAATGAAGGAAGAAGCAATTTCAAGTTCATTTTTGTTCATGTTGCCTTTGAGGTGTCTGTTAGACATCAAGTGGAGGAATGACGTTAGATGAATCTAGGACGGGGGGAGGGGAGGAATCATCACTAGAAATAGGAATTTAATCCTCATCAGCATAGAAATGGTATTTGAAACCATGAAAATGGATGGAATCACCCTAGCAGAGCCGTGGGGTTATCCCAAATTTTAGAGCCGGGTTAAGGGAAGAGATAAACCAGCAAAAAGACAGAGAATGAGCCGGTAAGAGATCAAAGGAAGTTGTCAGTCATCCGATGTGAAATGCTGGTGAGAGGTCAGTAAGATGTAGACACTGAACCGATACTCCCTGGCTTTGGCAAGATACAGGCCATGGCAGTCGACGCAGCAAAGATCAAATAAATTGGGCACTAGCTGAGGGGAAGCATAAGGTGGAGGAGAGCGTGGCGTAAGGAAGGTGAGGTATTCAGTTAAAGTATTAGGGGCTCAAACAACGTAGGATTTTATCCTTCTCTCCCTTAACCATCCGGAGGTAAATGAGCTGTCCGTGGCTGGAAGGTGGCTCTGCTCCATGAGATCACCCTAGAATCCGTCTTACTGGTCCACCGCCTTCTACAGTGTTGCTCTCGCCTGCAAGGCTGAGCATGTGCACCAGCTCTACATCCTCCTTGGCAAAAAGGAGGAAAGAGAAGTAAGTAGAAGGCAGCTAGCTTCCTCAGACCATGACCCAGAAACCACACGCATCACTTCTGGTCACATCCATTTGGCCAACTTTTAGTCCCAGGGCTGGCTACATCTAAGTGTAAGAGAGAGGTTAGGGAATGTAGTCTAGTTGGGCTGCCAGGTGCCCAGATAAAACCTGAGGGTCCTGTTTACTGAAAGGAAGCCACAGAGTGGCATTTGGTTAAAAAAATAAAAAGTCAGTCATCACTGCAGCAGGTACTATGAGGCGTGTCTGCATGCTAAACGAGATGATCCAGTAAGGAGAGAATGATATTTGGTTAAAAAAAAAAAAAAAAAGTCATCACTGCAGCAGGTAATATAAGGCATGTCTGCATACTAAACGAGATGATCCAGTAAGGAGAGAATGGTATCTTAGGAAATAAAATAACTGCAGAAGTGGAGGCCTCAAGAAGGCAAAAACAGCCTTCGCCAGTTTGGCTCAAAGGATAGAGTGTTAGCCCAATGACTGAAGGGTCCCGGGTTCGATTCGGGTCTAGGGCACGTACCTCGGTTGCAGGCTCAATCCCCAAGCCTGGTCGGGGCGTGTGTGGGAAGCAATCAATGGATGGGTCTCCCTCACATCGATGTTTCTCTCTCTCCGTCTCTCCCTCTCCCTTCCACTCTCTAAAAATCAATGGGAAAATATCCTTTAAAAAAAAAATCACACCAAATGAGTGTAAAAATCCAGCCTGCATTGAGCAGTTCTCACTTGGGTTATCTTTTATCTCCTGATCGGCTGACTCAGACATGCTGTTTCTCCATCACAGAGAATATGTCCAACTTCAGAGCTGGAGGGAGTCTACCAAGTTCATTGTACAAATGCTCAAGGCCACAAAGTATCCTCTCCAGTAGGACATCCAGGTCTTCCAACTGCCAGATAAGGGATCATCCCACTGGCCCCTCGCCTACCCTTTATAATATTCCTTTTCATAATGGTTTATCTTCCCAACGCAGTGAACATTTCCAGAGAGCAGAGTGTCCATGCCACCCTCCTTCATATCTACTTTCCGCTGCCTTTGGCCTGGGACAAAATGCACCGTGTGTACTCAGAGGATACTTTCGCTGATAAAATAAAGGTATTTGGTTTCCCTCATCCTACTGGAGACAAGATTGCTATTGAGTGTAGACCACTGGATGTAAAGCAACTAGTAGAGACTGTCCAGTTTTGCTTGGGTGGGTCTAATGAAAATTAGGCAAGTGTAAGATGATGGTCCCTACTTAAAAATTGTTTTAAAAATCAGAGAATCACAGAATTTTGGAGCAAGAAAGGACCTTGGAGACCTGTAGTCTGACCCTCTCATTATAGATATGAGAAAAAGGAGGTTCAGAGAGAAAAATTACTTGTCCAAAGTCACAGACTGTTGCCCTGGCCAGTGTGATCAGTGGTTAGAGGGCCAGCCTTCCAACCGAAGGGTCATGGGTTTCATTCCGAGTCAAGGGCACATACCTCGGTTGTAGGTTCCATCGAGACCCCTCGGTTGGGGCATGTGCAGGAGGCAACCAATCAATGTGTCTCTCTCACATCGATATTTCTCTCTCTCCCTCTCTCCTTTCAACTCTCTCTCTCTCTCTGAAGATAAATAGAAAAAATAACCTTGGGTGAGGATTGAATTTTTAAAAAGTCACGGACTGATTACAGCAGAGCCTAGACAGGAACCCAGGTCCTGTGACTCCAAGTTCAAGTTTCCTTTCCCTGTTAAAAGTTACTTCATGTTTCTGTCTGTGTTTAATACACTGGCTAATTATTGAACTCCGCGTATGTTCTTCAGAAATGTTGAAAATGCTACTCATCTCAAAGTATCCTTTTCCCACATATCTCTCTGGTGAGAAAAGGAACAGGAATTACACCCTCCACACAAGGGAATAAAGACAATGCAGTCAAACAGCTTGCCCAAGACCACAAGGCCGAGCCCCAAATAATAATGACTATGATTTTTTTAAGTGCAAACAAATTAAAGGTCTACTTTAGAGTTATTTCCCAGAGTACGGTGCCTATCTTTTCCGAAAGAGACAACGTAAATATATCAGAGCGCATCCAGGTCCCACACGCTTCCTTTCCACACTTTCCATCTCTGCAACTTCCAATATTAATGTATATTATAATCCATAACATAAAGTCAGATTGTAAATGGATATGGGATCAAAAGCCCATAGGACCTCTCTGAAAACCAGAATTCAACTTCTTGCAATGAACACTCTGGTTCATAGATTTGTTATGCGAAAGTAAACCAAACACCTCCGTCCTCACTTCCTTTCACCAGTCCTAAAACAACCTTCTTTATATACCAGGGAAGACCCTCTAGTCCAGGTACACTGGGAAACTCTAAACAGCCATCTCACCAAATCTTTACGATCTTGGGAAATACTCCCTCTCCACCTTCTCTCTCAGCTAGAAAACTGGTTGGTTGGTAGGTTAGTTGAACCTCAAAAGAAAATCCCGTCTCCTCATGATAGTGGGTCTTCTTTACCTTTATCTTTCCGGGGCGCTACCATCAGAGCCCCGTAGGTTAGTTCCCCAGGTGCTCTGCTCTCTGTGTCATGGAAGAGCCTGTGCCACCATCCACCCCACTGGTCCATCAGGGACAGTGTGAGAACGTGAATGCCCTTCCATCCCCCTTGGGTCATCCATGCCACTGCATTTAAGCATCACCCACGGCATGAAACTACATGATTTGTAAGACTGCAAGAGCTATAATGATCCCAATTCTGTTTTGTGGGGTTTTTAAATTGGAAAATTAAATTTTACTTTATTTTTTCCATGTCCTCTTCCACCTCCACGCATCCCCCACCCCCACCCCTGCAATCGCCACACTGCTGTCCGTGTCCATGAGTTCTCTCTCTCTTTATTTTTCTTTGCTCAATTCCTCCACCCCAACCCCAACCCCTACTCTCTATCTATGAATCTGTCTCTATTTTGCTTGGTAGTTCAGTTTGTTCATTAGATGTCACATATGAGTAAATCATATGGTACTTGTCTTTTTCTGACTGGCTTATTCCCTTGGCATGATGTTCTCCAGGTCCATCCTTGCTGTGCAAAGGGTAAAATTTTCTTCCTTTTTACGGCAGAGTACTATTCCATTGCGTAAATGTACCACCACTTTTTTACCCACTCATCTACTGATGGACACTTAAAAATTAAGTTTTATTATTATAACTTGAAGAGGATGTTATAGAAATGCCGATGCAAATCACAAGAAAGACTTAGAGTGTCATATAGATATAAGGAAAGTTATCAAACCCT
>NW_006299479.1:748329-751597 GCF_000327345.1 Myotis davidii | reverse complement strand
AACAGTACCAAAATAACAGTGACATTTAAATTGAATTTGCAAACACGGAATAGTATGGAAAATTATCAAAATCCCGGATCTCCAAAAGATAGAGCAAAACTATCTTTCTACCCATTCTTTGAAGGGAGAGGGATAGAGTTAGAAACATTGATGAGAGGGAAACATCGATCAGCTGCCTCCTGCACACTGCCTATTGGGGATGTGCCCGCAACCAAGGTACATGCCCTTGACCGGAATAGCACACAGGACCCTTTGGTCCGCAGGCGGACGCTCTATCCACTGAGCCAAACCAGTCAGGGCCTACCCATTCTTAACCATCTAAATAAGTGACTAATAAAAGTACAATATAACAAGCATGAGTGTGTGTGCGGGGGGAGGTTGAGGGTTAATGGGGGGGGATAAGGACACATTTGTAATACCTTAACTAATAATAAAAAAAAAATGGAAAAAAAAAAGTACAATATAACATCTGGAAAAATTACTCGTTATTCCAATCATCAGCTGTTAACTACACTAATGGTTTCAGTAAAGGAGAAACATCAATAACAAGTAAGCCTACCATTCAGGAGAACAACTGTATACTATAGAGAGGCAACGGCGATGGACGTACAATATTTTAGGCATAGGTTTAGAAGAGAACTTATAACTATCATCATCTACAACGTACTGAGTGCTTCCTACACACTTACACTGTATTACGGCCTGACATGTACCATGTTTCATTGAGTCATCACTACAACCTTCTAAGCTGGATTCTCTTTTCATTCTCTGATGACAAAGGAGGCACCAAGAGGATAGTTTGTGCAGGGTCATAGTTGATTCCACAGCTGGCATTCAAACACAAGTCCAATTTGGCTCCAAAGCAAAAATCAGTATCTTTCCAGGGGTCTGAGCCCTTATGATGAATACTATGACAGGAAATAATGCCTGTGCCAAGGCAGGCATACAATTTTAAGTCCTAAATCAGAGTTTGGCACATTTTTTTTCTGTGAAGGGCCAGACAATACATAGTTTAGGCTGTGCAGGCAATGCTAGCTCTGTGGCAAGAATGCAACTCTATTGCTGACCTGCCAATGCAGCCACAGACAACCCATAAACGGACGAGAGGGCCGTGTGCAAGTTAACCTTCTCTATGGACACTGATATGTGAATTTCATATAACTTGCACATGTCATGAAATACGATTATTCTTTTGATTTTTTTTCAAGCACTTAAAATGTTTTAATCATTCTTGGTTTGTAGGCCATACGAAAAAACCAAGCTGCAGGCCGGATTTTGCCAACTTCTGTCCTAAATAATGCAGGGGGAAAAATAATTTTATTTATATATATATATATTTTACTGAACAGCTCTTCTCACAAATCCTAACTTGTAACCTTCCTTTGATATTTTGAAGTGACGCCTTAAAAAAACCTCAAAGTCTCTATCAACTTTGCCATCTGCCCCAGAAAAATCAAAAACTCCAAAAGTTCCAAGGGGTAGGTACTATGTTATGGATTTCCTAAGGATGAGACAGAATCACAGAATTTGGGAACTGGAAGAGATCTAACACCTTCTCGTTCCTCATGAGGCTTAAACTACACAATGAACAATGTTTAGTTCGTTTCATGTCATTTTTCTTCTGCTCCCACCCAGGGTCTTCTGAAGAAAACAGCAGGCAGGCCCTGCCACTTGTTAAATGTATTTTACAGTCAACAGTGAGTCCATATACGCGATGCAGACAATACACCCAGCCCAGCTTGGAAAGGGAAAACACTGCTAAGTCATCTCAAGAGAGGATAAGAGGAAAAGAGAGAGAGAGAAGTGAGGATGGATGTATTGACAGGAAGATCTCAGCCCCACTGCAGATTAATTAGCCTCTGGTGATTGGAAAATGACCTGGGGGGGGATGGGAAGCGAAAATAAAAGGAACATAACGACTGGAATTCAAACCAACATCAAAGATTCTCGTGACAGTTGAGCCTGCCTGGCTGCTTCTTAGTCTCTCCCTGGGAAACAAAACAGTTATGTAACTGCAAAAGGTCCTTGCAACTCACATTTCCTCCCTGGGCCACTGAGCCCGGTGTCACCCACCCCCATGTGCACCACCGTCCTCCACCCCAGCTCTGTTGGACAAGCCTCTGTCCAAAGTGCTGCTTTAGTCCACGGCCTGCTCTCAAGCCGATGGGGAGAAGATATCTGGCTGGAGCACAACTACAATCTCCCACCACCCTAGAGACTTCCTCTACTAAGCATCACCGCACCCTCGAGTTTAAAACTAAACTGGACTCTAGCTCTTCCTGAAAATGGAAATCAGAACAGCATCCCCCCCTGTCTTCGCAAACAGCCCTATTAAAAAAGAGTCCGCACCAACGAGTAATTGAAAAACTTTGAGATCATGCTGTAGCAGCAATTAAAGCTTCTATGTCCTGCACTCTCAAGTCCAAGGAGCAAATGTCAAGCTTGCCAGTCAGACTTCCATTCACCCAATAAGAAAAAAGAACAATATATATATATATGAATGAATCACAACCATCACTACCCAAAGCTACTGCAACAATAAATCCAAATACTGGACCGAACTAGCACATTTTCTGGTTTCTCGGAGCCACTGTCCTCTGGCCCCATAGGCTTTTTTCTGCTCCCAGTAGAAATAGGAATACAGACAACGTTCCCAAAGCCAACAATGTATCAGGAGTTATTCCCATTCAGCCTGACCTAAAAGGTCTAAATCTGTGCCAAATAAAAGTCGGAAAGAATGGAAAATAAGAGAGAGGCTGACAACAATGCAATGCGGCCCAGCTGCCAGCTACCCGTGTAGCATCATGCAGTGCCCCAAGCATCGCAAATTGCAATTCTGCGTGCGGATCAAAATTATAATTATCCCAATTCTATTTCCTAAAAGCTAACTATTAAACTGCATCCCAAGCATCCGGCTTTGGGGGGGGATGGGGGGGAGGTTGTCAGGGGGGGAGGTATCCGGGTATCCTTCTCGCCTCCACCTTCTTTAAGCTTCAGCAAGAGGTGGTGATGTGAAAAGGGGTCTAGAAGTAGGACCAAAACTAAGAAATCAGGCTGGACGCTCTCCTCCTCCCGTGTCCTGGGATCAGTTTGCTAAAATCTTCAACATAAATATTTAAAGTCAACAAAATGAGAAAAGCTAGATAAGGGGGTGATGGGGAGTTCAAGGGGGGGGGGATGCACTAAGTCACCAGTGTCGTCCAATATGTAGCAGCAACTTCAGCCAATTGGAACGATGGGAGGGAAAACTCCACGGGAGTCCCCGCGA
>NW_006299479.1:736601-747323 GCF_000327345.1 Myotis davidii | reverse complement strand
GAGGGTGGGAGGTGGGGGGGGGCGTTGCCGGCAGCCAGGAAGCTCCTCGCCTCTCCATCGCTCGTGCATTTGGATCTCAAATCGGCGCGCACCGGTTATTATTGGGAATGGGGGGGTCTAAAAGTTCCTTCGGCGGCTCCTCCATTCAGGGTTATGGGCCGGGAGATGGGAAGTGACATGGCAGGGGAGAGGAGAGGCAGGGTGAAAGCCGACCTGAAGATAGGGGCGTGGGCAGACCGAGAAGAGACTTTGGAGCTGACAGGGGACCCCCTGCCTGTGGGTGGCACTGACCTCGCTGCTCCCCCTATTCCTTTTGTTCAGACCCTGGGCAGCGGCCTCCACGGAAACAACCATCTGTGTAACAATATACTTGATCTTCTACCATCTTCTATTTTCATTGTTTCTTTTATCTTCCACTCCTTCTGACCCATTTGATAGCTAAATGTTGGCGGGAGCGGGAGCTGGAGGAGGGGGAGGGCACATAACCTACATAATGTAAATCTTAGTCCTACATCCGCCAATGCCACTGCAGTGATTCGGGTCCACCGAGCACCTACTCATTTCAGAGGGAATTACTGAATATAAAACGTGGTCTTGCTCACCCTTAGCAGGATTTCAAGGGCGTGGAGGTGAGGCACGAATGCATCACATTCTGGAGAAATCAGGGAGTGCACACGGAGGGTGATCCCACGCTGGCCAGTTCCGGTATAATCAGCCGTTGACCAAGATTGTAGATGTTTTCTAGCAGAGAACAAGGAACGGGATGGAATGAGAGGATTTGCTCAGAGGCACAAACTGAGGTGGGAAAACTTCAAGAAGCCTTTTTTACTTATTTGTTTATTTATTTGTTTATTTATGTGATATATTGATTTTTAGCTAGGGAGATAGAAACATCAATGATGAGAGAGAACCATGGACCAGCTGTCTCCTGCACAACCCCCACTAAGGATCAAGCCTGCAGCCCCCTGCATGTGCCCTGACTGGGAATGGAACCGTGACCTCCTGGTTCATAGGTCGATGCTCAACTACAGAGACACGCTGGCCAGACAGGAAGCCTTTTTTTAAAATAAATGTGTCCTGATATATAGCCAATTCCTGGGAAAAGGTGCAGCTAGGACCCATAACTCTTAACGGGTACTTCCTAAGTGCTAGGGAAACGGCAAAGGACATGAGGAATACTAGAGGCCTTCAACTTCAACATAAGCCCAGGGTTTAAAAATTGCCTTCTCCAAACTGCAACCGTTTCATGGTTACCTCTTTTGACCACAGAGAGCCGTCTCTGCCGGAGCGGGGCAGGTATGCTCGTGTGGGGCCTGGAAATGGTGAACATTAAGCTTCAGGCCTCCTGCGATGTTAAGAGGGAGTCAGTATAGCCCAGGGGTCGGCAAACTCATTAGTCAACAGAGCCAAATATCAACAGTACAACGATTGAAATTTCTTTTGAGAGCCACGTTTTTTAAACTTAAACTATATAGGTAGGTACATTGTTATTAACTTAATTAGGGTACTCCTAAGGCTTAGGAAGAGCCACACTCAAGGGACCAAAGAGCCGCATGTGGCTCACGAGCCGCAGTTTGCCGACCACGGGTATAGGACAATAAACCGAGTCACCATGGGAAGCAAGTTTTGCCCAGGGCTCTGGTCCCTTGACTACTCTCGAGTAAGACAATGATCATCTGTATTCTTTGCATAAAGCCTTCTTCACATCTCAGAGTTTGGTCATCCCATCCCAAAATGCAGCGGCATTGGTTGCATGTTAAATGGTTTACGCTCAGCCGGTGGGAAAGGTGAAAATTATAAAAAGGAGCAGGGACCCATGCCTACATTGGATGACAGATATTTACTTCATTCTCAAAACATGTTGGTATCCCAACCGCCCCCTGTCCCCCTTGGTATTTTATCTCGTTCCTTAGGCGTCTCCCGAATGTCAGCGAGGTCTGAGCAAGCTCCAGGGGGCTGGTGCTCCTCACTCTCCTTCAGAGCCAGCGCTCCGTCTCCTTGGCAAGAAGCATTCAAATGTCCTATGAATAAATAGTCAGTCTTGCTAACCCTGCAGATAAGCTGAAGTCCCTGACTTCTGGACAGCTCTGCACCATCTGCACTTACTTTTCAGATGTTTGCAACCCATGACCTCTAACCTAATAATACCCTTAGAGATTCAATACACTTATCCCCAAAACTGCAGCACTTCCTAAATAAAGAAAACGCCTGTCCAGCTGTAAAATAATGTACAATAACTGCATTTGTAATGGTTTGATTCAGTATTCCCAAGGTGAGGGGCAGGAGGGGAAAGAAAAAGGCATATTCTCTCTCTCTCTCTCTTTCTCTCTCTCTCTCTCTCTCTCTCGCTCTCTCTCTCTCTCTCGGAGGCCTCAGCCTGGCCTCCTTTCTAGGCCTTGGCACTGTCATCTTCTGCTGGTAGCATCTGGGCTCGCTCCTGGCACCTTGGATCGGTGGCACTGCAGTCCCCTCCAGGCACTGAGCAACATCATGGTGCAGACAAGTAGAGCCAGCCAGGACAGCAGCCACACAGGGGAGTGCAGCACACTTACCTAACCTTGACGTTGAGAGCGAGCCTGGGAACTGAGCAAGGGACAGAGAGCAAGCTTATTCTCATCCCCAGATTGAAGGCTCAACAGCTGGCTTGAGAAAAACGAGCTCCTCAAAGCAGGTCAGGTTTAATAGAGAATTTTCCCAAAGTGACATTTGACATTGCCTTGTTTATTTATTTTTTCCTGCCCAAAGGGGCAGTACCATATTGTGCCCCCATAGAACAGAACAGCAAAATACATTTCAAAAAGGCATGTTGTCTGTGTGTAGCATTCTCCTAGCTCAGGGGTGGGGAACCTTTTTTTCTGCCAAGGGCCATTTGGATATTTGTAACATCTTTCACAGGCCACACATAATGATCAACTTAAAAATGAACCTGCGGTGTTTGGTCAAACATTTAATTAACTCGCCCCTAATGCCTTGGCAGGGCCAGACCAAATGATTCAGCGAGCCTTCTACGGCCCACAGGCCTGACGTTCCCCACCCCTATCCTAGCTAATATGGATGCCCATGGGGTAGCCTCTCAAAACATTGAACCCTTTACAACAAAACTACTATCGAGCAACACTTTAGGGCAGTGATGGCGAACCTATGACACGCGTGTCAGAGGTGACACGCGAACTCATTTTTTTGGTTGATTTTTCTTTGTTAAATGACATTTACATATATAAACTAAATATCAAAAATATAAGTCTTTGTTTTACTATGGTTGCAAAGACCAAAATATTTCTATATGTGACACGGCACCAGAGTTAAGTTAGGGTTTTTCAAAACACTGACACGCCGAGCTCAAAAGGTTCGCCATCACTGCTTTAGGGTGTAGTCAATAGTCCTATTCCCTGGGGTTGGGACAAATCCCTGGGGATCTGAAATGATCATTTCCCCCATCGTCTCTCCTCTCCTGGTCACATTTCAGCTCATTATTCTCTATCATGGTAGTTTAGAACTTTTGCTTGTTTTCCCACAAATAATTTTTGTTTCAGTTCTTAAAGCTTAACACCAGCTGTACCCATCACATGTCTGCTCCTGAACGGTTCAGACAGTAGCTCCTTGTCTACTTCCCCCACTAGGAGAGGTCCTGCACCTCTTGCAGAATTCTAAATGTTGACTGCCCCCGGGTTCTGGCCTTCAGCCTTTCCCATTCTCTTTCTGCTCTCCCTCCCAGGGCAGTCCCCAGCCGCCCTTGGCTGTAAATAGCCTCCATTCAGTGATGTATATCTTTAACCTTGACCTCTCCCCCGCACTCCAGGCTCAAATATCCAGCTGCCTATATGACATCTCCACTTGGATATCTCAAACCCCATGTGTCCACAACTGAACTCTTGTTTTTCCACATTAAAAACAAAACCCAAAGTTGCTTCCTGCAAGTCTGCCCCATCTCAGAACAAAGGCATCCCTTTCTCTCAAACACCACATTCATTGTAGCGGCGAAGCCTTCCAGTTCTACCTTCAAAACGTATACTGAATCTAATCTCTTTCCTCCCTCTTAACCACTAATACCTGCATCTGCACCCTCCAAGCTCCGCCCCCATCCTCCATGACCTCCTTCCTGGGTGACTAACTGGTCTCCTTGCTTTCATTCTTTCCCCTCTATGGTCTCAACTCAGCAACCAGAGAATTTCTTTTAAAACTTTAGTAAGATAATGTCATTCTCCTCATTCAAAACTCTCCAGCGCTCGATGCTGCTAATCACACTACGTTAAAATTCAAAGTCCTTTCCCCAGCCATGCAAGCCCTTCGGCCCCTAGTCACCTCTCCAGCCGTTACCTCTTTCATTTAAAAAATATATATATTTTTTTATTGATTGCATAGAAGAAGGGAGAGGGAGATAGAAACATCAATGGTGAGAGAGAATCATGGATTGGCTACCTCCTACACACCCTACACTGGGGATCAAGCCTACAACCCAGGTATGTGCCCTGTCTGGGAATCAAAGTGTGACCTCCTGGTTCATGGGTCAATGCTCAACCACTGAGCTATGCCAGCCGGGCCAGCCTTGACCTCTTAACACTCTCTGTTCCAGCTACAAGGCCAGCCTCCAGCCGTTCCTTATACCAGCAAGGGACACTTCTTCCTGGCTTTTAAGCGAACCTTTACAACTACTAAAAGAATTTTGCCTGTTCCCTTACTCTGTGTTGTTTTTTTTTAACAGCCTTTACCACTGCATGATCATGTTTGTTAATAATTATTTATTATTTGCCTGTCTTGCTAAAACAAAACCTCCATGAGGGCAGGGACTTGGTTTCATGGGCCATTGTATCCACACTGTCGAACAAATGAATAAATAGTACCGTCAGCATACAGAATCTCTGTGCTCGCTTATTGCTACGGATGTGTCTTCTTTATACTTGTTAGGACCGGGGACAACTGCAAATTATAAAATTATATCGTTTGTCATTCACGGCAAATCAAAACAAATTATACTGAAAACCCAAGAAAAGACCAAGATTCAGCAGAGAAGAGTACATATTAAATGAGTGATGCAATGCCTCTGAGGCAAAATCATAGACCAACCTTGCAATTAGGTTGTGATTGTGTAAAAATTAAAGGTACAGCACATTAAAGCCAAGTTACATGAAGTACCTCTCGTTCCCAAATGAAGTGATCACCATGTTGGGAAGGACTGTGGTCAAGTTTAAGAGCTGCCCCTGGTCCCTTTCCTGTCTTATCTGGCCCCACTATGTAACCTTGAACAAGCTAAGGAAGACGGCTGTGTTTCCATCTGTAAAATGGGCCTGCCTTCTTCCTTCTTTAACTAATATCATAAAAGTAGAATAATTTAATTATTATGAAAAAGCTTTAGAAGAAAGGATATTTGGAAATCAAAATAATTAAAGCTTCCCCAAATTCCTGCTTTTAATCTTCATTGTTGAAAGTATTACATATGTCCCTTTTTTCCCTTTTAGCCCGCCCCTGCCCCCCACCAAAATTCTTTTTATTTAAGTTGGGTTTTTTTTTTTTTAATTCTCACCCAAGGATATTTTTCTCATTGACACTTTTTTAGAGAGAACGGAAGGGAGGGAGAGAGACAGAGAGAAAGAGAAACATTGATGTGAGAAAGACAGATTGGTTTCCGGAGATTGAGCCTACAACCGAGGTATGTGTCCTTGACCGGAATCAAATCTGGGAGAGCGTCCATAGGCTGTTGCTCCAACCACTGAGAAACCGGCTAGGGCTCCCAAACTTTTTGTCTAATATTTTGAAAATGAGGAAGAAATAAATACATTTTTGAAATACAACTAATGACGTATGAAAATCACTCAGCATTTCTAACATGATCAGAAAAAAAATGTCTGAGGCAGCAAAGCCATCTCAGTTGCGGGAGCAAGTCACCCACCATCTGAGGGCTACACCAGCATCTATATTAATAAAAAGGTAATATGCTAATTAGACCAGGTGTCCTTCTGGACAAAGCCCTGGTGGTGGGGTCAAGGCAGAGGCATTGAGGGGTGATCAGGCCAGCAGGGGAGAGCAGTTAGGGGGGATCAGGCCAGCAGGGGAGAGCAGTTAGGGGGGATCAGGCCAGCAGGGGAGAGCAGTTAGGGGGGATCAGGCCAGCAGGGGAGAGCAGTTAGGGGGGATCAGGCCAGCAGGGGAGAGCAGTTAGGGGGATCAGGCCAGCAGGCAAGTGAGCAGTTAGGAGCTAGCAGTTCCAGATTGCGAGAGGGATTCTGGATTAGAGAGGGTGCAGGCCAGGCTGAGGGGACAGACACCCCCCTCCCATGCACGAATTTCATGCACCAGGCCTCTAGTCATCTTATAGTCAGATGTGTACTTCAACCAGGAAATGAAAGGCAACACATTGGAACGCAGGTTTCTGTATAAAGTATTAATTCCATCTCTTCTCAGACAAAATTATGTGAAGGCTCCTGGAAGAAGTAACAGAGGCAACAATGACATTTCTGTATATGAGATCCTTGATGTCTGGAAGGGAACCAGGGCTCGGGGACTTTTTGAACCTGTATTTCCTCAGCACACCTGCTACTTTACTTAAAATGTATGCTTGATACACAAAGGGAAGGTCCTGTGAAGGCACAGGAAGAAGTCGGTCATTTGCAAGCCAGAGAGAGAGGCCTCAGAAGAGACTAATCTTGCTGACACATTATCTTGGATTTCTAGACTCCAGAACTGTGAGAAAATACATTTCTGTTGTTTAAGCAAAAAAAAAAAAAAAAGAGTATGTTTAAACGAGGTAACTTAAGGAAGTTACATCTCCCATTGGTGGCTGTGATGATGGTGAGATGTTGCCACTCTTCGTGAGAAAACACACACACACATATTTACACACTCATGCATTTATATACACGCCCATTTACACACACATGCATTTACACACATGCATTTATATACATGTCCATTTATACACACACGCATTTACACACACATCTACACACACATGCATTTATATACATGTCCATTTACACACACACGCATTTACACACACATGCATTTATATACACACCCATTTACACGCACACACACACTGCACTGTGAACCGTGAGCGCTCTGCCCCGCTCAGAGCTCTGCCTGAATCAGCACTCTGCTCAGCTGCTTGGTGATGCTCCCAGCCCCAAAGCCTTTTATTAGATCTAAAGAACTGAAACCAGTGTGAGGAAGTGCATGGGAAAGTGACTTGGGAAAGCGAGAGATCAAACAGAGGTCATTCCACCCCAGGCTGCTGCTTTCCCAGGGTGCTGCCGGCCATTCCCCTCCCACAATTCCATCTTTTATGGCTTCCCGTTTCCAGAATTTAGTGCATCTCAGAGGCTCTAAGACATCTGTGTTTCCCTGTTATGGGCTGGGCTGAGAATGTACCTATGTTACTGAAACTTAGTGCAGTAGATGCTAGGTTTCCTGGGCAACTTGAGAAGAACTATAGTTGATAAATCAAGATGCCCTTTTATTATGTTTTGAGAATCGGTTACTTGAACTTGGCTTTGGAAGTTGTTTTGTGTTTAGCTTTTAAGTGGGAATGATCCCTGGGAATACTGGGGGTGAGGGGGCCATAATATATCAGAAAAACAATAAAACTACTCTATCAAAATACGATTTCCCTGTTCCCCACTCAAATTTTTCTCTTATGTAAAACAAACAGCTGAAAACAAACAGTATTACTACTCCTCAGAGTGATATAAAAGGCCAGTCTTAAGCAGAGCTGATAACAGACACAAACTTACTCGTTCAGTTCTTTCCTGAGTCATGACCTAATTTACAAAGAATTTCTCTTTAGTTCTTGAAGGATTTTAACCAAAAAGCAACAGTAAACATCTTACTCATGGTTGTTAAAGAGGCCTTGCCCTGGCCAGTGTGGCTCAGTAGTCTAGAGCATCATCCGGTACACCAAGAGGTGGTGGGTTCGATTCCTGGTCAGGGAATGTGCCCAGGTTGCAGGTTTGATCCCTGGTCGGGATGTATGTGGTAGGCAACCAACTGATGTTTCTCACATTATTGTTTCTCTCTCTCTCCCTTCCTCTCTCTAAAAAAAAAAATCAATAAAAGTTTTAAAAAGAGCACCTAATTTGATAGAAAGTTGTAATTTAGGTAACTCACAGTTTTTCATGCTCTGTGGAGGGAGCGCCTTTCAAAAGGTCAATCTTAGGCTTTATCCACAAGATTAAGGCACTACTGAGAGAAACTGAGGCACAGAGAGATTCAAATTCTGAGTAAAATTCTACCTGTCCTTGATCTTTATTATCTATTTTTTAATAAATTATGTTGAAGGCCAGGTCACACACAACTGGACAAAAATGTTATTTAAGAATAATGTTATCTGGCCCAGCCAACATGGCTCAGTGGTTGAGTGTCAATCTATGAACAGGGAAGTCACGGTTCTATTCCCGGTCAGGGCACATGCCCAGGTTGCAGGCTCGATCCCCAGTGTGGGGTGTGCAGGAGGCAGCCGATCTATGATTCTCTCTCATCATTGATGTTTCTATCTCTCTCTACCTCTCCCTTCCTCTCTGAAAGCAATAAAAAAATATTTTAAAAAATAATGATGTTATCTGTACATTGCAGGAGAAAGCCCAACCAAACATAAAATCCCCTCTCCACTCTCTTTCCTCCCCTTCTCTGCTGGAGGGGGGAAGACTGGGGCTGCTTGCCTTTGCCTCCCAGCACTGCCTCCAGGAACTGCACCCAGTGCAGTTGGCTTTTCCCACACCCCCAGGAAGACAGCATCAGAAACAAATACACGTTCAGGGGCTGTGACTCAAGCTAAGGTCTGGTATTAGCCAAACCATTGGCATTTCTCATACCCAGTCCTTTCTCAGTTTTTTTTGATGGGCAAGTAAGTCTCCATAAGAGAGCGATTTTTCCATCCCAACCCCATTCCATACTTAACTAGCACTATTTCCATGCTAGGTCTCATATCCTGCACCTCGCCAAATCCTCTGGTGCAGTTTTCTGGGAGAGACAAAACCTCCTCGACATCACCTTGATTCTATAATGGTGTCCTTGTATGAGGGAAACAAAGTCAACCATCACACTTTCCCTAAGCAGATCAGAAAATTAGGCCCTTTTCTTCACCAAGGGAGAAAAGTATCTTCTTAAAAAAATCCTTACCCAAGGATAGTTTTTCATTGATTTCTAGAGAGAGTGGAAAGGCGAGAGGGGGGAGGGGGATAGAGAGAGAGAAACATTGATGTGAGAGAGACACATCAATTGGTTGCCTCCCACACATGCCCCTATCGAGGCTGGAGAACCTTCCACCGAAGTACGTGCCCTTCACCAGGAATCGAACCCAGGACCCTTCAGTTCTCGGGCCGACACTGTAACCACTGAGCAAACCGGCCACCAGGAGCAGAGTGATCTTAAAGGAGATGGCTAACTCTCAAGTTCTCATCCATATACTACCATGTCGGAAGCTGGGCAAAGGAAAGTGAACTGGGAGCTCCCACATCTCTCAATGCTTATGGTTTAAGATAGATCAAATCAACAAAGGCTAACCTATGGGTTCACACAGACATCAAACAGCTGTGCAAACACTGGACAGATGCATAAATTAAATACAAAAGTCAATCAAGTATTTACATTAAGCAAAAGTCATGCAGCTGCTGTTATTATTCTCCGCGAAGGCTCGGGAGGGCGGGCGGCTCTTTAGGCTGCACAGATTGCATGTTTCTGTCGGGGACGGTGTCAGCAGGAAGCAGTGCAAAGGACACACACGGCTAGAGGAACAAAGACGAACTGTTACGTAAACTGGTGTCTGCTGGCACGCAACCTCTAAGCTGGGTCTTCAGGCTGAGGTGGCTCTGTTTCCCAGAAATTACTTTTACTTCCCAGATGATGCTTTTAGGAATCTGTGTCAGGAACTAATTTTTATTTTATTTTTTAATATTTTTAATAGATTTTTAGAGGGAGGAAGGGAGAGGGAGAGAGAGAAACATGGATGGATGTGAGAGCGAAACATTGATTGGCTGCCTCCTGCGCGCCCCCTACTGGGAATTGAGCCAGCAACCCAGGCATGTGCCCTGACCACAATTCAAACCAGCAACATTTTGGTGCACAGGACACTCAATGCCCAACCTGCTGAGCCGCACCGGCCAGGGCAGTAACTAATTTTAAAAGGTCAGAGGCCATGCCAGTGGCCAGCAACAGCAGGAACCCAATGAGGTGACCTGAGAGATGCAACAAGGACTGTCCTACCTGAGAGAGTCCCTTGCCATCCTACACGTGTCCAGGGTGAGATGACAGTCGCTAAATGCAATCGGACACTCTGCCTGGTAGCCAGGCACCGTGGAAATTTCCTGTCTTCTCTGTGGAGGAACGGGGGTGCAGCACAGCTTTATTTAGCCTGGATTCCTATACTCGACACCTGCAGCATGGGAGACATGAATGATTGATGAATTCCTAAGTTGCTCATGAATCTCTCCTTACTGTAGGAGGTGGAAGGGAGTATGGCCCTTTGTGCTTATTTTAAACACAAATGTTATTTTTATTCAGAGGCATTATGCAGGGTTCTATCTTTGAAAAAAAGAATACAGATGGTTAAAACAATACGAGCTCATTGTTAAAAAAATTAGAAATGGCAGCAAACTAGAAAAATCAATCCTATAATTCAGAGATAGTCAATATTTTGGTACATGTCATAAATATATATAATGTTTATCAGAAACTGGATCATATTGAAAATAATGTGTGCAATCTACTTTTTCCCTTAACATTATTTTTCAC